>NW_006399888.1:6110763-6146051 GCF_000299155.1 Elephantulus edwardii | reverse complement strand
TGGCCTACTGGTAAGAAACTGTGCAGTCTTCCCAAAGGCACAAGGTTCGAATCCACTAGTGGCTCAACCAGAGAATGATGAGCAATCACTTGCTGTGTGATTTGCTGCCTCAGAAAATCTACTGGAAAATCAACTGTGGGTCACCTCCAACTTCACAGTACATAATAACACATAATAACAACAACAACATACATAGGATCAGAACTAAATTAAACTTAATCAATCAATGCAACACACGTTTGTATTCCGTCTTGGCTACTGTGAATCCTACTAAAACATGCCAGTAAGTTCCTGTCTTCCTAAGTAGGATATTGAAAATATTGTTCAAACATAGTTACAGAATTCAAAATCTGACAGGGCTGTTCAAACCGAGAATCGCTTCTGATAAAAACTGGCCCGAGACCAGGAAAGTAGAATGTGCGCAACCTCTCTTGAAGTTATGGGATTAATTTGTGATATTAGATTCTTCTCTATCTGTGAGTACCTGGGCTGCACATTAGAAACAAAAAAGGAGGTACTCTTCATTAAAAAAATAATCCAATGTCCCAAGCATAACTCAGACTCTCTAGGAATGAGGGTCCAAAACTCAACTTCTTGTGTATTTCCATTCCAAGTAGCCCCTGAGGGTAGAGGCCTGCCCATAGCCCATTCTCCCAGGCAAAGACCCTCCTCCCAGGCTATGAAGCCTCTGAGCCGGCTGCCTCATCCTTCTGCCTTTCAGTGACTGGTGGTGAACTGCCAGTCTTTCAATGAGCACACAGTGCTTAACCTACAGCGCCACCAGAAACCCTTGCCGGGGGAGTCCGAGCATCAGCAAATACGTGCAGCTCTCCCGGTGATTTCAATGTTCAAGTAAAGTGGAAAATCACTTCTTCATACTATTTGCCTCTGTCAGAGGTAATATGCCTAGTGAAGTTTCGTTTTAGAACAAAGTTAAGGGAAAACATCCCTCAGGCAAGCATAACTTTACACCTTAAAGAGGTTCTTGAAAGTGCAAAATGTTCAGAGCCTGGATTTCAATCTATTTGCATTCCACTCCAGACTCCGCCACTAACCAACTGGCTGACTGTGGCCAATCACTTCACCTCGCATTTCTCAACTTACTCAACTGTAAATGGGGACAGCAACAACACTGTCCTCACAAGCTTGTTGAAATGCAAACATGCATATTTATACTTACCGATTCATAGCAATTAGAATAGAAATGGGCATGTGGAAAACATCATATATGTGTTTGATCTTACAGATGAAGATAATAACAATAGATTTTCACTCCTGAAAGTTGTTGTTGTTGTTGTGGGAGCTCTGGTGGCCTGGAGGTAAGAAATTGCACTGCAATCCCAAAGGTACATGGTCAAAGTCCACTAGCTGCGATGCACGAGAAGGATGACCAATTGCCTCCTGTGCAATTACTGCCTACTATTGCCAACTGAATTAGTGTCTGTTATATTTCTCTAGACTAGGGGCATTTATTTATAACAAAGCTAACTACCAACATCTTAATTCATAACTTATCCAAAGCTTGCATTTTGGCCTTTCTCACTATTAAATATTTTATTTCTTAAAATAAGAAAAATAGATGAAATGTTTCTATTAGGATGTCAGTCTCTACTTACCTATGGGGGATATGTACCAATATTGCCAGTAGATACTCGAAAGTGTAAATAATACTGAACCTTACACATGCATCTTAAATTTATCCTGCATGTGCAGATTTAGGATAAACTTTGATTCATATGAGGTTCAATAAGAGACTAACAGTAATAATTAATTAGAAATTAGAACAATTCTATCAATACACTATAATAAAAAAATAACGTGAAATGAATGAATGACAGCAATATTGCGATACAGGATAAATTTACTGCCACAAAGTTGCTTCTAAGCTCACAGAGACCTATACAACAGCCTAGAACTGCCCCATAGGGTTTCTGAGGCTGTAAATCTTTAGGGGAGCAGGATGCACTATCTTGTTCCCTTGGAATAGATGGTGGGTTCAAACCACTGACCTTCTAGTTTCTAGGCAATCACGTAGCCCACAGTGCACCACGGCTCCTGTGACATAGAGTTAGGCTACTGTTTCCCACTGCAGTTCACCTCAATTAACTGAAACCAGAAAGCAAATCCATAGACATCAAGGGACTACTGTACGGCTTTGCTCTTTTTATTGTACTTAAAGACATAAACAACCCCGGGATCAAATTACATTACAAGAAGTCAAAAAGGGGGCTTGCTTCTCTGATTAAATATAGTAAGAGCTCGACAGGGATGCCAGCAGCAGAATCAAACGATTTTGGATTGACGAGAAACTAAACGACAGAATGACCAGACAGGCTCACTCTATCTCTACCATCTGTAATGCAAGCAAAAGGTCAAGGCGTCATCAGTGCCCTGTATCTGGGAATTCTTTTCACAACAAAGGCAAATAGATCTGCCACGTAACAGGAAATAAAATTACAAGCAATATACAAATTATATTTCCTCCACAAACTACTCTGGCTCAGTGTCTGAAAACTATTTTTGGCATGAAAAGGTATAAATATTCCATTTTAATAGCTTCAAAGGATGGAAAATAAGCGCAACTTAATTTCTTCTGAGTTGGAGAAGAGATAGATAGATAGATAGATAGATAGATAGATAGATAGATAGATGATAGATAGATAGATAGATATGCAACTCATAAAACTAATGCATAATTTGATGATTAAATTATATTAGCAGTAACAAATTTTGAATTAAAGTCATAGTGTTGTTATAAGTTTTAAAACTCTGGTGGCAATGACTTAAGAATGAGGTTGCTTCTGTTATTTCCATGATGAAGCACAATGATGTGACATGAAAATCATAGTAGTGTATTTACACCATGAAGACAATCCCAAAGAAACAAAGATGCCATTTCATGACAGCTAGCCTAATTTTAAGACATTTTAAGAAGCTATGCATCTATTTGAATTTCCACTAAAAAATCCTCAATCACACACTTCAAGAACGTGTAAAAACCTGCCTTCTGATAGCACCAGTTCTCACATAGCATCTACCAGCTAATCACCCATAACGTCCGGCTTTTCTAAACCGACCAGCCACTAAACGGACTTTGAAACATGACAAGAAAGAAAATCTGTCTGATATTTGACATCCACAGAAGATAACTCAGGACCTCTGTTACTTGTATTTTCTAATTCTTGTTACATCAGAACTCAGAGCATTCTTCAAAATACACAGGGACAAAAACTTTGGGGCTTTGAAGAGACGATAGGGTTGCACATAAATGGAGCTTAATCTGAAAACTGGTTTGATGTCGATGGATTTGTTCCTCGGCAAGTTGACTAAATGCTAACTATATAAACCACAATCAGCTGCTCAAACCCTCAGAAGTCCATCACTAAACATCTGGCTTGTACAGAGCAGAAGCTGGGACGTACTGACACAATTCTGTTCAGTGATTATCTCAGGGGGAAAGGGAGCAGAGGTAAACATGGGGGCATCCAATTTTTCCTGTCAACAATATAATTTCCCCCTTTTCAATTCCTTTAAATCATCTTCAGTCTTTTTCCATAAGCAGCTACAAATCCTCAATGATCCTTAAAATTTTCTCATATGATTGTTTATTAATAAATTACTTTTTCAAGTCAAGTCTCCTAAACAATGTTGTTGCTGTTATGCACCATTAAGTCAGAAATCAACTCCTAGCTGACCCTCCAGCAGGTTTTCAGAGGCAGCAAACTGCACAGAAGGAGACTATCCATCTTTCTCCTAGAGAGGATTTGAACTGCATGCCTCTGAGTTGGCAGCACAACTCCCTACCATGAAGCCACCAGAGCTCCCTTCCTGGGCAACAGATCCTCTCTCCTGCTTCCTCCAAATACTGTGAACTACAGAAAGAAATATCTTTTTGGCTTAAGGAGACCTAAGCTTTGATGCATGAGATCAAAGATCCTAGCAGAACCATGAACAGGATTCCTACTGCCTGGAAGGACAAAACAAAAACAAAAACACCTTAAAAAGAGGACAAAACAGTGCGCATAAGCTGATGGTTGCTTTGCTTTCAAAACATCTGTGATCCCTAACAGTCAGGGACTATTTGCTTAGTGAAAGTCTGCTGATTATCGCTCTTGCTGTGTGATGTGGAGTTCCAGATGACTCACAGCTGACCCTTAGGCAGGTTTTCAGTAAATCACAAGGGGGGAGAATGCCCTTTTTTCTCCCACAGAGCAGCTGGTGGATTAAAACCACGCACCCTCATGTTGGCAGAGCAATCCCTTACCACTAAGACACTGGAGCTACAGCACTGCTAAAAATGCTTCACACAGGACTGAGTCCTATGCTGACAACACAATGCACCAGGCACAACCTAGACAATTCCTTGAAAGCAATACCTCATCTGAAAGATGCGCAAGATTGAGGCTTCACTACTGAAAAGATTTTCAGGCGGTGACTCATTCAACAGAAGGCCAAGTCAGGGCTCACACGCACATCTGTCTAATCGTCACCACCAGCTTCTGGCCTCCCAATTTAGGACTGTTTTGGTAAAACTGACTTTAGCTCCAAGCATACTATTCACCTATGGCGTCCCACTGTCCTTAACCAAGGACTCCCAGCTTTTCATTGTTGTTGTTATTAAGTACCATGGTTTCAGAACCAACTCGCAGCTGACCCTCACGCAGGTTTTCAGAAACTATAAAGCACGTGGGTGACTGCCAATCTTTCTCTCGCAAAGTAGCAGGTGGATTTGAACCACATACCTCTGTGCTGGGAGCACAATTCCTCACCATTACAATACCAGTGCTCCCTGAGGAAGCATCTATATTAAGTTACTTACACACTAAGCATCTACATGTTGTTGCTGTTGTGTGCTGTCGAGTTGCTTGCAACTCATAGCAACCCTAAGTACAACAGCCCTAAACTCTGCTCTGTCCTGTGCCAATCATACTGTCTCCAACACACCCATCCCGATTATCTCAGTCACTGAATCAATCCACCTTATAGAGGGCCTTCCCCTCCTGCGCTGTCCCTCCACCCTCCCAAGCATGTTGTCCTTCTCCAAGGACCGGTCCCTCCTTACAACATGTCCAAAGTATGTTAGACGGAAGGAGCCTCAGAATGCTTGCCTCCAAGGAGCCGCCCGGTTTGACCCTTTCCAGGATGAATCTGTTTGTTTTCCTAGCAGTCCATAGTATTCTCAATACTCTTCTCCAGCACCACAGCACAAAGGCATCAATTCAAATCACAGACAAAGATTCTAGAAAAAGTTGTTTTGGAGTTGCTTTTGGGACACATCAGAAGCAGGGAAGTGAAACAGGCAGGGAAAGACTCCTACAGGCTGGTCACCACTGCGAGTGATGGTAGTGGTGGTGGTGGTTGTTCTTATTGTTGTTGTTGTCAGCTGCCATGGAGGCAACTTTTGTGACTCCTGCTGACCCACAGCACAAAGGAAAGAAACAAGGCTACAAGTGGTGAGCTTAACCTCACAGGGAGCACGGGAGATAAAAAAGCCATGCGCCTCTGGGTTATCCCCCGTGTGAAGTGAGAAAGAGTCAAAAGTGAGGGAGCTGTGTGGTACAGACATCTATCCAACTCCTTCAGTCACAGGGGAAACTAAATGCCCAGTCACATCCAGGCAGGTAACGTAGGGCGCTGACAAACGGGCTCTGCATGGTCTAGTTGCCATCCAGTCAACGCTGCCCGGAACCCACTAGTGCCAGAACTGTGCTCCAGAGAGCTTCCAATGGCTGATTTTTTTTGGGGGGAGGCAGATTTCCAGGCCTTTCTTCCAAGGTACTTCTGGGTGGACTTGAAACTCTGATGTTTCAGTTATCAGCCAAGCATCCAACTTGTTTGCACCCCTCCGAGGCTCTAGGGAGCTCTGGTGGCAGAGCGATAAGGAATCGTGCTGCCAACCCAGAGGCAGGCAGTCGGGAGTCCACCAGCAGCTCTTCAGGAGAAAGATGGGCAATCTCCTCCTATGCTTCTCACTGCCTCCGAAAACCCACTGGAGGGTCAGGTATGAGCGGGTTCTGACTCAATGGTGCACAACAACAACAACAGAGGCTCTAAATGCACTTGAGTGGCAGGAAAAACACAAGAAAGCAGGTGCAGGGTGCCTGTTCCTGTCCTCAGGATCCGGGAGGGTGTGTGCCCCAGCAGGACGCAGTGCTGGAACCGCATTTCAATAATGGTGAAGGAAACTGAGTAAGTGAAGAAAACGAAATTGAGTAAGTGAAGAAAACATCTTCTAATCCACAGACGCTGCTGATCAGTGGGTTATGACCTGGGGGTGGCTCCAGTTCTCAGGACAGTCCCAGACCTCAGGAAGCAACCCTCCCAGGTATGCTGCTCTTTTCCGAAGTAACTTAAGAAACCTGATTCAGGTTTCTTTTCAAGCATTCGTTTCAATCATTTGTTATATATGTGAAAGCTGGATAATGAACACGGATGAGAGAAGAAGTGATGTCTTGGAGCTGTGGTGCTGAAAGTACCAAATATCCCAAGGTCTGCCAAAAGAACAAACAGGTAAGTTTTAGAGAAAGTACAGGCAGAAAGTACAGCTTCTTGGAGGCAAAAGTGGTAAAATCCATCCCACATACTTTGAGCATGCTGCTAGGAGAGGCTATTCCTTGGAGAGGGACATCATGCTTGGAAAGGTGACGGGACATCAAAGAGATGAAGACCTTCAACCAGGTGGGTTTAAACAGTGACTACAGCAATGGGCTCAAGTGTGTCAGAAATAGTGAAGATGACACAGGATAGGACAGAGTTCAGATCTGCTGTTTATATTGTCACTCTGAGTCACACTCAACTCAACAGCACCTAACAACAACAAAGTATTTTCGGTTATTGTTTTATCCACTGGGACAAAGTTATCAAGTAAAATCAAACAAATTTCTTCTTCATTTATAAGCACTTCATATTAAAGTCACTCCCCGGACTTTGTCTTGCCATTCACAGCAAAAGCCCAAACTGTTGTTTCTGGGGTTCACTGGAGAGGCGCAACAATAAAGAACAAGCCATTGTCAAATGATGAGCAGTAACCGAACACACAGTGACCAGTGACTTCTTTACAAAGACCAGACTATTTCTTTTTTGAGAAAGCGTCTCATTTTCTTATTGAGGCTTATTATTTATCACTCAAAAATATTTTTTAAATCGAGATTGTTACACTGAAGAAGATCAACTGTGGCTTGTGTGGTTGGTGTTTTAACCGTGCCTTTGTACTCTGCATGAAAATGATGGGTACCAGAAGAGAATGCCATCGATAGCTTTCATGGACAGAAACATAAGCCTCACGCTGTGCAGAAGACCCCAAATGGTGTTTTGAGCAAAAGTACCATCCATAAGTAGTAGGCATACTGAGTAGATCGGGCAGTCAAACTCTCCTGCTACATGTCCCTAGAAATGACAGACAGTCCATATTAACTGGTGTCTATATTCTAGAGTCACTGACATTGTTGTTGTTTTGAGCCGTCGAGTAGCTTGTGACTCATAACAGCCCAATGTACAACAGCTCTAAACTCTGCTCTGTCCTGTGCCAATCGCACTGTCTCCTACACACCCACCCCCATTACCCTAGTCAGTGCATCAATCAACCTTATAGAGGGTCTTCCTCTCCTGCTCTGTCCCTGTACCCTCCCAAACATGATGTCCCTCTCCAAGGACTGGTCCCTCCTTGCCACATGCCCAAAGTATGTCAGATGAAGCCTCAGAATCCTTGCCTCCAAGGAGCAGCTAGGTTTAACCCTCTCCAGGATGAACTTATTCATTTTCTTAGCAGTCCATGGTATATTCAATACTCTTCTCCAGCACCACAGCTCAAAGGCATCAATTCTCCTTCTGTCCTCCTTAGTCATTGCACAGCTTTCTGATGCATAACAAGTGATTGCAAAGACCATGGCCTGTATCACGTGTACCTTAGTCTCCAGAGTGACACCACTACACTTCAGTACCCTGGAGAGGTCCCTAACAGCAGACTTTCCCATGGCAATAAGTCTTTTAATTTCGTGCTTCTGGTGCCAAGAGTGTTGACTATGGAGTCAAGCAAACTGAAGCTGTGAACAATCTCAAAGAATAATCACACAGGTTGAACCCAATGAATGGAAGTCAGAAGCTCACTAGACAGAATGATGTGGGAGAGAGCAGGTATTAAAGAGGAGATCTCTCCACACCAAAGGGTACAGGTGTGCACACACACAATGACTGCTCATTTTTGCTCCCACTTAACAAGCCCCTACCTCCACATCCAGGAAGAAAGTGGCAGGAGAGATGGAGCCCTCATGGCTATGACTAGAAAGAACAGGGAATTACCAAACACATCCTAAAAAGGTCCACAAAGATGAGCTATTTGAAGAAATTAGATCTAATGCTTACACTGTTGCTTAAAATACTCTATAAACAGACTAATAGTCTAAACTAATGGTGATGACGGGGATGGTCAATTAGGGGGAAACTTATTGCTCCACTGAGTCATAGTTAACGCTCCACCAGGTTTCCAAAGTGGTAAGTCCCCCAGGGGGGATTTCTCTCTTAAGAGTTGCTGGTGGATTCCAACTTCCTGGGAGGTACGGCCTTTGGGTCAGCAGTGCAACTCCTTATAGACTAGGCCAGCAGAGCTCCAGGATCAATGAGAAAGGCCCTAGATAAGAACATTTTAAAGGGTAGAAATGCACTCATAAAAAAATTTATACCCTCAGTGTCATCTTTTTTTGTCAGGCAGAGACAAGCATTTCCAACAACTATCAGGTAAATGATTAACATCAAAATACAAAGATAACTCGTAACTCATGTATAAGAGATTGGGGAGGTAATTAATGCAATAGATGCAGTAATTGCCAATGTTGTTGCTGTTGCTGGGACCTCGAGTTGATTCTGAGTCACAGTCAGCTTCAAGGAGGGAGGGCGGCCCGCTAGCATTCCCTGTGCTGTAATCATTAGGGCACAGACTGCCACATCTTTTTCTCTTGTGGACACGCATGCACAGCCTTACAAACTAATCAGACAACCTCTAATTAAAGAGATCCAATGCAATGGGCTCTTGTGTGTCAGGAAGCATGAGGATGGTGCAGGAAAGAACAGGGTTCAGATCTTTTGTTCAAAGGCTTGCTATGAGTCAGACTCGATAGCATCTAACAACAATGATGGTACCAGATTGGCAAAAACGGAACTATTTTATAATAATATTGTTTGGGCTGAGGAAAGAGTTGCTCTCCCATTAAAACTAGTAAGATTACAAAATGGCCCAGCCATTAACTAAAAATCAGGGCATGAGTTCTCGTCAATCAAAAACGGTTCGCCTGATTGGCATCTCTCTGATAGTTAGGGATTATGACCCTTTCTTCATTTGTTTGTTTGCCATCTGAATGTTTTCTCACTCCAGCAATGATAGCAAAGTTCAACGGGGCGGCAAAAAACAAATGCTGATGAGGTTATGAAAAGAGTGGAACTCTTATTCACTACTGGCAGGAATGTAAAATGGTACAGCCACTATGGAAGGCAGTCTGGTGCCTTCTCAAAAAGCTAGAGAGAGAAATATCATATGACCCAGCAATTCCACTACTGGGAATATACCCCAAAGAAACCAGAGCAAATACTCAAAGAGATATATGCACATTCTCATTTATTGCTGTGTTATTCACAATATCAAAGAGATGGAAGCAATTCAAGTGCCCACCAGCAAATGAATGGATAGAAAAACTATGGAATATTACACAGCACTAAAAAACTATAAACTTGTAAAATGTTACACAATATTGGGGACCCTGGAGGACACTATGCTGAGTGTGAAACAGCTCAGTCACCAAAGGATAAGTATTGCATAACATCACTGTTATGAAATTGGGAAGACATGGCGGTGTTGGGGAGAGAATGAGAAAGAATGGATAGATAATGAACACTAGATCAGATTAGCATTAGATCAGATCAGGGGAAGAACTGTCCAAAAAGAACACATGATTAGGCATTATATGCATGACAACAATGTGGAACAAGAGATGTAATGTGGGGAGAGTGGGGGGAAGGGGGAGTGGAAGGAAAAAAGAAAATGTACAATAATAAAAAAATTAAAATAAAACATTTTTGATGTTAAAAAAAACCCAAACCACAAATTGTTCCTCTGCGAGTTTATTTTAGGGAACTCTTGACACATACACTTCCGGAAACATATACCAAGACGGCTTTTACTCCATCTGAATCAACTGTGTGCCTCAGAGTCAATTAGAAATAACCAAACAACTGTCTATAAATAACCATTTTTTTAATTATTAAATACCATCTGGTAACCTATTCTATGGAAAATGATAGAACAATTCAGAAAAGCAAATTAGATCTATGTAAAAACAAAACCCAAACATAATGCAAAAAGTTTCTCTAAGGAAGAAGGTAAAAGTGCAAACAAAGTTGTAAATCACTGAAGACAGAATGATGTCATTTAGCATAAAAATGTGCTTATACACAGCAAAAGGAGTATTTCTAAAGTTTAAACATATATGTTACTGTTGTTTTGTGCCATCGAGTCACTTGCGAGCCAATGTACAACAGGTCTGAACCCTGCTCTATCCTGAGCAACCTGTCTCCGACACATCTAGCCTCATTACCCAAGTCACTGAGTATCAATCCATCTCATCTATGGCCTCCCTTTCTCTGTCCCTCCACTCTTCCAAGCATGTCGTCCCTCTCCAAGGACTGGTCCTTCCTTGCAACATGCCCAAAGTATCAGACAAAGCTTCAGAATCCTTGCCTCCAAGGAGCAGCCCAGTTTAACCCTCTCCAGGATGAACCTATTTGTTCTCCTAGCAGTCCATGGTATTCAATACTCTTCTTCAGCACCACAGCTCAAAGGTATCAATTCTTCTTCTATCATCCCTAGTCATTGTCCAGCTCTCTGATGCTTAGCAAGTAATTGTGAAGACCATGGCGTGGATAAAAAAAAAAAAAAAGTCCTAACTGCTATCAGGAAACTGTCACCAGCTTTCAAATATGAAGAGGGGACTCCGATTGCAATCAATGAACTGAAGATTATTTATATTGCTGTTCTCTGTCAGCAATTCAAATCCACCATGAGTCCTGTGGGAAATCAATGACGTGGTCTTCTCCTGTGAAGACTTACCATCCCAGAAACCCAACAGAGGGTCCCCATGAGTTGAAGGAGACCCAAAGACAGTGGCTTTGGTTTTGTTTTAGGAAACTCTTACGTTAAAAATACATTTGTATATTAAAACAAACAAATACAGTCTGCCACAAAAAAAAGACAACAGTGGGATTCCTTCATTTAAAATCTCTGTTCTTCCCACTCCTTTGTTTCTTCGGTTGAGTTGTTTTTGTCTATGTTTTTATTTTTGTTGTTGTTTTCCATTCCTTTGTTTTAATTATCTGACACCTCACCCCATCCTGTGAAAAAGCCATTGGAAGGGCTTACTGAACTCTACTGAACTTCTTGAATTTTAACTGGAAGCTACAGAGTTTATTTTTACACCAACCTTGGTGCTGACACAGAGGATCAAATTGCAAGGCAAAGGTCTACTTTGTTTCATATTCTGACAGGATCAGTTTTTGCTCCCTCTTTAACTCAGACCTTCCTTCTTGTTTCAAAATGCCATGCAGAGCCTTCTCCCAGTTAACACGGTTTTCACGGCAAATGCGTCTGGTATAGGTATTCGGAGCCAGCGAGGTACAGCTCCAAAATCAAGTCGGAGCCTGGTGCTGCCCTCTCTGAGCTCATCAACCATGCAGGAGAGTCCTCACCCAGGACTTCACAAATCAACATGCCTGCTTCACAACCACCACCACCTAAGGAAAACAGGGAGTTCTGGTGGCCTAAGTGGTAAGGAGCTGCACTGAGAACTGAAAGGCTCACAGTTCACAAAGAAGATGAGCAATCAATTCCCACACTGCTTCCTGCCTCTGAAAACCCTCTGGAAGGTCAGCTATGAGTTTCTACTCGACAGTACCCACAACAACGTAAGAAAAACCAGCATATTCCATCCTCAGAAACTCACTTTTTTTGGGCTACTAATAGTCAACAGGAATTAAAATAGGAAAAACCCAAAAGAATGCAGACTATGAGCATTTATTTATTCTTAAAGATGATGTTCATATTTTACCTCGCTTCTGACTCAAACATTTTTTCTTTTTTCATTTTTTAAAATCTAATTTATTTACAAAGTTTGAAGACGTTGCTTTTCACAAAAGATCCTTCCCATTTCCTTCATCCCACCCCCACCCCCGAATTGTGCAACCCTAACACCCTACCGCCCTGCCCATCTTCACCCCTCTATTTTCACCCTCCGCCCCCACCGTGGATCCTCATACTCATTCTACAATAATGTTTTTAAACAGTATTTGTCCCTGTATGACTGAGGTCGTTCACTCGGCATAATCCTCTTCCAAGCTAGGTAATAATTTACAAAATCACTGCTTCTGTGTGCTGTATAGTGTTCCATTGTACAAATGTACCACAACTTCTCAATCCATTCATTTGTGGTTGGACAGCTGGGCTGTTTCCATGTTCTTGCGATGGTGAATAATGCTGCTGTGAAGACTGGTGTACAAGTTTCCCAATTACAAAATGGGCAAAAGACATAGAAAGAATTTTCACAGAGGAAGATATTCAAATGGCCAATAGATTTATGTAGAAATGCTCAAAATCACTGGCAAGGAGATGCAAATCAAAACCACAATGAGATACCATCTCACTCCTGTAGCAGTGGCAAAGTATAATGGAACAACAAATAATAAATGTTGGAGAGGATGTGGTCAAAAAGGAACTCTTTTACATTGTTGGTGGGATTGTACAATGGTACAACCACTCTGGAAGGCGTTTGGTGCTTCCTAAAAGAACTGAACACAGAAATTCCATTTGATCCAGCTATTCCATTGCTTGGAATATACCCCAAGAAAATGAGACTTGAGACTCAAATAGAAACTTGTACATCAAATATTTTTAAATGTTTTACCAAAGCACAGTTCAGCTGCCTAAAAATTATTAGCTAGTTCTTGCTTCAAACAAACAACAGTTACTGTCCAGTAAGCTTCTACTTACAGCAACCTGCAGGTGTCAGAGTAGATCTTTATTAGACAGGACTTTTCAGTTTCTAGTTTTTCAGCACTGATCACCAGGCCTTTCTTCCTATGAACCTCTGAGTGCACTAGGCCCTCCAACTTTGCAGTCTTGCAACCAGGGGTATTAACTATGTGTATCACCCAGAGGTTTTAATTACTTACTCTTAAGCCAATTCTCTGTGCTATCTGTTGCTTTGTGACCTATCATTCTTATGGGCACAAATTAAAGGAGAGACTTGATAAGGGAACATATCTTTTTACCATAGAGAAGAGGCACTAGCTTGATTCTTACGGCTCTCAGAGAAACCGTGATGTAGCCATAGCGGAAGAAGACGCGGTCTAAAATGTGAAGGCTTCCTCCAGTGCTATAAAAAGAAAGCTCTTGTAACAAACACTCTACCAAGGGTTTCTTAATGCCTCTCAGTGCACTACCGAGAGGCCTTCGCACCAAGTGATCGCTAAGCCAAGTGCTTCAGCATAAGCTTCTGGGGCCCAGAAGAGCATGTTGTAAAGAAAATGAAGAGGAAGAGAGTGGCAAAGAAAGAAACAATTTTCACAACAGCAAATACCAAAGGCAACGTTCTAAAACCGTTGAAAGCACTGCGTGTTAAAAAGCAGTCAAGTTTAAAGTGTCTAAGTGTCTTATTTTTTTTTTCCTCCCTGATGAAAGGGATTCTGGTGGTCGAGTCTGAAGGGAATTGCACTGCCAACCCCAAGGCCCCGACTCTCTGGCAGTTCGACTCCACCAGTAGCTCCTAAGGATAAAGGTGGCCAATCTCCTCCTGTGCTATCTTCAGGCTTAGAAACCCAATGGAGGGTGAGCCAGGAGCCAGCTCTGCCTTACCAGCAATGAGTCTACATGGCTGATGTATATATGTGATAGATGCTTCTTACGACTGTCCACGAAGCAAAACCCCTCTGTCATCAAGTCCCCTCCCACCCAGCGCAACCATCTCTCTTGTTTCTGAGGCTGTAAAATTTCTAAAAGAGGGAATTCCCCATATTTCTGCCTCAGAGAGGATTTGAACCTCTCACCTTTCAATTGTAGCCCAACACACATGCACTACACCACCAGGGAAAATATTTTCAAGAAAATATTATCATGATTGCAGTGTTGAGCCCCATACTTTCCAAGGATCCTTAAGAACAAGCATCATACACCACATCCTTCATTTGCTTGGACCATTTCTTCCAGCCTGCATTTATTTATATTTGCATATCACTCACAGAAGTCCATCTCCTAGAAGTAGAATGCTTCAATCTTCTCGGTTCCAGAACTAGGCTTCTAGCCAAAGGAAAATGACAGACTTGGAAGCACAGAAGACTTCATTTTTTCCTCTTAAATTCTATCATCTTATGAATTCTAAGATAGATGATCACTGACTAAACAATAAACCTCTACACTTTGTTATACAACTGAGGTTTGACTTGGGTTTTTAAATAATGAAATTTACCTCCCCTTGGCTAGACTTGTGAAATGAGCACCCCATGAAAAATACGGTAGTATCCTAAAGAGATAACAGGCATTATAGCCACAACATTTATTTCACTTTCTCATAAACCACATTACAAGATTCGGGAGAGAAAATGGCTGGTGTGCAAAATGGAAAGAAATTTTCCTACATTTGAAAGTCAACATGGCTCAAAATATTGGATCTACAGGACAAGTAAGTTAAAGACGTGCGAGAGCCTTTGGCCCTAAACCCTTTCTCTTTTCTTAAGCAAAGAATCACTTATGATTAGTCTTAGAGAGCAGCTTAACTGAGTCACCATGAATTATTTAAAAACCCCAAAATACCTTCTGCCGCTTTTATAGAAACTTGATTTACAAGCTGAAAAATCAAACTGACAATCTGGTCTCTTGTACAAATACCCAACCTTTAAAAATGCTCTAGGCATTATAAATACATCTTTCATGAATATAACTTCCACAGTTCTAAAAATAGCGTTTAGAAGGGGAAAGAAAAAAAAAAAAGAAAAACAAACCCAACCTCTTTCAAGCCATTGTTTTCTACATAACAGCAGGAAACCAAACAGAATGTGGAAGCCAGAGTGATTAACACACCCAGTAATAAACATGAACATTAAGCAGGAAATTGTACTCAAATGAAAGTTTGGAAATTAGCTTTGGGGTCTTAGATTTCAATGTTATTTTAAAAGCTACATGGTTATATTCTCTATGGTTTGCCCCCACATTGGTGGCCACAGATGGTTCGAGGCAACACAGAATCACAAAGTAATCAGAAGGCTGCTGTTTGCCTTTTGAACAGTAAGTTGCTGTTGTTGTTGTTGTTGTTGTTGTTGTTACATGCCATTGAAACCAACTCATCGCTGACCCTCCAGCAGGTTTTCAGAGGCTGTAAATCACATAGGAAGAGACTGCCCATCTTTATCCTTCAGAGCAGCTGGTGGATTTGAACCATGTTCTTCTGGGGTGGCAGTGCAATTCCTTATCACTAGATAACCAGAACTCCCTTGGACAGTTATAAACAGGTTCATTCAGGACTGGTCCTTGGCCTCCACCCAAAGAATATCCCCCAACTTCCCCTTTACCATAGCAAACACTGTGCCATGTCTTGAGGATGCCTCAGAACAGACAAACATTCCAATCTGTTGTTCACAGGATCACTATGAGTCTCCAAGGAGCACCTAACAACAACTCCATCCCCATCTCACTGGCATAATCGAGGTTTCCCTGAAGGTAAAAGACTGACAACTCCAGTGAAGGCATTCAGCAGCAGAGCTGAGAAGGAGCTGATCTCACAGTCTGGTCCCCAATAGCAACAACTGTTGAGATTCCTGGTATCTTACTGGTTTCAATATTTAGCTCTCAATAACTCTGTTCCTCCTCTCCAACTAAAAGGACTGAGAGCCCCAGCTCATTAGACCTTCAGCAATTTCAGAGCATCAATGGCACTGCCTCTTAAAATCATAACCACTTTCTATCAAGACTCTTGACTCATTGCCCACTATATTCCAAAGAAATCTCATCAACTGCAGACACTCTCTAAATAATTTGATATGGAGTCATCTCAATTGTTTTCATAATAAATGAGATCTGAATTCATAGTACTGTTGGCAGAAGGTGAATTTGAGAAGAAATTCTCAAAAAGATGGTGGATACAGGCTAAAGGAACAAATCATATAGATCACTCTCCTGTTGGGAGAATCCTTAATGAACAGCAAAGAAGGGGAAGAAAGGTCAAGGTTAAGATCGTTAGAGTCAGAAGTTATTTTCTCACCATTTTTCTCCATTTTTTATGGACAGAAATGGTGGGGAGTTAAATCAGTAACACTGACCAATTTTCTTCTAAACCAAATGTAGCTTCTATCTCCAAGTTCTTAACCTAACAAAGATAAGCAGAAACGCAAAAAAAGTAATTCTTTTAAGATTTAGTGCAACCAGCATCTCAAACTGCCAGACATTTTTGTCCTCCATGTTTTTTGTAAAACATAAGCTTTAATTAAAAAAATACAGTCACCTTTGAAACTGACATATTTGTGTAAAATAAGATAAAGACATGTTAGGAAGCAACAGCCAAACTGAAGAGTTATCTTCTTTCTTACCTTGTTCTGATCTGTCCAGTAAAAGAAAAATCCCTGAGGGTCAGTCCTCAAAATAATTGGCGTAACAATTGTGGAGTCCTAGAAATGTAAGAAAAACAACATGTACATCAATATTTATCATCATAGAAAGTTCTATCAGTAATAACTGTGTATTACTCTAAGGTGTTCTACTATTAACTAAATCTAATCCCTCACCCCAACAGCAATGACAAAGTTCAACAGGATAACAAGTAATAAATATTGGGGAGGATGTAGAGAGATAGGAACTCTTATACACTGTTGGTGGGATTGCAAAATGGTACAACCATTCTAGAAGACAGCTTGGCGTTTCCTCAAAAAGCTGAACACAGAAATTCCATTTGACCCAGCTATTCCACTGCTTGGAATATACCCTAAGAAAATGAATGAAAACTGAGACACAAGCGGGGACTTGTACACCAATGTTCATAGCAGCGTTATTCACCAACGCAAGAACAGGGAAACAGCCCAAATGTCCAACCACAATCAAATGAATTGAGAAATCATGGTACATTCACATGATGGAATACTATGCAGCATGCAGGAGCAATGATCACGAAAATTACTCAGAACTTGCAAGAGACAGGAGAGCATTATGCTGAGTGAACTAACTCAGTCCCCATTAAGGACAAAGACTGTATAAGACTATTATATAAATAGAAAGATGACTAGTAAAATATGTATGAGGATATAAGGGGGGTAGCGGGGAGCAGAGGGATGTGAATGGGCAGGAGGCAAAGTAATCATAGGGTAGCACAATTTGATGGGTGGAGGGAAGGGTGAGTAAAGGAAATGGGAAGTATCTGGTCAGAAGAACAAAATGCCTATGAACTTTGTAAGTAAATCAGTATAAAATAAATACTGTATTTTAAAAAAAGAATTAGATATGAGATCTTTAACTTATTGCTGTTGTTATTGTTTTGTGCCATCCAGTCTCCTATAACTCATAGCAGCCCTATGTACAACAGCTCTAAACCCTGACCTCTTCTAAGCCAGTCTCACTGACTCCAACACACCTAATCCCATCACCCTAGTTGTCCTGTCAATCCATCTCATCCAGACTCTTCCTCTCCCGCACTGCCCCTTCACCGTTCCGAGCATGAAGAAGGACCAACCCCTCCTGGCCACGTGCCCAATGTGAGTCAAAGTTTCAAAATCCTTGTCTCTAAGAAAAAAGTTGGTTTTGCTCTCTCCAAGAGACGCCCATTTGTTAACTTTACAGGATTATTAATAATATAACTAAAACATTCAGCAATAATGAGAATTTATGTACCTAGTTTGTAAAGGAAAAGGCTAGTGATGTGTGTGTGTGTGTGTGTGTGTGTGTGTACACACATATACATGCACAAGTTTTTACGGCCACTGACCATTTTCCCATTAAATTCATGCACTTAGTTATCAAAATAAGTTTTAATATTAAATATGATCATATTTTTAAATGTTTTAAAATAATAAAAATGTATCTTGCAGGATATTATTTTTAATTTCATTAGCTCCATGAAATGATTTTTAATTGTACAAAAGGGAGCTAGTTGGCACAGCATTTGGACACTGCTGTTTCCAAGGTAACAGTAAATAAGGCCGTCTTCAACCTATTTCGGAAAGACAGCCATGAAATGATTGCCCATTCAAATTTTACGCATTAGAACATCACAGACAAAATTTTTCTAAGTTTAAAGTATACATATTATAAAGCAAAAACTGCATGTATTGCAATTATACTATTAAACATTTCTAAAATATGTGTTCTTTTGGCAATTTTCAGAAAGGCATACCATCTGCACAAGAAAACACATGTCACTGGATTACAGATTTTGATACTGAAATACTTAGGTCTTTGCAGAAAGGGCAGTTTTTAGACACATAAATTACCAGTTTCTTCCAGCTTTTTCATATATTCCCTATCTGATCTAATAGGTGGTGTTGTTATTTACCATCCAGTTGGAACCGATGCGTACTTGGCCCTCCAGTAAGCTTTCAGAGGCTAATCAGTAAATTAATCTCACATGGGAGAACAAAATTAGGACTCCTAGAAATAATTATCTTATCTTACCCCTCTAGATAAGAAGTGGGAGCTCTGGTGACCAACGGGCAAGAAGCTGTGCTGCAATCCCGAAGGCACTGGGTTCGAGGTCGCCAGCTGCTGTGGGGAAAAGTTGGGCAATCTCCTCCTGTGTGATTAACTACCTCTGAAAATCCACTGGAGGGTCAGCAGTTAAGAAGTGTCAAAAAGCTGCCTCTAGTCTACAAATTAACCATTAAGTACTAGGGTTCAAATCCCTTCCTGCTTGCACTTGGTGCCTCCCTGTCCAGGACTTAAAAAAATAAAACAAACATGGAATAATACATCCTATGCCAGTGGTTGTTGTGAGAATTAAATAGGAGAATTTAAGTGAAGTTCCTGGAATTAAGCTCGGTACATAATAAAAAAGAAATCAATAAATGTTTATTATGATTATCACTAAAATACCTTTATTAAAAAAATCAAAGTTCTAGGCACTATGCACTTTGAAAAATAACTTAGAATTATTGTGCTATTTCACTGAACTACTGTTTGAACTTCTCAATGCAAAACAAGACATCTAGAAACAAATTTGATACTATAATCAAAGGCAATTTTTTAATATTTTGGGCTTCTTTGAGATGACATGTATAAAAGTGGATCATAATATATTTTTAATAAATCCTAACAATTATTTCCTTCTCATTCTGTCCCTCCTCCCTATTGTGAGTGGCAGTGAGAACTCAAATTCATGTACACTGCCTGACCCAAAATAAACCCACGACTGGTCGAAGATCTAACTGAAACTTGCTCAACAGCATTCTAGAAAGTGTGCCCACCTGTTCACACAGCACATATTCTCACCTCCAGATGAATCGCAATTAACCCGTGGGGGCAATTTATCATTCTCAGGTCAGCTCATTTCCTAATCAGAATGCATGACAAGATTCTAATTGAAATCTTGGTGGTAATTCACTGCAAGGATCACAGACCATCAAATAGTAAGTTAACAAAAGAAAGCTATTCAAATTCATACTTTGGAACACTGTATAAGGCAATCTCTTTTGTTTGGGGCCCAGCTGTTTCTAGCTCTTTCCTCCTTTTCTCTCCAACTTAAAGCTCCTTTGTTCAATATTCCCTCGCCTCTACTCTTCCTTCTATGATTCCTCTGTTAAATGATCATTTCTCCCAGCTCAGTGCCTGCTTCCTTCATAATCAAACATCCCAAGATCAGCTAGAACTTCTCTGGGAGCTACTGGTGGATTCAAACCTCTGAAGAGACACCACCTTTGAGTTGGCTGCATCACTCTCTGCAGAACAAGCCACCTGAGCAACTGAAGAGCAACTGTTGTTGTTAAGTTCTGTCAAGTCATAGACAACTCATAGTGACCCTATGAATCAAAGACCTGAGCATTGTTCATAGAATATCTGGAGGCAAGCTATTTCAGAAGTGGATGCCACTCCTGCTTCCAAGCTTGTTTTAATTGGGAAGCTCCACCCAACACTGTCCACCATGAGTAACCATCATCGCATTTGACACATCAGTGTCACAGTGTTTAGCATCACAGAAACCATGAATTACCTCTATACAGCAAATGGACTGACCAGTGCTATACCACGTAGAAGAATGTTTGACAAAAGCAATTTAAACCAGGCCTGAGAGCCACAGATTAAAACTACCTACCTTGGGCTTGGTAGCATAATTTTCTGTCCACTAAAAAGTTAAAATTGTAAATGCTGGGAGCTCTGGTGGCCTAGTTGCAAGAAGCAGCACTGCAATTCCTGAGGTGTGTGGTTCAAATCCACCAGATACTCTGCTAGAGAAGGAGGGACAATCTTCTCCTGTACCAGTCAGATCCAATTTGACGTACACACACATCAGGTAATAAATTTTATTTTAAATTAAAAAAAAAATTGTAAATGCCATTCACATTCAATTTTTGGTGGAGGTCTTTGCTCCTTAAAGGGCAGCCCTTCCTTGTAAAGCTTACCTGCTCCTCTCATCAGATAATACCAGTAAGGAAAGGGTTTTGTGGATTTTCATTTTATGTGTGTAATCAGCAACTTCCAGGGTGGTAATTTAACACCTACCCAGGACAGATTAAATCTAGGTACTTCTCTGTGGGGCACAACTTCAAATTTCAGATTTGAACTACTATGTTGCAATTTTTCCCCCCAGTTCCCCTTGACCAGTTCTTCAAACACTTGTGGTAGAACCTTTAACACCAAGGCTGGTGTCAAGGTCAGCCCTCCGGCCACAGCACATTCTTTACGACCACAGTCAAAAAGTCTACGAGCCAAGGCTGACCATGACCCTGACCTCACAGTGATCCTTACTTTCTTACTCTGCTGCCAGAGAACACAGATGAATGGAGACATGCAGACAAATAGGAATCAATACGAAAGAGTCAAGGAGAGTCAGTAACAAGCACTTGGATCAGGAAGCAGTAGAGACAAATTGGGGAAATTTTAAATTGGGAACAAAGACCTAAAAGACCAGAGGAAGAACTCCAAGGGTGGTAGAAAATCAGTTGTAATTACCATCAAAAGTCAGCAATGACCATGAAGTAATTTATACAGTAAGGGCAGACTGAGGTGTTAGATTACGGTCAACCACATAAAAACAGCCTGCAAGTCAGCATTGATGAGAATGTTCTCCCAAGAGTAAGATTTCCCCAAATGAAAGAAAGCAGTAGAAGTAAGAATGTCCTGAGGAGAATAGGGGAGAAAATTGAGCAAGAAAACAAAACAAAAACACCAAGCCATAACCCACTGCCATCAAGTCAGTTCTGACAGAGACCCCAAAACATAGGATAAAACTGTCCTGTGAGGTTTCTAAAGGCTGTAGTTTTTTTTAATTTTTTTTAAATTTTGTGTGTGTGTGTGTGTGTGTGTGTACCGTCAAATCGGATCTGACTGGTACAGGATGAGATTGCCCCTCCTTCTTCAGCAGAGCATCTGGTGGATTTGAACCGCTTAACTCTGGGACTGAATTGCAGCTTCTTGCCACTAGGCCACCAGAGCTCCCCAAGGCTCTATTTTTTTTTATTTTTTTTTTTTTTTACAGAAGCAAACTGACTCATCTTTCCCCTTTGGAACTGCTACTGGGTTCGATCTGCTGAGCTTCTGGTTAGCAGTCAACTGCTTTAAAGCACCATTATATTCTTGTCTTTTCCTGGCAAATATAAAATGTTTTTTCGTCACAATAAAGAGAAAGGTTAGAAGAAGGGATCTTCACATATCATGTAAATCACATCAGACGCCATGCTTAGAATTCAATCAAAAGTTCAGACCTTCAAACTGATGAGATTAATTAAATATGGTTAGTTAAATAATTAAAGTAATAAATGAGTAAGATTATTGTTGTTGTTGTTGTGTACCATTCGTGTGGTTTAGCTTATGATTAAGTTTATGTTGTTGTCATTCATACCACAAGCTCTGAGCTTCCCTGCCGTTACGTGCCATCAAGTCCGAATCGACTTATAGTTGATCCTCCAATGGGTTTTCTTGCAGAGGCTGTAAATCAATTGCATGAAAGTAGCTCATTCCTTCTCCTCCCTCAGAACTGCTCGTGGACTCAAACCACCTGCTTCTAGTTGGCAGTGTAAGTCCTTACCACTTAAGTATGACCTTTGAGAGGCAACATAAAATTGCTCTTCTGAAGACTGTAACGAAAAGAAACTAATATAGAGAGCCTTGTTGCACAGCGGTTAGGTGTTGGGATACTGGTAAAACTAATAGCTGACCTTCCATTGGATTTCAGAGGCTGTAAATTACACGGGAGGGGACAGCCTATCTTTCTCCCCTGGAGCCACTAGTGGATTAGACTGACAGAAAAGCTTGGCCTTTAGATTGGCAATACAGTGCTTTAAGGACTAAATCACCAGAGCTCCCAGAGCTTTTGTGCTTTTGTTTGTTTGTTTAAATTAACATAGAACTGTTCTTGTGTGTCCTAACCCAAAGAACAGTGTTTCTCTGTTACTCAGAGGTGGTTTCATTGACTATGCAATGGGATTTAACTGTGTGGATCACAACAAATTATGGATAACACTGAGAAGAATGGGAATCCAAGACCACATAAGTGTGAACACATGCAGTTCACTGCCACCAGCCACACCACATGAGAAATATACGGCAGATGGCTCTGTAAAGAGAAAAATCCTTTCAAATGCTCCGGGACAGCTCTGCCTTGTCCTAAGAGGTCATGGTTAATCAGAATGGATTCTAGGGCAATGGGCTTTGTTTTGGTCTTGGGCTTTATCGATAAGAAAGCTGAAGTAAGGGAGAGTCTTTGGAAATGTTAATGGTTGGTTTTTCCAAATATAGGATGTATGTGGACTTCATCTGAAAGAATTTTTGTTTTACTTTTCAAAACGAAGGCTGCATAGTGGAGTGGACTTGTGGGGAGGGACTGTATAACCATGAAAGAATTTTTCTTTTACTTTTCAAAGAGAAGAGAGAACTGGGGTGGGGAGGAGGTTGGACAGGGAAAAAAGTTTAACAATGAGTAAATGAAAATCCAAAATCTCTGTAAACTTACATTAAAATTAATTAATAAAAAAATTGAGAAAATATCATTTGTAGCTACAAAAATTCTATTTGAGGCCATCACAAAAGCCTGGAAAGACACCTACACATTGCCAAAAGATCATTATTTTTTAAGATCAATTTTTAAATCTGGTTCTGGTTGTAAAGAAGTCAATTCCCTCAGGCAAATCTCAGTTTACTTCTGCATAAAATGGGAACAACTACTTGCTCTTTTCCTACTTCCAAAGTTGGTTGTGATAATTGTGTAGAAGTGAATATAAAAAATTTAAAATAATTTTGTGATTCTACAAATGTAACATCTATTATTAGGTTCCATTCTTAGTTCTGAATTCCAGAAGCAGTGTTACAGCAAAACAATTATACATTAACGTAGTGTTAAACGAGAAAACGGCACAGGATAGCTGGTTAGTCTTTGCACACTAAGACTGAAAAAAAACCCATAAAAGGCCCTATCTGACGGGGTCTAATGCAGTAAATGGAAATCTCTTTAAGAATTTTGAAGGTAATGGGATTTAATGCTGGAAGTAATTAATCCCTTTAATTGTGGGAAAGAGAAGAATAAGCGGAGAGCCAAGAACAGACCTGTCACAACTGCCCCTTTGCATCCATGAACCTTGAAGTTAGCAGCAGTTAGAAAAGATGGTGTTTCCACATCTCACATAAACCAAAGTGCATAAAAAGACGGCCGCCTCAACATTTCTGCAAGAGCGGCTATTTGATGCAGTTTAATCTGTAGCCTGAACTTTGTTGTTGGTGTGGACTGGAGAGCTGGAACCGACCCACAGTGGACTCTATTGGGGGGAGGGGTGTTTCAGAGGCAATTAATCACACAGAAGAAGACTGTTCACCCTTCTCCCGCAGAGCAGCTGGTGGATTTGAACTGTGCGCCTTTGGGATTGCAATGCAGCTTCCTGTCACTAGGCCACCAGAGCCTGAAATTTAACTGCGAGGAAATATGAGAAACACAGCTGTATATTTCTAGAGTCTATTACAGAAATTCCTACTAAGAGCTTGGGAACGGCTGCTGTGTGTGACACAACCATATCAAAGGCAGCACAGCTGAGAAAGGATCAAGGTTGGAACTTTAAGCTGTCAAAAGGCAAAGACATCTCATTGCGGACTGAGGTGTGCCAGGCCCAAGTCAGTATTTTTCATTCCTCTGTATGTTCAAAAAGTGACCAGTGAATAATGAGGACTGAAGAAGAATTGATGCCTTTCACTTAGGGCTGCTGAAGAGTGTGAACTGAACAGCAGACTAGCAGAAAAGCAAAAAAACCATTTTGGAAGAAGTAGGGACAGAATTTTCCTTAGAAGCAAGCACGGTGAGACTTTCATCCACAATCTGGGCACGGTAACAGGAGGGATTCGTCCTAGATAAAGACATTCAGCTTGGTGGCAGATGTTGTTTGCCATCGAGTCAGAACCAACCCACAGCTGACATTTCAGTAGGTTTTCAGAGGCTCTAAATCTCATGAGAGGAGAATGCTCCCTTTCCCCCACAGAGCAGCTGATGGATTCAAACTGTGTGCCTTTGGGATTGCAGCACAGCTTCTTAACATGGTGTTATCATTGGCGTTGAGTACCATAGAGTTGGAATTTACCCATAGCTGACCGTCCGAAGGGTTTTCAGAGGCAGTTAGCCACAGGGGAGGACACTGCCCATCTTCCTGTGGTAGAGCAACTGGTGGCCTTGAACCATGTGCCTTCGGGATGGTATAGAGTCAGTGAAAAAGAGGGACTCAATGAAAGGGACAGAGTGTCCACAGTCCTGGGTTCAAACACAGCAAGAGCTACGAGGAGGCCTTGGACAGGGTCTTGTTTAGGGCTGTTGTACTATTGAGTGCATGCTAAGTTGGATAATAATAGTGACGCTGAATTGGAACCAACACGTCTATACCCTCTCTAAAATAAAACAAAATTAACTTCCAAAAACAAGCTTAATTTAAAAAAGAAATGGCCAAATACTATAGTTTCTTAGCCTTCTAGCTTTAAATGTTTTGTACTGATATCTACCAGGCTGACCAGATAAAAGTGTTTCTTTAGTTAATTCTTTTTCCATGCATTTGCAAGGAAAAAAAAAAAGCAAAATTAGCTATAAACATTGGTAATAAAGGAGCCTTTAGGATGAAAAATAAATTTGGGTTGATATTAATTCTATTTCACCATTGTTTTTAGGTGCCATCACGTGCTACTCAAAGCAACCCTCTGAGCAACAGGACTGAATCCCGCCCCACCCTGTGCCATCCTCATCATCGTTCATAGACTTGGGCCCACTGCTGCAGCCACTGTGTCAATTCACCTCACTCAGGGTCTGTCTTCCTCTCCTTTTCTGACTTTCCACCTTTCCAAACATGAGATACCTTTCCAAGGAATAGCACCTCCTAGCAACATGTCCAGGGAGCTCTGATGGCCTAGTGGTAAGACTCTATATATTACAATCCTCAACGTACGCGGTTCAAATCTGCCAGCTGCACCACAGGAGGAAGAGGAATCTCCTCCAGTGTGATTACTGCCTCTGAAAACCTGATGCTGAGTGAACTATATCACAAAAGGACAAATACTGCATAGCATGACTGTTATAAAGCAGGTCTGACATGGGGGGTTGGGAGGAGACTAGGGCAAGAATGGATAGATTATCACCATTGCATTGGAACAGACGAAGGAAAGAACTGTCTAAGATGAATATATGATTAGGCATTATATGTACAACTGCCCAGAAGAAGAGAGACATCACATTGCAAAGAGGACTGAGGGAAGGAAAGTAGGCTGTGGCTAACTGCCTCTGAAAACCCTTTGGACCATCAGCTTTGGGTATGTTCCAACTCTGTGGTACTCAACACCTATGACAACACCATGTTAAAGAAGCTGTGCTGCAATCCCAAAGGCGCACGGTTTGAATCCATTAGCTGCTCTGTGGGGGAAAGTAGGGCAGTCTCCTCTCATAAGACTTCACTATGGGTCAGTTCTAACTCGACAGCACACAACAACAACAAGAAAAATGTCCGAAGCGTGAGAGGTAACGCTTGGCCATCCTTGCTTCCAAGAAATACTCTGGAAGCATGTTTTCCAAGACACATCTGTGTATTCTTCTGACACTCCATGTGCTCCACTCAGCCCTGCTATTTTCCATATTTTCTATAATAGTATGTTTTCCTCATTTACATTAAAGAATTTATTTTCTTGATAAATGTATATATTTCATCAACATTAATAAATAATCGTAAGTACCTTTTCCCTCAGAATACAAATGAAAGCAAACATTTCTTTCCTACATCTAAATTAAAATGTGAGGAAGACAATAAAATCAAACGTCAGGCTTTAAAGAAATCAAAGGGCACACAGTCAGATGAATGATTGTCCTTTATATCCTATGTCAGTCAAGTTTCTTAATATTTTCTTTAATAGAAATTGATGTCTTTGGCTTCTGTGTGTGTAACTGCCCACAGACCTAGTGAGGTCAACGAGATCAGACCTACGTGGCCTAGCTCCTTGACCTGTTTGGCCGGTGTCACCTGGCCTTGGTGTCTATGGGATCCTGCTCCACCTCCAATACCCTTACCTAGGGGCACAAGGTCTGGCTGGGGGGTCAGACAGAAACTAGTTGGGGAAAGACAAGATGTGAAATTTGTGTGAGCAAAGGAAGCTTACGGAGGCTCTGAAAGGCAGCACAGGCCTAACATTATCTTTGGCAACAGGAAATACTAGCATTTAAAGTCATCAAACATACTACATCATCATGGAGATCTACAACATTACTCGACAATTTACAATCAATTTCATTCCATTTTCTCCTGGCACCCCTTGTTCAGGACAGCAGGAAGCGATGTTGATAGGGAAACATTTCACTACAAGTTATCAAGCTGGACTTTCAAAAAACCAAAATGTTTCTCTCCCATGACTGCAGAATTAGATATCATTTAACCCTATTTACAGACAGGATAAACTTTCCAAGGAAATGTCTGGATGTACTAATAAGATCTCAATACCAGCAAACTAAGTTAAAGTGACCTTCCAGTGGGTTTTTTGAGGCTGTAAATCTTTTTTTTTAAATAAAATTTTCTTTTGATTGTGATTTTAATGAACATTTGCAGTAAGTTAGATTTTCATTGTTTACTGCAGATTTCACTCCCTCATGCTCCCTTCCCCCTCCCCCAGTTCACTTTTTTAAAAATATTCATTCATTTTTTCATAACTACCTACCTTCCTTCCCCCAGTCCTCTTTGCAATGCTCTCATTCTGGGCTGTTGTCGTACCTATAATGCCTAATCATATATTCATCTTAGACAGTTCTTTCCTTCGTCTGTTCCAGTGCAATGGTCATAATCTATCCACTCTTACCCTACTCTCCCCCCAACCCCCCCATGTCAGACCTGCTTTATAACAGTGATGATATGCAATATTTGTCCTTTTGTTATATAGTTCACTCAGCATGATGTGTTCCAGGGTACCCCGTTTGTAAAACAAGTTCATTCTTTTTCAGCGCTGCATAGTATTCCATTAGATGATTATACCATAGCTTTTGTATCCATTCCTTTGTTGATGCGCACTTGGGTTGCTTCCATCTCTTTGCTATTGTAAATAATGCGGCAATAAACATGCGTGTGCCTGTACTTGTAAATCTTAAACATATCTTCCCATCTTTCCTCCAAGGAGGGGCTGGCTGGTGAATTCAAACCGCCAACACCTTGGTTAGCAAGTGCACATGGTTTTTCATTATGTCAGCACTGCTTCAGGCAGGGTAAATATCCTAATGTATTCTAACTATTGCTGTTGACGTTGTGAGGTACCACTGAGTCAAGTACGACTCACAGCCACCCTGTGGAAAACAATTTGAATTCTGTGCCATCCTCATCCTCTCTGACATTGTCATTGTGTCATTCCATATCATTAGAGATCTTCCTCTTTTCTCACCAACCCTCTACCTTTCTGAGAATGACATCCCTTTCCATAGCATCTCCTAGCAACACGCCTAAAATATGTTAAATGAACCTCTGCCTCCTTGTCCAAGACATACATATCTGTTCTTTTGGAAGCCCATGGGATATTCAGAACTCTTCCCCAAAACCACAACTCAAAATAAATATCAATGTCAGATAAGATATAAAAGAAAACCAATGAAAGGGAAAGTCTGTATCAGCTGCAGCCCTGTATTAGTTTGCTTATACCAAAACATCCTGTCAGTATCACATTTCCTCAACAAATTACCTGGATTTTCAAACTGTTTCCTCCTCCTAGCGTTTATCCCACCTGCTGCCTCTCCCAGGCTTCACCTTGGAACAGAGAAGACCTTACTTAATCAAGGACCATCTGAGCCGATGATAAATTACTTTGTAGTTGCGCAAGAGGGTCAAATCAATGATAATCAAAATGCATTCAGGCTGAAGAGGTTTGATTTGTTTTCACTCAAAATAAAGGCAGGAGCTTTGTGAGATCAGAACCCAGCAAACTGAGCTTTGGAGTAAGAAGTGAGGATTGGAGTTACCCTAGGGAGAGGGTGTAGCACCAGAAGTGAACAGGTGGGAGTTTCCAAGGTTTCTACTTCTTGAGCTGGGCCAGATTATGTGACTACTTCTGGACCTTGGACCTGTACATTTTTCTATATGTTATACTCTCATAAGAAGCTCAAAATAGCTTGCTTGACTATGTTGGGAAAAGTTAAATTCTGCTTCTTAAAATCCAGCTAATTACTGTTATGAGGAAAATTAACCAGCCTCTTTTTACTCTATTGAGTGACAACCTGATCAGTACACCTGCTAGTCTTCCTTCTAAGGCATTCTGGTGGTACAGGGCCTTACATGTTGCTATCGTGCTAACAAAAGGTCAGTGGTTCAAATCCACCATCTACTCTACTCCACAGGAAGAACACGAGGAGTCTTCTCTCTTATAAATTCACAGCTTGGGTCATCTTCTCTGGTTGGGTCCTGGTCAACTCATTTGCAGCCATCCATAGCTAGGGTCAAACGGCATCAACTGCAAGCTCAGGAGTCCACACATCTCAGTATCTCAATGCATCCCAGACTTATTGGTCTCCTCTCTCAGCCCTAGTCATCAGGCCGGGGGTCCTCACAACTCCTTGCTCCCTCCTCAAGCCCCCAACCCTCCCCAGCTCAGCCACACATCTGGCCTGCCCCCTCGCATGCACAGATCCAAGCCCAGCCTGTTTCTCCATTATCGTGTTCTTCCCACATCCACTGCTGTGGACCCACTATGTGGATCACTACAAGGAAGCCTCCTCCAACCTGTAAGCCAGGGCAGACGGCTGCACCCCGATGGCTTGCTCTAGACTGGACATGACGTGTGGATGCAGATGCTAAAAAATTTCCAAGTGGATCCTTCAGGAGAAGAGACATGTTCCCTCAGAGGCTTGTTCTCTCAGAGGCTTGTTCCCTCAGCATATTGGTTTGATGTTGTTTTATTGTGTACCTTCGAGTCGCAACTAACTCGCGGTTGATCCTCCACCAAGTTTTCAGAGGCAGTTAATCGCACAGGAGAATGCTCATCTTGCTTCCACAGAGGAGCTGGTGGATTCGGACCACGTGCCTTGGGGATTGCACTACAGCATATTAGGGATATGGGGCATAAAGATATTAGGGAATGGGACATGAAGTAGCTGGCTTACACACTTTCATGAAGGAAGTTAGTAGGAAGATAACTATAAGTGGGAAAACACCCACAATATAAACAAATAAAACAATTGAAATTAAAAACTGTATCAAACATAATGTTGTTGTTATCCTGTTTCATAGAGTCAGAACTGACCCATGGTTGACCCTCTGGTGGTTTTTCAGAGGTAGTTAATCTCATGGGAGGAGACTGTCCCCTCTTCGCTCCTGGAGCAGCTGATGGCCTCAAACCACCTGGATTCAGGATTGCAACGCAGCTTTTTGCCATTAGGCCACCACAGCTCCCTCACAATGCACATGCATGAAACACAATGTATATGAACAATTATTCAAGAAAAAGTTACAGCCAATGGAGGATCATTTTGAGTTGAAACCAATAGCAGCAGGCTTTGGTGTTGCTGGCTTTCTGGGTACACATCTGTCTTACACTGTAAGGGTCTCCCAAGCAGAGCCCACCAGCTCCTGACCAGCATTATTGCTTCCCAATAATCTGCAACCCTTTCTAAAATCAAGACTGCTACACTCCCACCTCACGGATCCGTCCCCTCCACTCTTTCATTCATCTTGTCCGTGTCAGCTTGCCATCATCTCTCTTACTTTGGAAATTTCAACTGCAGATTCCATATAATGCACAAGTTCTAACTGAGCTTCTGTGTGGGCTGCTGGGAAATATGCCAAATACCAGCATGGTTTTTGTTTGTTTTTTTTCAGTTTATTTTAGCTGGGGGAGGGGGGGCAAGAGTTACTTAGTTCAAAATCCACAGGGCAGAATGTAAAGCTCAACCTTGGAGCCTGCTTGGCCCCAGAATGAGCCACTCTAGAAATTAGGACTTCGGGATGCTCGACACAATGTAAAGGGGGCTAAAACAGAAAAACTTCCGGATGATTTTGAAAAGGCAGATTCATTTTTCCGAACACTTAAAAAAAAAGTCTGGAAAATTGGTTTTTGCCTTTAAATCATGAACAAAAAACCAAACCACCACTTAAATCTATGGAAATATTATTCAGATCCCCCTACACTTATAATCTAGAATTTGCTTAACACATTCTGACCAGCTTGATAAGCTTTTTGTCTCTTTCTTAATTGTGGTTGTTGTGGCCTTCAAGTCAAGCATGACCCTATGAGCAAAAAGGCCTGAAGATCCTCTATAACTATTTACATTTATCAAAATTCATAGAGTTTCTGGAACAGTGTTATTTAGGAACTAGATGCCACTCCGGGTCCAAACAGTAGCCAAAAAAAACAACAACAAAACAAACAAACAAAAAAACCCCAAAACACCTCAAACAACAACAACAAAAAAAAAACCAAAAAACCTTTAAAACTGTTTTCTTAAAATGTAATGAATTTAAAAAATATATTGTGTATTATCATCATCTTGCATATTATATGTTTGACTGAGGGTTTCCTTATCAAAGGTTTCCTCAACTCACAAGATTTACCTGCGTATATTATTACATTGTCAGGCATATGCAATGCAATGCATTTTGTCATTTTAACAGCTGTTCTGTGAGAAAGTAACTACTAAACTCCTCAGACTGCAGGTGAGGAACCGAAGCAGGCATACCCAAAACAACCTGGCCAGAGTGAGATCTGAATCCGTGAGAGAAGGAATGATGGCCGAAACAACCAAAACAACAAATGGATGAAAACCCATGCCTTGAGTGTTTTTGCGGGAAAGAGGCAGAGTCCTGGTAGAGAAAAATCAGAAGGAACCTGGAGTTGGAAGGCCTACTGTAGAGCTCGCCATCCTTTCTCTCACACTCCAGGTTCTGTCCTGTGCAGAGCATGGTCAACGTCCAGAAGAGAAGGTGGTCAGACTTCGTCTCCGGAGCTTCCTGAGACAGAGCAAGCAGCTCACCTTCAGACTCCATTCTCACCAGAATTCTTCCACAATGCCACAGTCCCTTATTCTGGCTTCCCAACACCACCGTCTTGTGTTGATACAAAAATGTTAAGAGCTAAAAGCAAAGACCAAGTAGCGTGCTTTGAAAGGGGTACTATGATTTGACATAGATTTGACCTGCTTGACAAGCTCTCAAGTGTCAAGGTTCCACTTTGCTAGTCAGACTGTGTATCTTAAAACAATTAAATACTTTTATGCTGCCCACTGCCCATGGACGGTGGGAAGCCTCAGATCTCCCCATAATTAGACAACTGAACAGTTAATACCTAGTCCTGACACAACACATATATATGGGTGCTTCCAGGATCCCACTCTAGCACCACTTACCTACCTGTTGCCTATTGTGATGACTAATTACTAGCTAAAGCTTCTGATAGGTGAATGTTTTCTTACTAAACAGCCAAAAATTATGCATGACAATGCCTGTACTCAGGTATATCTTCCATTCCATAGGAAACTTATGACTTCCCAAAGATACAGAAGGACTTATGACTTCAATTTACAGTAGCAGTAACATGCACTGTAAACAGGCAAGAAGCTGCACTGCAATCCTGAAGGCACATGGTTTAAATCCACCATCTGCTCCATGGGAGAAGGATGGGCAATCTTTCACGTGTGATTAACTGCTTCTGAAAACCCGCCGGAGGCTCAGGTCGCTTCTAACTTGATGGTACACAATAATAGTGAACTAGCTAGAAAGAGTCTTTGGGTGGCACATGGTTAAGCACTGGGCTATCAACTCAAAGGTTAGCAGTTCAAATCCCACCCCCACCCCCCACCCCAGTGTCATCTTAGAAGAAAGGCTTCAGGATCAGCTTCTGGAAGGTCACGGCCTTGAAAACTCTCTGGTGCGCTAGAGAGAGGAGTCTATCTACAGAAAATACTCTACAGGTGCAAATATGAACTAGGCAGTGCGCAGGTGGGAAGACAGAGGCAGTCTTAAGAAAGCACAGGTTCCCAGGTGCCTTCTTTATCCACACAACACCAGAAAGACCCTAAGGGATAAAGCCTCTTGGACAGGCATGTTCCAGCTGACTGGATTCAAACGCCTGGATTCGTTTGGTGCAGGTTCCCCCTAAAAAACACTTTCTGTTCTATTGAGATTCCCTTAGTGCCTGTTAGTGCCTGTAACCTTCCTATTGGGATCTCCAGAAATTCTGCAATGTGCCTGGGTACTTCTTATACCTCCTCCTTCTTCAAGGGGCTTTGGTGGCCTGATGAATAAGGAGCTGTGCTGCCAACCCAAAGGCCAGCAGTGCGAATCCACCAGTTGCTCTGCAGAAGAAAGACTGGCAATCTCCTCTCAAGTGTGTTACAGCCTCTAACAAGCCCCGGAAGGTCAGCTATAAGTCCATTCTAACTTGATGGCATAGGACAACGACACACTTGTTCACGTTTTTGACTGGTGGCTTTCCCATCACCCCAACGGCACCATTCTGTTTCTATCAGGCCAAACTTAAAAATCCTTCTCACTGGGGTTCCTGACCATTTTCTTGTCTTCACCTGCACAGCCCATGGGAGCAGAGATTTTTGTCTTCTTTCTTCATCATCCCAGGATCCAATCCAGTGTCTGGCATTAGTAGGTGAACAATCATCTTACCTGAACACAGCCAAATCAGTTTGCACAGGACATCTACATTTTCAAAGCAACACTGAAGAATATCTTACATATAAGAAATTCTAGAAAATTCTTTAGAATGAAATTGTTCAATGACTATGCTGAAATTTCTTTTTTTACAGTCCTCAGTGCACTTCTTTTTTCCTCCCTCCTCGTCCTTGTAAATCTTTCATCGCATTAGCTCCTATTAACAGGGACCCACAGATGGGTAAGGCTGTTTTGTTGGTGACTGAGCTACCCTTTTTTTTCTTCGATGAAAACAATGCATTTAATCTGTGCCTGTTTTGATTCTGTTCCATTTGCCAAAACATATGGTGCTACAGGACTGGGGTGGGGAGGGGGGGGAAGGTGAAAAGTGTGAAAGCCCCACGGTTCCAGTGGAGAAGGACACATGTTTATATCCTCGCCGACAGCATTTAATAACTGGAACTAGCTTCAAGGAAGCTGTGGCTCACACTCTAAAGTTCTGTTTGCACTTCCACTGGACAAAATATAGACACACGCGCACTGAGCTAAGTAATTGAATTCACTACCTGGAATATTTAAATTGTTTTCAGACACTGGAAAATGACTTAGGAAGATTAAAGAAAAATACCCTGGAGGGATAACAGGCTATAATTTACTACCTGGAAAAGGTTTTTAGCAAGAAGAACGTCTCATTCTCCTATATGTCCTCCTGATTAAGGGATGTCTTAGTTAAATGAATCTAATTTTCCTTTTTAAAAAAAAAAAATCTGAATGCTATGTTTTTATTTCTGTGATTTATTCTGAGCAAACCTTTTGAATTACACCCAAGATACAAGATCAGTTCAATAAAGCCCCCCATGGGAAGATCTGCAAGTTTTCAGCAGATTCCTCATTTACATCTCTTTGAAGGCATTAGGGGAGAGAGATTACTTGATGTCCTAGGGTATTAGCCTGCTCATAAGGCATCAGAGACCCCACTGGGCTGGCCTCTGTCCTACTTGTCAAAAGGTGAAGTAAATCATGGGAGGTTCTATTTCAAGTCGAAGACTCTAATTAGCTTAGTTGGGTTTGCTTTGTTTATTTAGTTATTTATTTTTAATAAAAGAAAAGGTTTTTTTAAAAAAGAGCCCTCCTCACTAGCCTGCTAGACTACGGAGCCTCCCTGACCCTTCACCTCCCCTCTCCCTGCTCTCCAGCTTTCCCGGCTGAACCCAGCCAGCTCTTCTCTGGGCCCTTCAGTTCACAGCCTGGCGCTGAAGTTTGGCATCTAAGACCACCTGTCGGCTGGACTGCCCTGTCCTCTGCTGAGTGGGCTCCCATCAAAACACTGAAAGAGCTAGGATTCGCTGAACAATTTTAGACTTCGGGCTCTTTCCTTCTTATAAGGGAGCAATGCAGGTAGTAAGGGGGTGCGTCCCTGAGCGGAGAAAGGCGCGTCTGGCTCGCGCTCCAGCGCTTTGCAGCTGGTTCCAACTTCACCGGCCCCACTTTGCAAACTCTCTGGCTCCTGTCATCAGCTAAAGCCCCATCCAGCTCCATTCACCGAAAAGATTTAGGAGCTTTAAGCGGCACTCCCAGAATATGTCCAGGATGGCAACTACTAAAATCCAAGGACGCTGGAGTCCGCGCAATGCCGCTGCCTTCTGGCCCCGCAAATGCCAACCTGTGCACCCACAGGCGGCCCCCCTCCGGGGCGGGGTGCACCCATTGCATAACGCGCCCCCGCCCCACCCCCACGCCGCTCGCCCCGCGCCCAGGCCAGCGCCCCGAGCCCCGGCCGCCCCAGGACTTACATCATCCCACTTGACGAATTTGGTGCCCTTCTTGAGGCTGTCGGACACGCACACGGGCTTGAGTTGCAAGGCGTGCACTCCGGGCTGAGCCCCGGCCATCTGGGCTCATCGGGGCTCCGGGCGGCCCGGGCGAGCGCGGCGTGGGGCGCGGGGCGCCGGGTGCGGGCTGGCTGCTCCACTCCGGGGACGCTGGGGCGC
>NW_006399888.1:6098258-6110425 GCF_000299155.1 Elephantulus edwardii | reverse complement strand
GCCCGCCACCCGCGCTCGCTCGTTCCCTCCTTCCCCCCGCGGTTCCAGCCCAACTTCGCGCGCGGGGTCAGGCGCCGGCAGCGGGGGCGCAGCGGCACCTCCTGGCTGCCGGGTGCACTGCAGCCGCCGCCTGCGTCCACCGCGAGCTCTGAGCATGCCCCGTGCCCTGCTGTCTAGGTGCCAGGGGCATCCCTGAGCTCTGTGCAGCTCGGGAATTTTGGATCCGGACCAGACTGATAAAGGGACCACCGAGAGCCATCCTGGGGGCTGTAATGGCATTGGCCCCGAACCAGCTTTTTGAGGAGACAATGATTATTTATTAGCGGAGAAGAGAGCATCTGACAGGCTCTGAGTGGGAGCTCTTTGGGGAACCCTCACTGCGTGTGAGTGTGTGGTTGAGGTGTCTGCAAAATGTATGTGTAAAAGAGGCTGGATTGACAAAGAACATGGTGTATGTTTTCCGTAAGAAGAGAAAGAGGGGAAAAAAAGAGAGAGGGAAGAATTGTTTTTTGAGAGGAAGTTTGTCCAGAGTGATAATCTCTCATTCTCATTCTCTCTCTCTCTCTCTCTCTCTCTCTCTCTAGATAAATATTTAGAAATTGTATTACTTTGGAGGACATACGACCATTGCAATGTCTGCAGTTTAAAAGACTGATAATGCCAAATGTTGAAAAGGATGTGAAGCAACTGGAACGCTCAACCATTGCTGGACACCAAAGACCAAAATAAATCCCTGCTGAGTGGAGTCTGTTGGTTCCGACTCACACTGGGCCTTCAGGGCCCCATAGGGTTTCTGAGGCTGTAAATCTGTACAGAACCAGGCTCTCTCATCTTTCTGCCCAGGCAGTGGCTTGTGGGTTCTAGCCTCTGACCTGTCGTTTAACAACTTAATACTTTAATCACCGAGTCACCAAACCACCTCTATTCATTGCTGGAGAGGGTATGAAATAATACCTACAGATCCTGAAATTCTCCTTACAGGTATTTCGCTGGAGAAATGAAAACATATTCACAGAGATTTTTTTTTCAAGAATGTTGATTTCTCCATAAGACCCCCAAATTGAAATAAACAAATGGCAATCAAAAGGTAAATGTATAAACAAATTGTTATATGCCCAAAGAATTTAATGACATGGACATAGTGATGGTTATCGTTGTTAGATGCCTACCACCTATGAGCAACAGAACCCCGTCCCATCCCGTGTCAGCCTCACCTGTCCTGACACACTATAGCCCGTTGTGGGTTTATGATGGTTACTATGATGGTCACAGAGCAGTGTACTTAAAATGGGCACATTTCAGTATATGTAAATCATACTGCAATAAATTGAGTTTAAAAAAATAAACAATTTGAAGAAAAGAGAAAAATATTTTCTTTTTCCTTTAAATCTTTATGCTACCTGTCTTCTGCCTCCAAAGCCTACTATTTGTAAACTTGTCAAAAGATCCCCCAAATCCAGCAAGAATCTATTAGTTGTTTCAGTACATCCAAAAAGATGTTTTGATCAGCCGCTTCCATAAAGGAACTGATTTTTGACAATGAACCTGGTGAACCAGGTGGGCCTCACATTTGACCCTTACACACATTTTTGGATTTTACCTTGGCTTTATTTAACTTTGAAGAATGTGAGCTACCAAGAATCTCTTTCAAGAGTGGCTCGCCTTATTTGGATCACATGTGCCCAAACAAAAATCTGTGTATGGCGTCCATAGTTTTGCCAACTGGCAGGCTGCCTTGCCAGCTATCCCAAGACAGCATCAACATGTTCACACTTTCATTTTCTTTAGAGTACAACAGAATTCTACTTACAGAACTAACAAAGCTCTGGGGTCTCAGTATTCAAAAACATGATTCTTCCATATTAAAACTCTTTTTTCCTCCTTCCTTCCCTCCCTCCCTCCCTCCTTCTTTCCTTCCTTCCTTCCTCTTCTCTTCTCTTCTCTTCTCATTTTCTTTTTCTTTTCTTCCTTCCTTCCTTCCCTCCCTCCTTCTTTCCTTCCTTCCCTCCTCTTCTCTTCTCTTCTGTTTTCTCTTTTCGTTTTCTTCTCTTCTCTTCCTTCCTTCCTTCCTTTGTTCTCTTTCTTTTTTAACATAAACATCTCAATGACTCATTAGAAAGATTATTGGTTGTAATAGGTTTAAATTATCACAGTGGCTTAGGAAAGCAAGAAAAATTAAAATTTCCTTGATCTAGAAGAATCTGAAAGTTTGAAAATGATCTCTAAGATATATGAAAAGAGGAATATAGCCTCCATGTATGACTGCTCAATTGATGGATCCCCATTCTTTGCCCCCAATATCTTTACCATGTAATCTTATAGTTTTATAGTTTGATATCATGTGACCTTATAGTTTTCAACTAGTCACACTATATATGTATGCATCCCCTGCGATATTGGACTGTATCATTTGATTTGGCCAGTGGGAAATTAGCAAATATGAGACAAACAGAGATTTAGCTTGATTGTGAGGTTGGGATGACCAGGTAATCAATAGACATCAAAGAACCTCTGATTTAAGGAGATATGTTATTATTGGTTGCTGTTGAGCAGAGCAAAGTCATGGAATCTTGATGCTGTTAGGAATGGCCCTGCAGCTTCCCCGTGGTCACTTGCACATCCGACCCAGGGAGCCCTAAGTGCTGGCTGATGTTCAGTATATTTCATCCTAGGCCATCTCAGTTAGGAAACTCCACAGCAACCTGTTCAGAATTATAGCAACCTATGAGATTTCACTGATAGGCAGATATGGCTGGGGGTCAAGTGCATTGGCCAGGAATCGAACCCAGGTCTTCAAAACAGAAGGCAACCATTCTACCACAGTACCACTAATGTATCATGATAAAGAATAAAGCTAAACCCAATCTTAAGCTTTCAGGCAAACCAAATAGAACCTATCCCAAATCCATCTGCATATAGACAACCTAGTGATCCAGAACCATAGAAATGAAGGCCCGCTGTTGCTAGCTACTTAGGGGCACTGGTATTTTGGCAACAGCTGGCTGGATCATGTAATGTTCTTGATTCCTCCCAGCTGTTGCTACTGATGTGCATATAAGAATTGGGGGAAAGCTGTAAGTTTCCCACAGTTGACCATGTTTTGTATTCTGAACAAAAGACCTGGTGCTTCCCTGTCAGTGAAATGGTACAAGAGGGTTGGAGAAGAAATCATTCCTACATGTAAGACGAGGTTTGAAACAACTTGTTTCAACTCCCTCATTTTTTTCATAACAGTAGACAGGAAAGTTTCCTAATGTGTGAGGATTTTTTTTTTTCCTCACAAAGGAACCCAGAGAAGATCCAAATGCTGTGAGCCAGGCCTGTGATCCATCAAGTTCAGTGCCCTGTTCTGTTTTTGAAAGAATAGGAAGGTCTGCTTTTTGTGAGCGCACAGAATTGCCCTCCAGGACAACAGCCTCAGGGGGTTGGCAAAGCTGACCTTTATTGAGCTCTCTCTGTAGGCCAGGCCCTGGGCTTTGCACTTCTCAGGCATTCAATAGCATGATCCTTGCCATTCGACAGTATCCCTGCTGCTGCCCACACTTTGGGATCTTTCTTTTTTCTTCTTTCCTTATAAGCAAACACTGACTTGGCTCATGTAGCAGTATGTCTAGGGAAAGTGTCTCTTCCTCTTCCAGGGAATGAACTTTGATCGGTCTAACTAAGCCATGTATGGTCATCCTTGCTCCTTTGCAGAAATATCCTTGCTGTTAAAGAGCAGAGTAGAACGCTGCAAAGAACCTTAGTTCTCACTAAATTATCAACCCTCAGAACAGTTCCTAGACTTCCAGAGGAGTGCAATAATAAATGTCCTTTGAATGAAATGCATTGGCACTATGGCTACAACAATAGGTTCAAACATAGCAACAATTGTGAGGATGGCACAAGAATCAGACGTATTTCTTTCTGATGTGTATAGATCGGGTCACTGTCAACGGGAACCCAATCAAGCACCTAGCAACAGCATTGGTCAAGCTGTATTGTTTCTCTCCGGTTATTGTGGGGATGACTCCCATGTGGCTCCTGACTTTTAGTGAGGTGCTGTTGGGACAACTCTGTGCAAAGTGGTGAATTCTAACTTAGATGAATGCCTCACATTAATAAAAATATTTTCTATTGGTTTGCTTGCAAAGTTTGCATACATTGTTTTTCACACTATCCTTTATTCACATTGTGTTTCATACAGTCATCCCCATTCATTACACTTTATAAAATTCATCATCATGGAACTATGACCACCATTGCATTGTCTTTCCAGATCCCCGCTGAATCTTCTCTATTTTCTTTACCTAAAGGACATCATGCTAGGGAGGGTTGAGAGAAAGCACGGGAGGGGAAGGCCCTCTATGAGGTGGATTGATTCGGTGACTGGGGTTATTGGGATGGGAGTGTCAGAGGCAGTGCGGTTGGCACAAGACAGAGTAGAGTTTAGGGCTGTTGAACATAGGGTCGCTATGAGTCGTAAGCTACTCGATGGCACATAACAACAAACAACAACTCTCCTTTTACCCACCAAATTGTATGACACTCTTTCAGTGTTTTTTTTAAACAGAAATGTATTGTTTCATAGTTTAAGAGTTTAGAGAAGTCTGAATGCAGGATGCTCACTCCATGGGAAGGCTTTCTCTTTCTTTTGGCTCTAAGGAAAGATCCTCATCTCCTTTGACCAACTATGATCTTGATGTTCTTAGAGATTCCCATGTGTCTTAGCTCCAGTCATCTTGGTCTAGGAGGTTCTCTGCACCAGGACCTCAATGCTAGAGGTTACATTCTGCTCCTCATTCTACTTTGATGGTGCTGAAGTCCCTCCTACTCTGATATGTCTCTCTAGTTTTACTTCTTGTAAGAAAAGATGCAGCAAGCCACACCCCAGAGAAACTAGATGATGCAGGTTCCACCCAGACAACAGATGAGAAAGAAATGGAGCATGACCATTTATCAGCACCTCCAACCCTCCTCACCATACAAATATTACCACAATCATTAAAAATTCATTCCCAAGCAGACTCATAGTGCTTAAAGCAATCTCCTCCATGAAAAACATACTCTTTGTACAGCATTTTCTCTGTCAACCCAAAGTGATTTCTCACCAGTCACTCAGTGCCAACTATGTCTTAACACCATATTTTGTACTATAGATCCAAAGTGAATTAGAAAAAGTAATTACCTTTAAAATATGCCTTGTTTTGAGACAACAACTTTATAAACAGTAATTATACACTTTTGTACACTGGGAAGGGCACATAATGTTTTTCCATATTCATTAAAATAGAATATTGTATGTATCTTTAATAAAACACTAACTTTTAAATATCTTATTTCCCTGAGAGATAGAGTTTGCAGTACTAAAAATTAGTATAGCCATTGTGGATTCATTCTCTAATAAATTCAAATTCAGAAAGAAAACTGGATTTTTAAATGCAGGTTTCATTTCTCAAAACTCATCTCTATGGTGATGCTTCTAAATCTCAATGATGGGCCTTGGACTTTTTAATTAAGTGGGCATTATAGTAAGTGTTGTTACAAACCAGAGGAAGCAGATCCAATTACCTTTCACTTTTTTAATGTTTTTGTGACTTAACAAGTTAAAATTTACAAAGCAAGTTTGTTTTCTATTCTACCATTCATACATTGTTTTACCATCACAATATCCACAATGTAATCACAACTTCCCATTTCCTCCACATAATTCTCATTTCCACTAATCCATTTATCTTAGCCCTTCCTGCCTTTTGGCCTATGCCCTTGGGCAAATGCTGCTCTTTTGACTTCATGCTGTTAATTATTCTAAGAACTAAGTGTCTCCTAATATCATGATTTCTTTTAGACTTGTTCTCTGTTGTCCAAAAGTTGAGCCATGGGGTAAGTTTTGTTCCAGGTTCAAAGGATGAGTAAGGGCCTAAGATTCAGAGATGCCATCAATCCTTTCTTGCTGAAACTGAGGAGGACCTGAAGTACTTGCTTCAGAAAGTCAAGGACTGCAGCCTTCAATAAGAATCTAAGGCTCAGAAAAAAAAAGAATCTAAGGCTCAACATCAATTAAAAAAGGCTTCTCACCACTGGGCCAATTGGCATCATCATGATAGATGGTGAAAAGACTGAGATTGTTGACAGCTTCAGTTTGCTTGACTTTAAATCAACACTCTTGGCACTAGCAGCCAGGAAATTAAAAGACAAATTACATTGGGAATGTCTGCTGTCAGAGACCTCTCCAAAGTATTAAAGAGCAACAATATCAGTCTGGAGACTAAAGTTCACCTGATCCAGGCCATGGTCTTTGCAATTACTTGCTATGCATCAGAGAGCTGGACAATGACTAGGGATGAATGAAAGAGAATTAATGCCTTTGAGCTGTGGTTCTGGAGAAAAGTATTGAATCTACCATGGACTGCTAAGAGAACAAACAGGTTCGTCCTAGAAAGAATGAAGCCAGGCTGCTCCTTGGAGGCAAGGATTCTGAAACTTTGTCTGACATACTTTGGGTATGTTGCCTGGAGGGATCAGTCCTTGGAGAGGAACGTCATGCTTCGGAGAATAGAGGGACAGGGCAGGAGAGGAAGACCCTCAATGAGATGGATTGATTCAGTGACTGGGGTAATGAGAGTAGGTATATCAGAGGCAATAAGATTGGCAGAGAAGGATTTAGGGCTGTTGTACGTAGGGTTGCTATGAGTCGCAAGCAACTCAACAACACATAACAACAACATCTTAATGTGTTTCTATCATCTATTTATTTTTATTTTATTAAATTTTATTAGTTTTAATGAACATTTACAGAGATTTTGGGTTTTCATTCATTCATTGTTGCACTGTTTTCTCCACCCTCATCCCCAGTTCGTTCTTCTCCCCCCACCCCAATGTCTGTTTTAATTGTCCAATTGCCACAGTGCTTGTCAAAGCCAGTTCTGATTAATCTCCTTTGTCAGTGTGTCCTTTGCCATTCCCTGAGAGAGACTTCACCCTGATTCATAAGGAAAAGGGGATGGCGTATTCTCTTAGCTACTTCCTGCTGAAAAGGGACACTGTGGGTTTCAGGGTGAATGTCTTCTCTCACTACTCTAAAGGGCCCCCTTGGCAGTAGGAAACACATAGACTATTATAGAGATTGATTTTGGAATTTAGATGCACTGTTATCAATTGTGCTTAGCCGTACATGTTCATATCCTTGAAGATGTATCATGGAAGTGTTGCAGCCTAGAAGATACAAATTTAACTAACAAGTTAAAAGTGCATGAGTCAAAAATGGAAAAGCAATAATATTCTGAGTAGAGGTTCTAATAGTGGCACAAATCAAGTTATAGAGGTAAGGTGGTTCCATTGCCATCCTTACTCTAACTTAATTCTTTTTTTTTAATTTAAATTTGTTATTAATTTCAGTGAAATTTTACAGCGGCTTTGGATTTCCATTCATTCATTGTTGTAGATTTGTCCCCTCCCAAGTCTCCCCCCCCCGAAATTACCCTCTTGGAAAAGTAAAAGAAAAGATTCTTTCATTATTTTACAAACCCTCCCCCAGGTCCACTCCACCATGTAGCCATCGCTCTAGACTCCTGTCATGACTGAATACTTAATCACATATCTCTTTTAAACAGTTTTCTCCCTTCTCTGTTTCAGAGCAGCATACATTATTGAATTAATTTTTAGTCCCCCCCTTCCACCTCTCTTCATCCTTGATAACCACCCAAGAATGAACGATTCTTTTCCTGCAAAAACCTTTCTGTAGCATTTTATAATAGTGAACTCATAAAATAATTGCCCTTTTGTAAGTAAGTCATCTCAATCAGCCTATTGTCCTCCATATTAATTTCTCTTTAAAAAATCCGAAACTCATTGCCATTAAGAAAACGAACTCATACCTGGTCCTCCAATGGACTTTCAGAGACCGTACATTTCACAAAAAGAGATCGTCCAGCTTTCTTCCTCAAAGTCACTGGCGGATTCGAACCAACTTTGAGTTACCAATACAACTTCCTAACAACTACGCAACCACAGCTCCTTTATTCTTCCCTTTTATGATCAGTATCTTGTCAAGTTGAATCCATACTCATCTTTGGGGTGATTACAAACAAGCTTGGAAGCAGGAGTGGCATCCACTTCTGAAATGGCTTGTCTCTGGAAACTCTATGAACAGTGCTCAGGCCTTTGTGCACAGGGTTGAGTCATCTGCGACTCAAAGGCACTTAACAACAGCAACGTGTGTGCGTGTGTGTGTGTGTGTGTGTACACATATTAATATAAAAATATAAAATACAGATACATAAAAATACACAAATCAGAAAAATGTATTCCAAGAATGAAAAGAGTTGGATGATATTGGCATTTTTGTCACTTGTGGGAATAAGAATTCAGTCAGTGGAAGGTCCTAGATTATCTCTGGGAATGGGAATAGGGTCTCTCATCAAAACATTAGTGAGAGCTGACTTTACTGTCCTTTTCTTTTTTTTTATTTTATTCATATATTTCTGAGTAACATCTCACTGCTTCCTGTTTCTGCCAATCCCTTTTAGCAAGGCAGTCAGCATTTGAGTTCTTTTTCAAGCAACAGAAGCCCCTGATTTAGTTTAGAGAACTAAATTGGCACAGCAGTATTTTGAAAAGCACATCATGAACTCTAACATTTGTGAGTGAACATCTGAGAACCATATTGTTGTTGATGTTGTCGTGTAGCATCAAGTCTGAACTGACTCCAGCCTGTTTTTATAGGCAGTAAATTGCAAGGGAGGAGATGATAGCATTGGTGTGTTGTTGTTGTTGTTGTTGTTGTTAATGTGCCGTCAACTCACCTGCAATTCATAGCGACCCTATATACAACAGCCCTAAACCCTGCTCTATCCTGTGCCAATCTTATTGTCACTGACACACCTACCCCCATTACCCTAGTTACTGAATCAATCCATCTAATCGAGGGTCTTCCTCTCCTGTGCTGTCCCTCCACACTCACAAGCATGATGTCCCTCTCCAAGGACTGATCCCATATTGCAGCATGTCCAAAGTACGTCAGACGAAACTTCAGAATCCTTGCCTCCAAGGAGCAGCCTGGCTTCATCTTCTCCAGGATGAACCTGTTTGTTTTCTTAGCAGTCCGTGATCTATTCAATACTCTTCTCCAGCACCACAGCTCAAAGGCATCAACTCTCCCTCTATCATCCCTAGTCATTGTCCAGCTCTGTGATGCATAGCAAGTAATTGCAAAGATCATGGCCTGGATCAGGTGCACCTTAGTTTCCAGATTGGTGTATTATATGGCTTTTTAAAATTGTCTATCAGTTTGCATACAGTGATTCATATACCTCATGTTTTGTGTATGTACTTTGTGTCTTAACCAGTCATCATATATATTATACTTTATATCATTAATTACCATTGCTCTATGCCTAATTTTCACCCCATATTTTCAAGCCCCTATTGTACCTTTCCCATTACCTTACCCACTTTCCACATAGCCATATATTATGAAAAAGAAGATGTACAAAAAACTCCAATGATGATCTTAATTCGAATGTGTCGTAAATAAGGAATTATGCCATCTCACTGATGGTAATATTGAGCCTTAGGGAAGTAAATTAACTTGTGCAAATCTATAGGACTAGGACTGGGACCTTGCACATATGACTTTAGAACCATCACTCTTTATGGTTTAGCACTTGTAGAGCTCACATCTCAGATCTCAGCAGCTTGTCCGTGCTTTCAACCAAAAATATAATACAAATATTTTCAAGTCTACTACAAATTAAATTGTGGTCTGTCTCCCAGTCCCTTATCAGTGTACAATTCATTTGAGCCTATATTTATTTGAGCATACATAAATCCTAACTTTAGGCACATGGTCAGGAGGGACTGACTGTTCCTTGGAGAAGGACATTGTGCTTGGAAGGGTGGAGAGACAGCGCAGGAGAGGAAGAGCCTACATGAGATGGATTGATACAGTAACTAAGGCAATGAGGATTGGGGGGTTGGAAGTCAGTGAGCCTCACTCAGAACAGACCAGGCTTCAGAATTGTACACAGGTTCACTATGAGTCACAGACGACTCAATGACACATAACAACAACAACAAATCCTGAGAGCTATTTCTGCCAATTATTAGCTCTGTGGCCTTCGGGCAGTCTTCTAAGTCTTTTGGAATATAGCTCCAATATGTAACATGTAAGTGAAGAAATAAGAGTAATGATAAAAGCACTTTATGTGTCAAACACTTTTAAGTGGTATATGTGTCTAAACATGTTAATCTTCACACTAATTCTATGGCATGGGATGCTATTATGCTCTCCAATTATAATTAATAAAAAGGAAATAAGGGAAAGTGAAGTTTCTTATTAAAGTTTTTCCACCTAGCAAGTGGCAGATATGAAATGAAAGCTAGATTTTTGATCCCAGAGTCTACATATCTCTCCACCACACTATCCCACCCTGTGAACTTTGTAAATAGTAAATGAATTCATGTATGCAAAGGCATTTAACTGTGTGCATCATAACAGGTTATGGCTGACATTGAGAAGAATGGGAATCCCAGCACCCTTAATTATGCCCATGCAAAACCTAAACATAGGCCAAGATGCTATTGTATGAACAGAGCAAGCGAACACTACATGGTTTCAAATTAAGAAGAGAGTGTGTCACGGTTGTATTCTCTCTCCTGACCTATTTAATCTGTTGGTGGTGGTGTGTGTTGTTGAGCATTGAGATGGAACCGACCCATAGTTGACCCCCTGGCAATTTTCAGAGGCAGTTAATCGCATGGGAGATTGCCCATTTTTCTCCCATGGAGCAGCTGGTAGATACAAACCATATGCCTTTGGGTTTGCAGCACAGCTTCTTGCCACTAGGCCACCAGTGCTCCCCTACTCAATCTGCTTGCTGAGAAAATTAGAGAAGCTAGACTTTATGAAGAACAATGTGACATCAAGATTGGAGGAAGACTCATCAGTAACCTACATTATGCAGATGACACAACCTTGCTGGCTGAATGTGAGAAGGACTTGTTGCACAAGATCCAAGAATAAAGCCTTCAATATGGATTACATGTCAACGTCAAGTAAACAAAAATCCTTAACACTGGACCAAGAGGAAGCATCATGAGAAATGGAGAAAAGATTGAAACTGTCAACACCTTCATTTTACTTGGATACACAATTAACACTCCTGGTACCAGGAGTCAGCAAATAAGGAGATGTATTGCACTGGGAAAGTCTGCAGTTAGGGAATCCTCCAAATTATAGAGGTGTTTATGATGTCAGTTTGAACACTAAGGTGTGTCTGATTCAGGCCATGGTCTTTCTGATCACATACTATGCATCTGAAAGCTAGAAAATGAATAAGGAAAAGAGAAGAATTGATACCTTTGAGCTTAGTGTTGAAAAAGAGCACTGAACACCATATGGACTACCAAAAGAGCAAACAAATATGTCTTAGAGAAAGTGCAGTCAGAGTGCTCTTTGGAGGCAAAGATGATAAACCTTCGCCCCACATACTTCAGACATTTTGCTAGGAGCGCCCATTCCTTAGATATGGATATAAAGGAAAGGAGAGGATGGAAGAAGGAAGAAGTAGAGGAAGACACTTGACCAGGCAATCACCACTGTGACTGCTGCAATGGGCTCCGGTGTGTCAGGAAGTGTGAGGATGGCATAGGATAGGATAGGATAGGATAGGATAGGATAGGATAGGATAGGATAGGATAGGATAGGATACAAAAGAATAGGATTCAGAGTTGTTGCTCATAATGTTGCTATGAGTCTTCCTCCACTTGCCAACACCTAACAACAGCGACAAATTCACATAATCACTGTTACTTAACAGTAGCTAATGTGTTTATAATTATTCTAAGTTCTTCAATCTTGTTTTTATGTGTCTTGAAAAAAAGATTATATTCATCTTTAAGAAACAGCATCTTTATTCTAGAATCTGTGATTTAGTCAACTTCTGTTTGCCCTAATTGTTTCCATAAACTTTTTTTTTTTACTTTTTTTTTAATTGGGAAAAACATATTGAGGGTATAAGGAGGTGAGGTTTGGGGGCAGAAAGGTGAGGATGGGCCAGAATGCAGTTGCAGAGCTACACAGTTTGGTCAGTGGGGGGAGCAGGTGAAGGAAATGATGAGGGTCCAGAGGGGACCAGATACTACAGAGGAATGACAAGCATTTTACAATGGTAATTAAACCAACTGTC
>NW_006399888.1:6085577-6096578 GCF_000299155.1 Elephantulus edwardii | reverse complement strand
CCATTTCTCCTTGGGAATCCTTGAATTCCTGTTGTTGAGCCTCGATCTTCACTGAGGACCAGTCATCAACTGTTTAAGTGTTCAATTATCAATAAGCTGAAGTCTGTGGAAGGCCATAATGGCCCCGCTTTAAGTGGTTCGCTGCTCCTGCAGCTCACCATGCTATCTCTGCCTCCGCCACCATCTTGGATCTCCTAATCATCAATTTTTGTCTTGAACCTTGTAGAACTGAACAGCTTTTTCCATCATGAATTTAAAAAAAAAAAAAGGTCAAAATCTCATTGCTGTTGAGGCAAAACTAACTCAGAGTTGACCCTTCAGCAGGGTTTCAGAGGCTATAAATTACATTGCAGGAGATTGCTCATCTTCCTTCTGTGGAATGGCGAGTGAATTCCAACCACCTTCCTTTGGGTAGACAGTACTACCCACTAGAACTCCAAAACTACATTTAAGGACTGGGCTTCCTCTAATACATATTAGGAAGTACTGGCCCCAAGTCTGCTTATGACAACCACATCTGAACTATGTTGACTAGTCTTTGGCAGGTACAATTCCACCATGTGTGATGCACTGCTTCATACTCTTCCCCGCCTAGCTGGCTGGAAGATGGAGATGACCTTCATAGTGAACTTGGGAATCGCGTGTTGACAAAAGAAGAATGATTGCATGCAGGGAGGTCACCTGGACAGCCTATTCACTTGTCTAACTGAGTCATATATGAACAACAAATATAATTTTAGGATACTTGAACTCAGAAATAAATTTCATTGTAAATAATATATAAAGACAGGTTTGGAAGCAGGAGTGGCATCCACTTCCTAAACAACATGCCTCTGGAACCTCTATGAACTTTGATAAATGACCATAGATTTAGAAAGGCTTCAGGCCTTTTTTTCATAGAGTCGCTGTTGTTTAGGAATTGGATGCCACTCCTGCTTCCAAACAAACAAAAACATATAAATATCGTTATAAATTATAAACACATTTCTCATTGCATTTCATATCAATGTAAGAGATACAATTTATGCATCTTAGGTAGCAGATAGGAAAATGCTTCATGATTAAATTGCCAAGTTCTGGCTCAGGAAGATCTATTATCAAGAAAAGCACTAAGACAGGGGGATAATCCAAAGAAGACAACTTAATATCATCTTTGGCATATGGAAAATCATCTTGCTTTCTTTCCTCTCCCTAGAGACTCATATCTGAACCCTTTTTTTTAATAATAGCCCAATACATTTCTCTAAATCCTATCACACAAAAGAAAAAAGAAAGCTTTACTTATGTTACCACAAAAATGATTTTGTTTTGTTCTTCAAAAATAAGAAAAATGACCTTATATCCACACAAGCTCTTCTTCACCCTTCGTTTAAAGCAAAGGCTTTTACTGAGATCTGGATTTTGGCTTCAAATACACTTTTCGAAAAAAATTAATTTTGAAACTTAGATTTTAAAAAGGTGTGAGAAAAGATACTCAGCAGAATCTAGATTTTCCAGGAAAATAGTTGAGTTAGTGAGTGAGTACCACAGAAGCAAAGACTTGGGGTGACTAGGAGTACTTCCAGAAGACCTGTTTACCTTCCTTACCTACCCCTTGCCTGCTTCTGCCACCTATAAAACCCCATACTGCAACGGAGACACAGGTACTGAGACAGTCGTTAAGAAGGGTTGATTTTCAAGACCATGTGTCTTCCTTGTTCAAATAAAATTATATCAACATGTGCCTCTCAAGTGGTATGATATAGGTAACAGAATTTAAAAATAATTTCTTCCTATTTTTGAGATGTAGAACACTGAATGGATTCACCATTTTTAAAAAAATTCCTCTTATTTGCAGATAAAAGCTCTCTTCCAAATGAAAGTGAAATTACATTTCCATCTCTACATCTTCCCTCCTTGTACATAAATAACAGTGCTGTCATTGTTATGTGCTGAGTCAAGTATGACCTGTGAACAACAGATCTGAACCCTGTCCTATCCCATGCCATCCTCAGCATCTTTGACAGACATGAGCCCAATGCTGCAGTCACCGTGTCTATTCATTTCATTGAGATTCTCTTCCTCCTCACTGACCCTCTCCACCTTTCCAAGCAATGATGTCCCTTAACAAGGAATAGGCTCTCCTAGCAACATGGGCAAAGTATGTGAGATGAAGCTTCAAACTAACATCATTGCTTCTCAGGACTTTGGAGAGGTCCCTGACAGCCTTGACCAATGCAATATATCCCCTCATCTCCTGACTGCTAGGACCAGGAGTGTTGATTGTGGATCCAAGTAATAAGATGAAATAATTGACAACTTTAAGCTTTTCCTCATTTGTTATGAGGTTGCTTATTGCTCTAGTGCTGAGGACTTTTGTCTTCTTGACAAAAGTGGGCATGTAATCCATATTGAAATCTGTAGTCTTTGATTTTCTGCAACAAACATTTCAAGTTCTCCTCATTTTTAGCAAGCAAAGTTGTGTCATCTACATAACACAGCTTGTTGATTAGTCTTCCTCTGATGCTGATGTCACATTCTTCTTCATAGCGTACAGCTTCTTGAGTGATTTTTTTTTCCAGCATACAGGCTGAATAGGTATGGAGAAAGGATACAACCCTGATGTACACCTTTCCTAATTTTAAAACACGCAATGCTCAGCTCCTTTGCTTTGTTCAGAAAACAGCTTCTTGGTCTGGAAAGAGGTTCTGTATAAGCCTCATATAGTTAAATCTCCTGGGATTACTATTCTTCTCAATGTTAGCCACAGTTTGTTATGATACACTCAGTAAAGTACATTTTCATAGTCAATAAAACACAAGTAGACATACTTCTGGTACGCTTTGCTTTCAGCCAGGATCTATCTAACATCAACAATGACATCCCTGGTGCTATAGCATCTTTTAAACTCAACTTGAACTTTGGGCAGTTCTCTGTCAATGTATTGTTTTAACTGTTTTGGGATGATCTTTAGTGATAATTTGCTATTGTTCAATAATTTCCACATTCTGTTGAGTCTCTTTCCTTGGGAATAGGAACTCTTTCCATGAATTGGACAGCAGCTGTCCTCCAAATTTCCTGGTATGGGCTGGTGAGCACATGCAGGGCTGCATCTATTAGATGAAACTAATCAATTCGTATTCCATTTCTTGTCAGTGCCTTCAGTGCAGCTTGAACTTCTTCCTTCACTACCATCGGCTATTGTTCACATAATAATCCCTGTAATTACTCAATGCCAACCAATTCCTTTTGGTACAGTGACTCTGCTGTATATTCTTTCCATATTCTTTTGATTCTTCCTGGATCTTTTAAGATTTTGACTATAATAACAATTAACTCTGACATTCTGGAGGCTTAGAATAATGGACAGTTGCTTTGCACTCCTGTAACAGTCCAACTCAGATTCCAACAATCTTAGGATTTCAACAAATGTCACAGCTTCAGAGTCTTCTGTAGAGAAGAAAAGAGAATGGACATCACATGAAGTAGGGATTTATGAGCCAGATCTGAAAATAGTGGGCATCCATCCCAGCCCCCCCCATTCTGTTGACCAGAAGTCAATAGCAAACTCACATAGACAGACAAGTGAGTTTAAGAAACATACTTTGTCATGGCCCAAGAGGAAAGAGAAGTAGATTTTGGTGCTCACACAGTTGTTGATGATCCTGGTGGAAGGGAAACATCTCCCAGAAGGCAGTTATCCATCCAGCTTTTAAGGATCTAATCTAAACAACTCTTGGTACAAAAGTGAAGTCCCATCACCTTAGCACAATGCACTCTCCCCAGACTGGTGGTAGCCAGTCAGAGGCTCACGGGACCCGAGTCTTGAGTTGGGTGTGAGGTATCTGGAAGGGAGACTCTGGAGTGCACACAGAGAGGGTTCCCAGTGCTGCTGTAACAGAATTAGCACTAGAATGTGGACTTAAAGAACAGAAATGTATTTTCTCAAGGTTCATCAGGCTGGAGGTCTGCTTTCAAGAAACCAGCTCCAAGAGGATGCTTTCTCTGTCAGCTCTGAAGGAAGATCCGCGTGCCTTTCAGCATCTGCAGCCCCAGCATTCTCTGAGGGCTTTGTCCATGTGCCTTTGTCTTTGTGAAAAACAATGTAGACGAACTTTCTGAACTTTATAAGTAAACCAGTATGAAATAAAGATAAAATTAAAAATAAAAAAATAAAAAAGTTTTGTGGTAAAAAAATATTTTGCTTACAGTATCTCTCAGATTTGCAACTTGTGGCTTGAATTTGCTTTTCACTTCTTTCAACTCTAGAAAGGCTTAGCAAATTCTTGCCTTCTTATTGTCCATCTTCAGCTCTTCGCACACTATTCTATTTTCACTTTGTTTGAACAAGATACCTTTTGAAATCTTGTGTTCATCTCTTTGATTTCAGCAATTCTTCCCTTTATTTTGGATTCTTGGCACTCTTCTGCAATCTTCAGAGTCTATTCTGACATCCATTTGGGTCTTTTCTGCCTCTTCTGTCTTATAATGGCCTTTTGGTCTCTTCATGGATATCATCCTATCACCCATCTGGTCTTTGATCAGTAGTGTTCACCTTATAGTTTTAACTGCATCATTGGTTGTGACACCTCATATCTGTCTCTATGTCAAGTCAGAACCAACCTATAGCTTACCCTCCAGTGGATTTTATTTTCATCAATTTTAATGAAAGCTTACAGAGACTTTGGATTTCCATTCATTCATTGTTGCACTTTTCTCCCTGTTCACCCTGACCCCCCTCCCCACTTCGCTCTTCTCTTTGAAAAGTAAAAGAAAAATTATTTCATTGTTATACAATTCCTCCCCCCAAGTCCACTCCATTATGCAGGCTTTGTTCTTGACTCCTGTCATGACAATAATACCTAATCATATATCCTTTTTAAACAGTTCTCTCCATCATCTGTTTCAGTGCAGTATACATTATTTATTCCCTCTTTCTCAGTCTCCCCCAACTTCGATGTCAGTCCCATTTTACAACAGTGGCACTATATAGTATTTGTCCTTTTGTGACTAAGATATTTCACTCAGCTAATGTCCTCCAGGACCACCCGTTTTGTATAATATTTCATGAGTTCCTTGTTTTTCAATGCAGTAAAGTATTTCATTGTGTGAATGTACCACAGCTTCTCTATCCATTCATTTGTCGATAGGTCCAGTGGATTTTTAGAGTCAGTTAATTGGATGGGAGGATATTGCCCATCCTTCTTCCATGGAACAGATGGTGGATTCAAACTGCATATCTTTAGGACTGTGACATAGCTTCTTACTTCTAGTCTACCAGAGTTCCCTGTATACAAAAGAAGCAGGGGAAAAGAAATGCTCTTTCAAGAGGCTCAGTCAGAGGTTCTAGTAGCCCATCCAGTGTCCATTCTCTTTATATCCCTCAGTAGCAAGACTCCAACTTAATTGATAATAGCATTGTGCTTTGTTCACCTTCACTTCTCCTTCTCATTGTTCCTTCCAGTGAGTTTGCAGAGCTTTCAAATTCCACAGGAGGAGATTTGAACCACTAATCTTTGAGTTGACAGCATAATTTCTTACGACTAGGACCCTAGAGCTCCGTTCCTCTTTCCTACTTTCTGGAATGCACGCTGGAGCAATGGCTGAAGCTATAGCCATGAAACAGCCCAGGACAGAAGCCAGAAACTGGACTTGCAAAGCAGAAAGATTAATCTCCCAACCATTAGGCTACCTGGAATCATCTACCCTTTAAATGATGCAAGCAGTACTTAGCCAGCGTTTTAGTCTCTTAATTCGAAGTTCTTCAGCTTTATGCAACCAAAGCATATCCTGGCTGATACAGAAGCAAACCCCGGAACACTTTGGTGGCTTCAGCGCTATTGCTGTGTTCCACATCAGTTCCCTAATTGCTTTTTGATGTTGTATGCAAGCAGGTTAGAAAATAAAACTCTTTTCTTTTCCCATGCATTTCCACCTGAAGAAACTGCTAGTTTTCATTCATTGCACCAAAATCTGAACAACAACAAACACCAACTTTTCTCTGACCTCCCCAGGGTCAGCATAGGAGCAATTTTTTTTTTTTATGGAAAAGAATTGTACTCAGTTGTATTTGAACTATTGATAAGCTAAAATCCCAGCCGTGATAAGACAAGTACTGTCTGAACCCAAATATGGGAAGATCGTTAATAGATAGTTGGGCTAAAGGATGGATTACCTTTCAATCTCAAGAAAACAAAAATCAGAGACTTCCTTGTTATCCACTTTGAGGCCAAGAAAACTTGCCCAGGAGCTCCCTTAATAAATCTACTTTAAGCTTTAAAAACAAACAAACAAACAAACAAAAAACATACAAAAAACCCCACAAAGATCCTCTCTACACGGCCAATTGGTGGTATCATTACAGAAGAAAGAAAGACCGAGTTTGTTAATAATTTCATCATGCTTGGATCCATAATCAACATCCTTGGAAAAGAGACGCATTGGAAAAGTCTCTTGTGAAGGACCTTTCCAGAGTGCTAAAGAGCAACGATGTCAGTCTACAGACTAAAGTGTGCCTGATCCAGGCCGTGGTCTGCTCAGTTACTTGCCATGCAGATGAGAGCTAGACAATAACTAAGGATGGCAGAAGAATCGATACCTTTGAGATGTAACTTGATTTGTGCCACTACTAGAACCTCTACTCAGAATATTATTGCTTGTTAATTTTGGGGGGGGGGAAGAATTGAGTTGTAGCATCTCACTGGTTGGTGTGTTATTTATTTCTCCGAGGTATGGAATGCCTTTGTTCTTAGTTGATGGCGAGTCAATTCCAAGGCTGACTCCCTGTGAGTGTGCAGAGAATGGGAATTCAAGGCTGTGTCCTTTCAAACACAAATATCCAAGCCTCTTTATGAGACACCTTGATTGCTGTTTTGTTAAATACCTTAGAGTTGATTCCAATTCATATTGACCCTTCATGCAATAGATAGAACCTTTGCCCAGCTCTGTGCCATCTCCACATTTTCCACTTGGCTTAACTCATTGTTACAACCAGTGAGTCAATCCATCTTGTTGAGCGTCTTCTTCTCCTTTGCCCACGCTACAGCTGTCCAGGCCTGATGTCCCCTTACAAACACTAACTAACCCTGACAGCATAGCCAAAGTATGTGAGAGACTGTTGAAATGTGGACTTCTGAGCAGCATTCTAGTTGCATATCTTCCAACATTAAGTCTAATATTGAGAGCTTCACTGCTTAGTGCCACCCAGGTACTCCTGGTGTGAAATATGTACCCTTAATTAGATCTTTTGTGTAGACAATAAATCTCCAGGGAACTATAAACATGTAAGCCCACATAAATAACAAATCTGAGATAGCTTGTTATATATATTGAAATAAGCAATATGCTTAACTAGGTGAATATAAAGCCCCAAAACCCCACTGCCATCAAGTTGTTCCTGATTCACAGTGACACCCCCCCCCTCCACTGGGTTTCAAGGTCAAAAATAATAACAAGAGGAGGATGCTCATTCTCTCTCCTCAGAGCCACAGGTGGGTTTGAATTTTAAAAGTCCTTTGACCTTTTGAATAGCAGCAAAATGTGCTATGGACTACACCACCAGAGCTCCTTGCAAAATGTGTACACCCATAAAATAATGTTTGGACTGTCATGTCTGTTTTATTTTCTCACCATTCCCCAAAAGGTGATCCAACAGAATGAAGAAATTATTACACAATGTTACTAATATCACATGCAAGCCAAGTCTTGCTGAAGATTACCCAAAACTGACTAGAACAGTATATCTACAGAGAACTGTCAGAAATACAATATGGGTTTAGAAGAGACTGTGGCACTGGGGATATCAATGCTGATCTCAGATGAATCTTGGCTGAAAGCAGAGGATGTCTATTTGTGTCTTACCAACTATGCAAAAGCATTTACTCTGTGGATCAGAACAAATTGGAACTAATATTGAGAGAAATGGGAATCCCAGAAGACCTATAGCTAGACCAGGAAGTGGTTGTCCAAACAGAGTAAGGAAACACTACATGGTTCAAAATTAAGAAAGGAGTGTGTTAGGGATGAACGTTTTCCCCATCCCTTTTCAATCTACATTCTGGACAGATCATTCAAGAAGCTAGACTTTATAAATAAGATATGTGGAATCAGGATTGGGAGAAGACTCATCAAAAACCTGTGACAGAACCTTGCTCGCAGAAACAAAGGAGGTTATTGCTGCAGATGATCAAAGACTGCTGTCTTCAATATGGATTTTATCTCAAAATAAACAAAAATTCTCACCCCTGGACCATTAGACAGCATCATAATAGATGGAGAAAAGACTGAGGTTCTTAACAATTTCACCATGCTCAAATCTACAGTCATCTCTCTTGACACATGTGCTGCCGAGTGGCCTAAGACTCGTAGTGTCCCTGTGTACAACAACCCTAAACCCTCCTCTATCCTGTGACAATCTTATTGTCTCTGACACACCTACCCCCATTACCCCCAGTCACTAAATCAATTCATTTCATCAAGGGTCTTCCTCTCTTGTGCTGTCCCTCCACCCTCCCAAATATTTCATCCCTTTCCAAGGACTGGTCCCTCCTTGCAACATGTCCAACATATGTCAGACAGAAGCTTCAGAGTCCTTGTCTCCAAGGAACAGCCTGGTCTCACCCTCTCTCCCTCTATCATCCATAGTCATTTTCCAGCTTTCTGATGCATAGCAAGTAATTGCAAAGACCATGGCCTGAATCAGGTGCCCCATAGTTTCCAGACAGACATCATTGCTCTTCAGTACTTTGAAGAGGTCTCTGACAGCAGACTTTCCCAATGCAATTCATCTTTATATTTCCTGGCTGCTGGTACCAAAAGTGTTGATTGTAGAGCCAAGCATACTAAAGCTGTTAACAATCTCAATCTCTTCACCATCTATCATGATGCTGCCAATCGGCCCAGTGGTGAGATTCTTGGTTTTCTTGATGTTGAGCTTCAATCTGTATTGAAGGCTGCAGTCCCTGACCTTTTGCAGCAACTGCTTCAGGTCCTCCTCAGTTTCAGCAAACAAGATTGTGTCTTCTGCATAATACAGATTGTTGATGAGTCTACCTCCAATCCTGATGCCACATTTCTCATCATAGAGTCCAGCCTCCTGGGTAATCTGTTCCACACATAGATTAAAAAGATATGGAGATAGGATACACCCCTGGTATATACTCTTCCCAATTTTGAACCATGCTAACTGCCTCGTTTAAGTATAGGCTTTGCATAATAAGTACAATCAAGTGTTCTGGGATTCCCATTCTTCTCAGAGTCACCCACAGTTTGTTGTGATCCACACAGTCAAATGCCTTTGCATAGTCAATGAAACACAGATAGACATTCCTTTTGACACTAGCAATCAAGAAATCAAGTTATCTATTTTTGTAATAATGGTCTTATGCAATATTTGTCCTTATGAGACTTGGTTAGTTCACTCAGGATAATGGTTTCCAGTCTCTCCCAAGTTATGTACTGTTTTTTGAAATTGTTGCTGCATAGTATTACATTATATGAATGTATCACAATTTCTCAATCCATTCAGTTGTGGCTGGATATTTGGGCTGTTTCTGTGTTCTAGTGGTGGTTAATAATGCTGCTATGAACATTGGGATCCAAGATATGAAGGGGTGAGTATGGATATGGGCAAAACATAGAGTTGTCTAATTTGGTGGGTAAAAGGAGAGAGAGTAAAGGAAATGGGAAAGATCCTGTGGGGACCTGAAAAGACAGGATAGTGGTGGGCATAGTCCAGTTGTGATTAATTTTATAAAGTACAATGAATAGAAATGATTGTACAAAACATAATATGAATAAACAATAGTGTGAAACACAATGTATACAAACTGTATACAAACTGTATATGCAAACCAAGATAAAATAAAAATTTTTTAAAAATCAAAGATGAGTTGCATTGGAAACATCTGCTCTTGGGGACCTTTCCAGAGTGCTAAAGCACAACGATGTCAGTCTAGAGAACAAGAGTGAGTCTGATCCAGGCCCTGGTCTTTTCCATTGCTTGCTATGCATCTGAGAGCTGGACAATAAATGAGGATGACAGAAGAAGATTCAATGTCCCTGAGTTGTGGTGCTGGTGAAGAGTATTGATCATACATGGAGTGCTAAGACATTCTGGAGAGGGTGAAACCAAACTGTTCATTGGAGGAAAGGATTTTGAAGCTCTAGCTCACATACTTTGAACATGTTGCCAGGAGGACTAGTCCTTGGAGAAGGACATCATGCTTGGAAGGGGTGGAGGGACAAGGCAGTTGAGGAAGACCTTGGATAAGATGGATTGACACACTGGTGTGAAAAACAATGTATACAAACTCTGTAAATAAACCAGTGCAAAATAAAATTTTATTTAAAAAAATAGAATTATGGATTGACACAGTAACTGGGCCTGTGGGGCCAGACGTGTCAGTGACAGTGAAATTGACTCAGGGTAGCATAGGGTTCAGAGCTGTAGTGCATAGGGTCATTATGACTTGTAGCTGATTTGATGACACATAACAACAATAATTACAAAAAATTAGTGTCTTCATATTGTGTTGTTGACTAAGAGTATTTTTTTTATCCCATGCCTGCTAAAAGAACAAACAAGTCTTAGAATAACTGTAGCCAGAATGTTCTTTAGAAACAAGGACAAAACTTGGTCAGAAATACATTGACATTTTATCAAGAGATACCAGCCCATCAAAAAGGACATCATGCTAAACTTTTGGTAAGGGAACAAGTTTCAAAATGATGTATCAGTCACAGCAGCTATAGAGCTTGCAACTTAATAGCAACAGTTCCCCAATGCCTATGAAGTAACAACTGGTTCTGCCCCCACCCTTTCAGTTCTAATGTTATAATGTATTTAAACTCTCATTTATATAAAACCTGATTTCAGGGAGCAAAAAAGGACATGATGCTTAGAAAAGTGGAAGGTCAATTAAAGAGATACAGTTGCTCAAAGTGAATTGACAAGGATTTAGGCACAGCAGAAATTCCGATTTGCTTTCAAGAATCTTGTTCAATATTGACCTTTGCTGTGTT
>NW_006399888.1:6077325-6085444 GCF_000299155.1 Elephantulus edwardii | reverse complement strand
CCCCTCTCCCTCCCTTCCCCCTCCCCAAGTTGACTTTTTTCTTTTCATTAGTTTCTTTACAAAACTCTAATGTTCAAACTAATTCTTTTAATTTTTTGAGTGATTTCAGCAGCCTTATTGTAATTATTAGTGTTTGATTTTCAGCTAAATTCTTTAATTCTATTTTCTCCATATTTCAGATTTACACAAGTAAAAAAATGCATTAGCAAAGTTGTAGTAAATCATGCTATTTTCATATTTTCCTTCTTTGAAGCTACATATTTAGATGGGGTGGGGGGAGATATGTATCTGCAGAACTAAAGAAATGTAAATGCATACTCCCTACCCCCCATCTTTTTGGTGATCAATGAAAGGAATGTGCTCTGCAACTGTCCCCTTTGTTACAACTTCTGTCTCCAAAGGTAATTGTATGAAGATAATTTTCTTTCTCTAAACATGGAAAATGTGAGATTCAAGAGTCCTCAGAAAGTGGCTTGATAATACAAACTGATACAGAAAATAAATAGCAATCTAAAACTCAATCCTGTTGGAAGGATGGCATACTCTCTAGTCACTACATCTGATTTGACTCCTCCAGTAGCACAAATGGGCTATTTCAAATATTAGGCAATGTATGCCAGCCAAGTTTGTGTGTTCATAAAAATAGTTGGCATGTCTTACAGATCCCTCTAAGTACAGATCTGGCTAGCTGCACACAGACTGTCTGTTGTAATGACGCGCTTGTGTAGCAATCGCCCAACTTTTGAAGCTTTCCAGATGTTTTTGAAGCCTTTTGACTGTTGCTCAAAGGAAAATCCCACTAAAGTGATGTGGTAGACTGAATGGAAAAGTGGCTCGAGTGTCCCATCTCCCTTTGTGTCCGTGTGCCTTGGGGCCTTTCCCATTAGGCAGCAGTTTTTTCTGTACCTACTCTTAGTCCTGGGCTGACCTTGTGTTTCTGTCCACAAGAGTAATACTGAGGTGAGTGTCCCATTTAGGAGAGTAGACCTTCACACTGTCTGGCCACCATAAAAACAAGTCCTAACTAGTCCATTTACAGGATGTGAAAAAAGCTATGGAAAAGAGTTTCGTCATCCTATCTCAACCAATCCTAGTCCAGTTTAGAGAGAGGCAGCTCCTCCCTAATCTCAGAGAACACAACCAGCATAGGCGGAGATTTGTTCCCATCTCACAGCTGACCACAGATGCAGGGTGTCTAACCAATAACATCCTCATGATCACCAGTACATACTCAATGTGTTAAACCACTGAGGTTTTCATTCGCTTGTAACAGCATTGTTGTTACAATAAATAAGTAATATGAAGGCGGATATTTCTAACAATTCAACCAAAGTCTTACTAAACAATTTTAAAATCTTAAAATACAACAAGTATCTCTTTAGCATTCTTTCCATTTGCAAATCCAGGGACTGACTTCAGCTTCTTCACATTTGTTGAGGTCATGACCTTCATGTGAACTAAGAGGTGAAATTTAGAAATTCTGAAAAAAAAGTTTCCATTATCACAGATTGGGACTCTGACTCTAACTTTAGTTAAGAACAACAAAGCACGATTGACGTAACATTAAATTAAACTGATGGATCAGATGCTATGACTCATCACGCACACTAACCTCAGAAGTGACTTGCACTTTCATGACATTGGATTGGTGGTTGTTGTGTTATGTGTTTTGGTTTTTTTAAAGTGCTGTTGAATTAGCTTCTTTTTCATCCCAGATAAAACTTATGAGGTAAATATTTTTGTCATTCTTGTTTCTCAGTTAGGAAGTCTGTCTTCAAATCATTGACTGATCCAGCAATTCCCCTTTCCAGTATCTATACAAAAGACCTGAAACTCAAATATTTGTACATTGTGATTCCTTTTTGCCTTATTTACAATAGTTAAAAAGGAGCAAACAATCCAAGTGTCCCTCAAGAGATCAATCGATTGATCTATCATCTATCTATCTATCTATCTACCTACCTACCTACCTACCTACCTACCTACCTACCTACCTACCTACCTATATATCATCATCTATCTCTGTTGTTGTGTATCATCAAGCCAGAACCAACCCATAGCTGATCCTCTGGCAGGTTTTCAGAAGCAATAAATCACCTAGAAGGAGACAGCCCATCTTTCTTCCACAAAGCAGCTGGTGGGTTTGAACTACATGCCTTTATACATATTACATATGAATGAACCTTAAAAGCCTATTGAGTGAAATATCAATCAATCACAAATGGACAAATAGTATATTATTTTTGTTTGTTGTTCTTCTGTGACGTCGTGTCTCCTGTAACTCATAGTGACCCTATATAAAACAGCCCTAAACCCTGCTCTATCCGCTGCCAATCTTATTGTCTCCGACACACCTATCCCCATTTGACTGAACCAATCCATCCCATCAAGAGTCTTCCTCTCTTGTACAGTCCCTCCACCCTCCCAAGCGTGACATCCCTCTCCAGGGACTGATCCCACTTTGCAACATGTCCAAATTATGTCAGACGAAGCTTCAGAATTCTGCCTCCAAGGAGAAATCTGGCTTCACCCTCTCTAGGATGAAACTGTTTATTTTCCTAGCAATCCATGGTATATTCAATACTCTTCTCCAGCACCACAGCTCAAAAGCATCAACTCTCCTTCTGTCATCCCTAGTCATTGTCCAGCTTTCTGATGCATAGCAAGTAATTGCAAAGACCATATTATTTTACTTCCATTAATTATCTAGAATAAGCATGTATACAGAGAACAAAACATATTAGTGGTTAACAGAGGCAGGCAAAGGGAGGGCAAGAGAAGACCTCACAACTTAGAAGATCTGGAATGCCTTTTAGATGTGGTAGAGAAGTGTGGAAACAGACAATGAAAATGCTTGCACAGCAGGATAAATAGTACTAAAGACATTGAGTTGGGTGTGTAAGTAATGTTGAAATAGTTTTTGACATATGTATTTGCCACAAGAGAAAAGTAACAACTAAAATATCAATTAGTGACTTTTTAATTGTTCAGTAACTCTTCGTGAAAGGTTGAAACACAAGTACCTTTCATTTACCTTAGTAAAGGTGTGCTGCCTTAACTTTGGAAGGTGCATTAAGGCAAGTTACATTACCTAGCTCTGGTGGCTTCGTGGTAAGGACTAATAGCACTGCTAATGAAAAGATACAAGGTTTGAATCCACTGGCTGCTCCATGGGAGAAAGATGGGTCGTCTCTTCCCAAGTGACTAACTTCCTATGACAACCCACCAGAGAGTCAGATATATGTCAGTTCCAATTTGATGGTACACAACAACCACAACCACCACCAACAACAACACTACCACCAAGCATGTTATCTTATGAGTCATTTTACATTTTAAAACTCTATTTTGCAGACATGTGACTTTCTTGTTATGATCACAGCAATCCTAACTCAGAGGGACTCTGTGGATAACGGAATAAATTGTGCCCAATCATGCGTCATCTTCAAAATCATTGTTATGCTTGAATTCCTTGTGACCACTGAGTATTTTAAGTCCTTTTCTTTCAATTTAGGGTCTCATGCTCCAGTACTGTTTCTTATAATATCTTCTACGCTTGACAACACTTTCATTAGCTTATTTTTAGAATAAAGAGCAATGATGTCAGTTTAAAGACTAAGGTGTACCTGATCCAGGACATGGCCTTTTCAGTTGCTTCCTATGCATCTTAAAGTTTGACAATGGCTAGGGAAGACCAAAGAAGAATTTATGTCTTTGAATTGTGCGGTTGGCAGAGAATGTCATGGGCTGCCAAAAGGACAAGAGATTTGTCTTGAAAGAAGTGTAACTACTTAATTTGGCATGTTGGCCGGAGGGGCCAGTCCTTCGAGAGGGACATCACATTATCCCAGCATGATGTCTCAACAAGATGCTCCATGGGACAAAGATCCCATGATCCCTCAGCAGGATGAATTGACATAATGACTATCACAATAAACTGAAGCATGACAGAGATGAGGAGGACGATGCAGGATGAGGCCAAGTTTATAACGTCGCTGTGAGTTGTGGTCAAATCAAGGGCACCTGACAATAACAACAGTCATCTTCATAAATCGATTGCCTGGCCTTTCTTCCCACTGGCTTAGTTAGCCTGGAAGTTCTGCCGCAAGCTGTCTCCGCTAGGTGACCTTGTTGGTGTTTCTCCCTCAGATCCTCAGACAGCATGTAAGTCATCACAATACAACAGGCTAATGAACAGGCGCTAGTATATATTTCCAGTATCTTACAATTAGGTGGCACCTTAGAGATTTTAAAGCCCCAGGAATATGTAGCAGTTATGTGCCGTTGAGCTGGAACTGATTCAGAGTTGACCATCCAGTGGGTTTTCGGAGGCTTATAACAGTGAGCAATGTTATCTCCCTTTATCCCGCAGAGTGCCTGGTTGATGCAAACAACATGCCTGTAGGCTGAGGGCACCACTCCTTACCTCTAGCCATCAGAACTCGCCCTCCAGGAACATAAGAAGGGAAATTAAATGTCTTTTTCCTTAGATAAAGCTATTGAAGTTCAGAGAACTTAGTGAGTTCATCAAGGTTAGTGAGTTCATCTTCTGTGAGAGAAAGATGGGCAGTCTCCTCCCTTGTGATTTATAGGCGCTGAAAACCTGCTTGGAGGTTCAGCTAGGAGTCAGTTCCTACTTCACAACAGTGAATTGGGTGGGGGTGTGCGTGTGTGTGTCCTTGTGTGTGTGTGTGTGTGTGTGTGTGTTTCCCCCACAGATGGAAATAACAAAGTTCATGTGAGCTTATCAGCCTCACAAATTATAGGGCCAAATGAGGTTCATCCATTTTTCAGACACCATCACCTGCTTCCCAAGTCTGGCCATTTACTTGATAAAGTCTTCTTCAGGTCATTTGCTTAATATTCTTTGTGTCTTAGTCACAGATCAGCACAGCTCAGCTCATCATGACCCAAGAGGGGAAAAAAAAATCACACCAAATAAATAAAAGGAGAGCCTCCTGCTATCTTTGCAATAGCAGAGTGAACAATGTTGGGATTTTGCAAGTTATGACTCCCTCTGATACATCACACAGAGGACTCTATTCATGAGGAAATAGAAAAAGAAAACGGATTCATTGAGTTCTGTTTTTTGTGTTTTCCAGAGTTCATAGTCAGAACAATCTTTGAATTAGTACGTTGTTCTCAGAAAAAAGGAGGGGTACGTGTACTGTCACATTCAATTAATGAGGAATATTCTTTGACACTAGCAGTCTGGATAGACAGCACTGGTACTTATTGTGCAAAGACTATGCAAGTTGTTTTCTGGGAGAACTTGGCTACCAAGTTCCCTGGCACCCAAACCTATAGCCACAACTGACAGCTGCAACCCAGTAGAAGCAGTGAGCTTAACCATACACTCCATCTGTTTATGTCTCTTTGACAAAAATAGGTTGCACTTCTGAAGATTGGCAGCAACTTGGTTAGCATACCAGATCCTTCCAAGAACATGAGCTTCTTCACTCTTTGTTCAAGCATAGAGTAAGGACTCAAGTGAATTTTTTTTTTTCACCTCTCCAGTCCAAAGCTTGGGCTGGAAATTCTCCTTGTTGGTTGTCATCTGTTGATCCCTCCTATGAATTTTTCACTCTTCTCTGATTACTCTGTTTCCTGCCTTGGTCCTTTGGATTTTTATCTCGATGGATTTATCAGTCATGACATACTCTAGAAAGAGCTCACATAGATAAAAGAGGGCAAAGTCAGGGACCTTATTCTTGGCAACATCTTGGCTTCCTCCCTGTTGGGTCTCTTTCACACAGCTGGTTCCATCTACCGAGGACCACTACAGTTCTTGTCAAGTTGCCCTTACAGCCCTCTCCATGGGAACGTCTTAATTTTTTCTGATCTGGAAGTGTTAGTAACTCTCCACTGTTATTACTCAGCCCCAAATCCTTCATTCTCCCTTGTTTTACACAAGAACAACCTTTATAACATCTCATTTACCAAGTCTGAATATGTCATCTGCTTCCTGCGGAGACTCTTTTCCCTATTTTGTTGGATGGCATCTCATGTAACCCTCCCAGCATCCAAGTGTTTATTTGTTTGAAGAACATGAGAAACAGTGTTTACATTTTAATAAGTAGGTTGGAGTATATATTGAAAAGCCCAAGGATTTTATTTTAATCTCAGCTGTTTAATACTTAGCTTGTAAACACAGGCAACTTAATCTTATTTTGCAAACTTTATAGTTATAAACTTCATATATGCCAGGTACTGAAAACGATCTTGTTGTTGTGTAATGTCGAGTTGGAACCAACTCATAGCTGACCCCCCGGCGGGTTTTCAGAGGCAGTTAATTAATCAAATGGGATGAGATTGCCCATCCTTCTCCTGCAGGACAGCTTGTGGCCTCGAACCGCATGCCTTTGGGATAGCAGCACAGCTTTTTGCCTACCAGAGCTCCTTCTTAGAAGACATAAATAAACGATAAAAGACGTCTTCTTTCATGTTGTTCACAGTCCTTAGAGGTGAGGTAGAGTCATAGACAAAAATATCCAATGTAAAAATATTTGATAAATGCTTGATGGTTGTTGTTGTTCTTATGTGCCTCATAGTGACTCATAGCGACCCTATGTACAACAGCCCTAAACCATGCTCTATCCTGTGCCAATCTCATTGCCTCTGACAAACCCATCCCGAGTACCCCAGTCACTGAATCAATCCACCTCATAAAGGGTCTTCCCCTCCTGCGCTGTCCCTCTCTAAAGACCTGTCTCTCCTTACAACATGTCCAAAGTATGTCAGGCGAAGCCCCAGAATCCTTGCCTCCAAGGAGCAGCCTGGTTTAATCCTCTCTACGATGAATCTGTTTGTTTTCTTGGCAGTCCATGGTACATTTAATATTCTTCTCCAGCACCACAGCTCAAAGGTGTCAATTCTCCTTCTATCCTCCCTAGTCATTGTCCAATTCTCTGATTTAATCAATTATTTAATCAAAATTATGTAATCAATCTATTAAGAGCTTATTTTGTTCCTAGTAAAAGATCTGATTAACTGGATTATCTGAAGAAGAATATGACATCAGCATTGGAGGCAGACTCATGAACAATCTGCTATATACAGATGACATAAATTTGCTCAGAGAAAATAAAGCTTTAATGAACTTACTGCCAATGCAAAGGTGGTTGCTGTTATTTACCATTGAGTGGGAACTGACCCAAAGCTGACCCTCTGATTGATTTTCAGAGGCAGTAAATTGCACAGGAGGAGACTGTCCATCTTTTTTCCCATGAAGCAGGTAGTGGATTCATAATGCACACCTTTGTGTTGACAGGGAAATTCATTACCACTAAGCCACCAGAGCTCTTTGGTGGAATGCAAAGCTAAGTAGTGCATTTACCACCTGCTCCATGGGAGAAAGATGGACAGTCTCCTTCTGTGCAATTTACTGCCTCAGAAAACCTGTTGAAGGATCAGCTCTGGGTCGGTTCCCACCAATGGTACACAGCAACGACAATATGAAGGTCATAGATTTTTTGCCTTCAGTATTGATTATACCTCAACAAAAAGAATACAGAAGTCTTCACAAGTTGAACAATGAAAAACTTCATGGAGAAATCAAGATAAATGGAAAAATGATTGAAGATATCAATTACTTTATTTTCCTTATATTCACTATTAATACCCATGGAAGCAGCAGTCATAAAAAAACAAAACAAAACAAATTATATCTTGCTGCAAAGGACTTCTTTAAGCTGCTAAAGAGCAAGGATATCTCTTTGAAGACTAAGGTGAACCTAAGTCTTGATGTATTCATTCACCTCCTATGCATGTTGGACAGGGGAGCTCTGGTTGCCTAGTGGTAAGAAGCTTCACCGCAATATCAAAGATGCATGATTCAAATTCACCAGCTGCTTCATAGGAGAAGGACGTGCAGTCTCCTCCGAGGTGATTTACTGTCTCTGAAAATCCACTGAAAGGTCAGCTATGAGTCTGTTAAACTCAACAGCACACAACAGCAACAACAAAGACTTGATGTCTTTGAAGAGCTGTATTGGGGAAGAATATTGAACATATTGTGGACATAAATAGGTGGAAATAAAAGGATTTTAGATAACATTAGACAACACAAAAATGGACAGTAGAAATACTGGCAGGAAAGACAGCTATCAAAGTGAATTGG
>NW_006399888.1:6075406-6076926 GCF_000299155.1 Elephantulus edwardii | reverse complement strand
AGAGGGACATCATGTTTGGGAGAGTGGAGGGACGGTGCAGGAGAGAAAGACCCTCGATGAGATGGATGGATTCTGTGAGTGGACTGGTGGAAATGAATGTGTTTGAGACAGTGAGTTTGGCACAGGATAGAATGGCATTTAGGGCTCTTGTATACAGGGTAGCTATGAGTCTCAGACGACTTGATGGCACATAACAACAACAACTTGCTGTCAAGGGAGCTCTGGTGGCCTAGTGATAAGAAACTGCACTGTAATCATGAAGGCATGTAGCTTGAATCACCAGCTTCTCCATGGGAGAAAGATGAGCAATCTCCTCCCATGCAATTAACTGCCTAAAAAAAACGGGCTCGAGGGTTAAATAAGGGTCGATTCTAACTTGATAGTCACAACAACAACAACACAGTTGCTGTCAAATTGATTCCAACTTCTCCTTGAGATTTTTAAGACTGGATATTTCAGATCATCAGGTCTATATGCTAAGGTGTATTTGGGTGGATTCAAACCACCCAATGTTCAGCTAATGTTTAAGTATTTAATCATTCACACTATCCTTGGACTTCAACATGAAATTAAGATGTAAAAATACCACAAGACATGAAAGTGATTAAGAACATAAGCCAACAGGACATCTGGGGAAAGGGTTTGTCAGTCAGAGGGAACAGGTAATATACACTTTCTAAATCAGAAGTGCACCCAGCCTGAAGTGAAATGAGTTTGGGAGAAAATAGTGGAAGATGAAATCAAAGACATACAACAGAAGATCATACAGAGGTTTTAGGATACTATAGAGACTTTGGATTTTATTCTGGTAGAAGTGGAAAGCAATGGCTGGGTTTTGTGAGAAAAAGTGTCATGAAACAGGCTTTCTCTGGCTGCTTTATTGGAAAGAAAGTGAAATACCAGAACAAAAGCACACATATATATTTGGGTTGGCTTTTATTGTATTTTTATATATTCTATATATAACTTCTTGGAAGGAGGAGTGGCATCCACTTCCGTAATAGCTTGCCTCTGGAAACCCTATAAACCTGGAGAGAGGATGAAAGGCACCCAAGCATCGAGGATTCTCCTTCACAGGGTAGGTATGAGTTGCCTGCAACTCGATGGCACTTAACAACAAACAACAACATATATCACTTAATATATATTTAAAAGTAGAGGACAAAAGAGGATCAGAAAAAGAGAGGAACAGCTTAAAAAAGATGGAATGACTCCAAAAATAGGCTAAGAATGGTGGTGATTGTGAAGATGGAGAAGGAAATCTGTGCTTTATTGACTACACAAAGGCATTTATTTGACTGTGTGGATATTGACAAGTTGAGGTTGACATTAAGAAGAATGGGAGTTTTAGAGCACTTAATTGTGCTCTTGCAAAACCTATACCCAGATCAGGAAGCTGTTGTGCAAACAGAGCAGGAGAACACTGGATGGCTTTAGAGTGCATCTAAAAAGGGTTGTATTCTCTCTCCATACATATTCAACCTATAAGCTGAGAAACTTAACAAACTGTGGCTGACTCT
>NW_006399888.1:6067509-6073806 GCF_000299155.1 Elephantulus edwardii | reverse complement strand
CTTTGGAGGCAAGAATGATGAGACTTAGCCTCCGGTACTTTGGCATATTACTAGGAGGGGCTATTCCTTGGAGAGAGACATGATGCTAGGAAGGGTGGAGGGTCAGCGAAGGAGAGGAAGACTCTTGACCAGATGGATTGACACGATGACTGCTGCAGTAGGCTCTAGTGTGGCAGGAAGTCTGAAGATGGCACAGGAGAGCACAGGGTTCAGATCTTTTGTTTATAGGGTTGCTATGAGTCATACTTGACTCAATGGTACTTAACAATAACAATTTCCTTCTCCTATAAAAAGCCTTTTCTTTTAACAATGTAACAAATTATAAAACAAACAAAAACCCAACTACAAGGTATTTTAATCATCTCTATTAATTTATACTTCAAAAGTAACTGGTACCTTGACAATTTATAGTAACTTAAAATATTTCTTAATAATAAATAATCCATTTAAAAAGAGGAGGGAATGGAAGCTGGAGTGGCTATACTAATCTCTGATAAAATAGACTACATGATGAAAACCACTATAAAAGGTAAGGAAGGACACTACATAATAATGAAACGGTACAATAGATCAAGAAGACATAACCTTGACATCCTAGACACCATAAGGTAGACCTGTAAAATGTGTAAAACAATGGTTACCAGATTGGAAGAAAGAAATAGACAGTTCCAAAATATTAGTTGAAGACATTAACACACTACTCTCAGTAAAGGACAGGTCAACTTAAAGGAAACTCAAAAATATGCAGAAGAACCAAACTATACAAATATTATATTTACATTATATTGTTTTTGTTCAGACATTCCTCTAGGTCATATAACCCTGGTGTACAAGTTGTCGTATAGTGGTAACTTGTGGCTGCTTTGAGGCTGAACACTGTGACACTGATGTGTCAAATGCGTTAATGGCTGGTTACCCAATGCGGACAGAGAGTGGGGTGGAGCTCCCCGATTAAAAGAAGCCTGGAAGGAGGAGTGGCATCCACTTCCATAATAGCTTGCCTCCAGAAACCCTATGAACCTGGAGAGAGGATGAAAGACACCCAAGCATTGAGGACTCTCCTTCATAGGGTCTGCTATGAGCCGCATGTGACTCGACGGCGCTTAACAAAAACAACATATAATATATATTTTGATACCATAAATAGTATAGTATTTATACCATTTATGACGCAACTAGACCTCATAGATATATTCAGGATACTTCAGTCAACTAAAATAAATTTTACTTTCTTTTCAAGTGCACATGATACCTTCTCCAGAACTGATCATATATTAGGACACAAAGCAAATTTCAAAAATTAAAAAAGGAAAAAAAAGAAAACAACAAACACCAAACCAAACCACCCATATTGAAAGAAATGTATCTTCTTGGACTACAGTGCAATAAAACTAAAAAATAACTACCAGAGGATAAAAGAAAAAAAAAATACACACATGGAAGCTAGATAAAACCCAGCTTGAAAACTATTGGATTATAAAATAAATAAAAAGTAGCAATAGTTGAATACATAAAAAAAGAAGAAAAAAGTAAAATAAACCACTAAATTTAACACTTAAAAAAAACAACAATTTAATCCCACAGCCTCTAGGAGAAAGGAAATTATAAGGATAAGGGTTTAAATCAATGGTGAAATCATCAACAAAACCAGAAGCGGGGTTTTTGAATGGGTCAGTGAAATAGGCAAACCACTGCAGACTTAACAAAAGAAAAGGAGAAAACAAAATAACTTGAGTAAGAAATGAAAGAGGTGACATCACAGCAGAACCAACAGAAGTTAAATTGAAAATAACAGTATAATAAAAAGCTAAGGAGTGTGTCAGGGATGTATCCTCTCTCTACATTGAACAGATCACTTGGGAAGGAGGGCTCTATGAGGAGGAAAGTGGCATCAAGAAGGAAGACTCATCAACAACCTATGTTATGCAGATAGCATAACCTTGCTTGCTGAAACTGAAAAGGACCTGAAGGTCAAGGACTTTAGTCTTAAATATGGATTGAAGCTCAGCATCAAGAAGATGAAGATTCTCACCACTGGGCCATTTGGCAGCATCATGATGGATGGTGAAGAGGTTGAGATTGTTAACAGATTTAATTTAATTGGTCCAACAATCAAAACTCTTGGCACCAGCAGTCAGGAAATCAAAAGACAGATTGCACTGGGAAAATCTGCTGTCAGGGACCTCTCCAGAGTACTGAAAAATCAAAATCACTAGCAATGAGAGAGATGCAAATAAAAACCACAGTGAAGTACCTTCTTGCCACAGTAGCAGGGGCAAAGTTTACTAGGCAGCAAGCAATAAATGTTGGAGAAGATGCAGAGAGGTGGGAGCTCTCATACATTGTTGGTGGAATTATAAAATGGCACAACCACTCAGGAAGGCAGTTTGACGTTTCCTCAAAAAGTTTGAACATAGAAACTCTGTCTGACCCAGCTATTCCACTATTAGGAATATGCCCCAAGGAAATTTGAACTGAGACATGAACAGAGCTGTCCACCAATGTTCATAGCAATGTTATTTAGCATCACAAGAAAATGGAAACAACACAAATGTCCAATTATAACTAAATTGATTGAGAAATTGTGATACATTCATCCAATGGGATATTATTCAACATTCGGGAGCAATGATTTAGAACAATACTATATAACTTGGGAAAGACTAGCGAGCATAATTCTGAGTGAACTAACTCAGTCTCATTTAAAAAAAAGGCCATTATTGTAAAAATAGAAGGATAACTAGTAAAACATATATGAGGACCCAAGGGAAAAAGGAGTAGAACAGAGGGGTGAGGATGGGTAGGGGCAAAACTGTAGGGTTGCACAGTTTGGTGAGTGGAGGGAGGGAGTGAAAATGGGAAGGACACAGCAGGGACTTGAAAAGATTGGATAATGATGGGCCAAGTCCAATCTCAATTGGTTTTGTAAAATATAACGTATGGGCATGATTGTCTGAACCACAGTATGAATGAGAAATGGTATGAAACACAATGTATATGCACTTTGCAAGCAAGTCAATATAAAATTTTAAAAATAAGTTTAAAAAAGCATTAAAAAGTCATCATGACCAAGTAGAATTCATAACAGGTATTCAAGAATCCAGGCCATGGTCTTTGCAATTACTTGTTATGCTTCAGAGAGTTTGACAATAACTAAGGATGGCAGAACAAGAATCAATGCCTTTGGATTGTAGTGCTGGAGAAGAGTCTTGAACATATCATATATATTGCCAAGAAAACAAATAGATCTGTCTTGGAAGCGGTGAAACCAAGTTTCTCCTGGAGACTAGAATTTTTAAGTTCTGTCTCACATACTTTGAGCATGTGGCCAGGAGGGACCAGACCTTTGAGAATAACATCATGCTTGGAAGGGGGTGGAGGGACAGCGCAGGAGAGGAAGACCCTGGATGAGATGGATTGATACATTGATACAGGTGCAATGGGAGTTGGTCTGTAAGAATGATTGAGACTGGCCCAGGACAGGGCTCAGAGCGGCTGTACACAGGGTGGCTATGAGTCACAGGCAGCTTAACTGCACATAACAACAACAAGAACAAGCAAAGATGGTTCAATATAAGAAAAACAATCAATATAATCCATCACATTAACAAAGCAAAGAACAACAACAACCTATCAACTGATCGTACCAATTGTTACATTAAAGGACTTTGACCAAATCCAATACCCCTTGGTTAAAATAATAAAATAATAATAATAATAGGAATATAAGAGAATTCCCTTGTGCAAAACCTATAGCTGGACCAAGAGGCTCTGTGCAAACAGAAGAATGGAATATTATATAATTTAAAATTGGGAAATAAGTGCACCAGGGTTGCAACTTTTCTCAATATCTACTCAATCTATATGCTGAGCAAATTATTTGAGAAGCTGAACTCTGGCATTAGAATTGAAAAAAGACTCAGTATGCTTCATTATACAGATGATACAACCTTGCTTGCTGAAAATGAGGAAGACTCGAAGCCTTGCTACAGTACAGTACAGCCTTCAAAATGCATTGCATCTCAACATCAAGGAAACAAAAGTCCTTACCACTGGACTATAGACAACATCATGATGGGTGGAGGAGAGACTGAAACGCTCAATGACTTCATGTTACTTGGATCCCCAGTTAATAACTTGGTACCAGCAGTCAAGAGATCAGCAGACATTTGCATTAGGAAAGTCTGTAGTCAGGGACCTCTCCAAATTATTGAGGAACAATGATGGTATTGGGGACTAAGGTGCACCTAATTCAGGCCATGGTCTTTTCAGTCACTTGCTGTGCGTCTGAGAGCTGTATAGTGATTGAGGATGATGGAAGAAGAATTGATGCCTTTGAAACATATTGTTGGAGAAGAATACTAAATATTCCAAAGACAACCAAAAGAATAAATTGACATGTCTTGGACAACGTGCAGCCAGATTGCTCCTTGGAGGCAAAGATGATGAGACTTCACCTCACATAATTTAGGCATGTTTGTGAGATAGGTTATTCCTTAGAGAGGGACATCATGCTTGGAATGATGGATAGAGACATAGCGAAAAGAGGAAGACTCTCAACCAGGTGACACAGTGATGGCATCAATGGACTTGAGTGTGTCAGAGATTGTGAGGACGGCATAGAATCGGACAGGGTTAAGATCTGTTGGTCATATGATCACTATAAGTCATACTCAACAGCAACTAACAACAACAACAAAGACACAAGCCTTTAGGATGTCAATGAGGAAATGCTACTACATGAAACAATAAGACAAAATATAAAAACATCCCCAGCTCATGGATAGGAACACTCAGCATTGTGAAAATAACAATTCTACCAAGAGCAGTCTACATGTTCAATCCCAATATAGATACAAACCTCATTTCTCAAAGAGATAAAAGAGGAAATTGGCAGTGTTGTTTGGAAAGCTAAGAGATCCTGAATAAACAAATTTATTTTGAAAAGTAAGAATGAAGTGGGAGGCATAGCACTCCCTGATCGCAAAACACATTGCACAGCTGTAGTGATCAGCAGTGCATGGTACGGGTACAATGACAGACACATAGACCAGTGGAATAGAATTGAGAACACAGAAAACAACCCATTTACCTTGTCAAGTGGAATCTGGCAAGGGAACAAACCCATCAAATATGGAAAGGATAATCTCTTCAACAAATGATACTGGCAAAACTGGACATCTGTTTACCTGTTAAAAGTTGAAACAAGATCCACATCTCACTCCATATATAAAAATCAACTCAAAGTTTAAACACCTAGGGATAAATCCCCTAACCATAAGGATCATAAGAGACAAAATGGATCAAACCTAAAAGCTCTAGACAATGGCATAAATAAGCTTGTAAATATAGCCAGAAAGGCACAACGAGGAGAGGAGAAAATCAGTGAATGGAACCTTCTGACAGTTGGGTCCTATGTGCATCAAAACCTTTTCCCAATAGGGTGAAACGAAAGCCTACCGAATGGGAAATGGCATTTCAGACAGTGGCCTCATAATGAAAGTTTACAGAATATTACAGGTCCTCCATAAGAAAAAGACCCATAACTCAAGAACAAAATGGGTAAAAGATATGATAAGACTCTTCACAAAGGAAGACATTTGGATGGCCAGCAGACACATGGAGAAAGTTTCTAAATCACTGGGAATCAGAAAGACAATAAACAATAAAAAAAACCCAAACCAGTAAATCAAAACAATAACTACCACTTTGTTCCACTTTTTGTTATTATTTGCCTTTGAGTCGAGCACAATTCATAGTGACCCCATGAACAGCCATGATCTGAGCAATGTCCTATCCTGTGCCATCTTCATGTTCTCTGACATACCTGAGCCCATTGCTGCAGTCACTATGTCAATCCACCTGCCTGACAGTGTTCCTCTTTTTGTAGTACATTCACACAATGGATTACTACACAATACTAAGGAACAATGTTGTTGGTGTGCACCATTGAGTTGAAACTGACCCACAGCTGACTCTCCGATGAGTTTTCAAAGACAGTTAATCGTTCGAGGGGAGATTGCCCATCCTTCTCCAGCAGAACAGCTGGTGGCCTCGACCTGTACGCCTTCAGCATGGAAGCGCAGTTTCTTGCCACTAGGCTCCAGAGCTCGTTAAATTATTTGTTGTAAGTACATGAGTCAAAAATTAAATTAAATTAGTTAAATTTGTGTCTTCTAGGTTGCAACCCCCCCATGATACATCTTCAGGGATATGAACATGTACGGCTAAGCACAATTAATAACAGTGCATCTAAATTCCAAAATCAATCTCCATAATCGTCTATGTGTTTCCTAC
>NW_006399888.1:6058225-6067179 GCF_000299155.1 Elephantulus edwardii | reverse complement strand
AAAAAAATAAAAAAATTATTTGTTATAGCAAAAGTAACCAGAGGATTAAGACCAAATGAATTGTGGGATGACATCAAAGATATTGTCCATGAAAAAAAGTGAAAAGTTGTTATAAAAACAGAGGAGGAAGAAAAGGCCAAATTGAGGTTAAAAAAGACTGCAAATCACACTAGAGCATCAAGAAGAACCCTTATACACTGGTAGTGGGATTGTAAAATGGTACAATCACTCTGGAAGGCAGTTTGGCACTTCCTTAAAATGCTGAACATAGAAATTCCATATTACCCTGCTATTTCACTACTTGGAATATATTCTGAGAAAATTGAAAATGAGAACAGACTACAAATGGAGATTTGTATACCAGTGCTCATAGCAGCAATATTCACCATCACAAGAACATGGAAACAGCCCAGATGTCCAACCAAAAACAAATGCATTGATAAATTATGGTACATTCATTCACACAATAGAGTACTATGCAGCATGCAGAAGCAATTATTTTGTAAATTATTTTCTAACTTGGGAGAGTTTGGAGAGCATTATGTTGAATGAACCAACTCAGTCCCATAAGGACAAATATTGTATAAAACCATTATTGTAGAATGAGTATAAGGATCCAAGGATGGTGAGGGAGGGTGGGAGCAGAAGGATGAGGATGTGCAGACAGACGGGAAATTAATCACGGAGCTGTACAATTGATGGTGGGGAGTGTGTGTGTGTGTGTGTGTGTGTGTGTGTGTGAGGGAAGTGGGAAGATTTTGTTCCCAAAAACAATGTATTTGCATTATTTAAATAAGCTAGTATTAAAAAAGGCAACTTGGGGAGGGAGAAGGAGTAAAATGTTCAACAATATATGACTGAAAATCTAATGTTTCTGTAAACTTTTGTTAAAATCACAATAAAAATAAAAAATTATATTTAAAAAAAAGAAGCCAAAACAAAGGGTTAGGGTCTTATGTGTAGTCATCATTTATGCTTTTATGTTTTTTTAAAAAATGCATTTACAATTATTAAATCATTGTGAAAGAGAGCCCAATGTAAAAGTTAACTATTAAAATAAGACTAATAAAAATCAAAGAGTAAAAATTAAAAAACGGCAAGAAGGTGGTAAACATGAAGGGGATTAAATTTTGTAATGTAAACCCAGTAGTCAGCTTTCCAAATCTGAAAGTGAAAATAGAATAAATATCATAACTATCTAGAATTATAGTTAAATTCTCCCTGAGAGAGTTTTAAAAATGGTTCTCTCTGAAAGGAATTGCAACAATCTTTAGGGAATCAGAAAGGAGAAAGGTTTGTTTGTTTCTAATTTACAGGATCTCATTTTATTTGAACATTTATTTTTACAGTTATGTATTCATTTAAAAAGAAATTTAAATGATAGTTTTATGGATTTTTTATTGTTATCAATGCTTTTTTTAAAAAATACAGCATCTTTAGCAGATTAAAACACAAGACTGGAACGGGTATTCAAGCCAAGTTTCTAAATCTCAAAGGATGTAATGTAATAGTTGAGTATAAAAGCATAAAACTAGAAAAGCTTTGCTTGGTACTAAGCCAATAGCCCAATTTCCTTCAATCTTTGCTTAAAGTAAGAAAGTCTGACTCAACTGTATATGAAATATGAGCAGGAGGATTTATCACATCATAATATGACCAACTGATAGACTCACAAAGCAAAGTTCATTTCTAGCATCCACTGCTCTGCCTGTCTCATCTCTCTGTCATCCACAACTCACAGCAACCCTATGAACAAAAGGCCTGAACCCTATTCTAAAACTATCATCATTTCTGTGTTCATAGAGTTTCTAGAGGCATGTGGTTTAGGCAGTGGATGGCATAGAGTTGCTATTAATCAGAACCAACTGAAAGGTACCTAATGAACCCATGTAAAGTGCCCCTAGTGATACTGGAGGAGGCTCTGGTGGCCTAGCGGTAGGGAGCTGACCTTCAATCTTGAAGGTACGCAGGTCGAATCCATCAACTGCTCCATGGAAGAAGGAAAGGCAATCTGCTCCAATGTGATTAACTGCCTCTGAAAACCAGCCGGAGAGTCAGCTATGGGTTGGTTCTGACTCAACCGTACACAACAACAGCTATGCAGTAAGTGTTCCCAGGAAATGAAGAAAAGTTATGGCTTTACAAAAATGATTGAATTATTTGATATATACCATACATAGAGCCTCAATCCATATTGGATTGAGGCTCAATATCAAGAAGACAAAGTTCTCGCCACTGGACCAATTGGCAGCATCAGGATGGATGGTGAAGAGATTGAGTTTGTTCACAGCTTTAGTTTGCTTGACTCCACAGTCAACACTCTTGGCACCAGTAGCCAGGAAATTAAAAGGTGTATTGCTATGGGAAAGTCTGCTGTTACAGACCTCTCCAAAGTACTGAAGAGCAATGGTGTCTCTCTGGAGACTAAGGTGCGTCTGATACAGGCCATGGTCTTTGCAATCACTTGTTATGCATCAGAGAGTTGGACAATGACCAAGGAGGATAGAAGGAGAATTGATGCCTTTGAGCTTTGGTGTTGAAGAAGAGTATTGAATGTACCATGGACTGCTAGGAAAAGAAACAGATTCATCCTGGAAAGGGTGAAACCGGGTGGCTCCTTGGAGGCAAGTATTCTGAGGCTCTGTCTAACATACTTTGGACATGTTGTAAGGAGAGACCGGTCCTTGGAGAAGGACATCATGTTTGGGAGGGTGGAGGGACAGCGCAGGAGGGGAAGGCCTTCTATGAGGTGGATTGATTTAGTGACTGGGTTAATCGGGATGGGAGTGTCAGAGACAGTGCGATTGGCACAGGACAGAGCAGAGTTTAGGGCTGTTGTACATAGAGTCACTATGAGTTGCAAGCGACTTGAGGGCACATAACAACAACAACAACAACCATACATAGAAGTCTGGAGCTGTGGTACCTGCAATGTTAAGACAATGGATTCAGACTTAGGACAACAGTAAACTAAGGGAAAGACATTTGTGAAACCTTTGCTATAGTTAAGTTTGTTGTTAATGTTGTTGTTGTTGTGTACCATCATTCTGGAATTGACCTGTATCTGAGGTCATGGCGGATTTTTCAGAGACAAATAATTGCATGGAATATATTGCCCATCCTTCTCCCATGGATGATGGGAGCGGCTGGTGATCTTTAAATGCATGACTTGGCTAAAACCCAAAATCAAACCTGTTGCTATTAAATTGATACTGACTCCTATTGTTTTTGTTATGTGTCATCAACTGTGACTCATCAAAACTCTGTGCACAATAGTTCTGAACCCTACTATATCCTGAGCCAGTCTCACTGTCTCTGACACACCTACCCTTATTACCCCAGTTACTGTGTCAATCTGTCTTATCCAGGATCTTCCTCTCCTGAGTTGTCTCTTGACCCTTCCAAGAGTGATGTCCTTCTCCAAAGACTGGCCCCTTCTGGCTACATGTCCAAAGTATGTGAGATGGAGTCTCAAAATCTTTGCCTTCAAGGAATAGCTTAATTTCAGTTAGTTCTCTTGTGGGTCCATGTTATGTTCAATACTCTTCTTCTGTACCACAACTCAAAGGCATCAATTCTTTTCTGTCATCCCTGGTCTTAGTCTAGCTCTCTGAAGTATAGCAAGTAATTACAAAACCATAGCTTGGACCTTAGTCTCTGTACTGACATTCTTGCTCTTCAGCACTCTAGTAAGTTCCCTGACAGAAGATTTTCCTAGTGCAATTTATCTTTTGATTTCCAGACTGCTAGTCCCAAGAGTGTTGATTGTGGAACTGAGCAAGCTGAAATTATTAACAATCTCAAGCTCTGCTCCATGTATCATGATGTTATCAATTGGTCCAGTGGTGAGAGTATTCGTTTTCTTGATATTGGCCTTCCATCCATGTCATAGACTATAGTCCTTGCCCCTCTGCAGGAAGTGTTTCAGGCCCTCTTCATTTTTAGCAAGTAAGGTTGTGACATCTACATAGTGCATGTTGTTGATGAGTCTTTCTCCAATCCTGATGCTACATTCCTCCTCATAAAGTCCAGCCTCTAGAATGATCCATTTTTCCTAAATGTTCAGTGGTAGTTTGTTAACTTTAGGATTGTGATGGATTGATACATACAAAGATAAGTTACGAAAGTCTCTTGGAAAATTTTCTTCTCAGAGAAGATAAGATCCTTTATCATAGTAAACTGCCTCCCACTTCAATGCAAGTCATGAATCACAGTAAGTAAATGCTGCTTCTCCTTGATTCTCAGTTTAAAAGATCCAGACTCAGTTATTTCATTTTGTATTGAAAATGGAAGAAATTGTTATTTACTGTAAGGCAAAATGTGAATTCATTTCACCCTCTGTCTTGGTTACTTAGCGCTGTTACAATAGCAACACATGTTTAACAAACAGCAGTTCCTTTTCTCAGTGTAGAAGGCCAGAAGTCCAAATTGATGGGGCCAGTTCCAGGAGAAATCGTTCTCTCTGTGTCAACTCTGGGGCAAAGTCCTTCTTTCCTTTCAGCATCTATGGGTTTGCTATCCCTTGAAGTTCTCTGGTGTTTTTGCATCAATACTCCCCTGGGCCTAGGAAGATCCAAACAGTTAATTCTACTTAAACGTCTCTCTTGGTAGTACTGAAGTCCCTCTGATCTCTACTCTCTTGTTTAGTTCCTTTCATATCTCCAAACAGATTGACTCAAAATGCCACCTAATCCTGTAGTCTATAACTTGCCACATTAACCTATTTGCTGCTAATCCTGTCTCATTAAGGCCATAGAGGTTAAGATTTACACATAAAATAATTATACCAGATCACAAAATAGAGGATAATTGAAAGTACTGAGACTCATATTTCAGGCTACAAAATTCATGACACATATTTCAGGGTACAAAATTCAGTCTATAAAACCCTTCTTAAATCAAACCAATTAATCTCATAAGAAGGCAGAGTAAAAGTGTGCTCTATGCATTGTTCACAGCTCTGATTTTTTGGAAAAAAAGATTAGTGATTCAATTGAATGGGTTCAAATTGCCAAAAGAGTGTGTGTGTGTGTGTGTGTGTGTGTGCGCGCGCGCGCGCAAGCACTCACGCAACTCATAATTAATGCTCTAGTTGTTTTACAAGGTTGCAAATTGCAAGGGAAGATAGTACCCATTTTTGTCCTAGAAGACTTTGGTGAGTTCATATCTTTCAACAGGCAAAAACTTAACCACTTGTACTATCCAGGTACCTTCAATGCACCTGGCATTGTTCCCTTTTATAGAAAGAAAGCACAGACTTTGAAATTTGCCCAGTGTTTCATAGGTAGAAAGAAAGGTCCCATCAGTCAATTCCAGTTCCTCTTTACCTCAGATATCATATTCCTTCTTTGTAGTTCTTCCAGTCTACATAATGGAAGTTCTTAACGATCTTTAAGGTTTCCAAAAATTATGTATTTTCCTCCCCCAGGTGTTTTTAGAGAAAAGGAGAGGCACAGTCTGCAGGACTAATGTTTTAGAATAGACAAAAATATGTTCGTAGAGTATTGTAATTCATGAACAGGAAACCATTAAATGAGGCCACAATGTTTAATTGTTGATCTCAAATGATTTGTAGAGCTTTTTGACATTCAGCAACTGGATGTCAAATTCGTGAAATTATAATTGGAAAAAGCTAATTGTCATTTCCATCTCATCACCCCAACTTCTGTGATACAATTCAAGAGAGTAGATAGCTCGACAATTTTCATGCATCGTTTGTTTGCTAAGTTACTCAACCCTAGATGCCATTTATTTTTCAATTTAGAATTGAATACGCACATGATAAAAAAAATTAAAAACTAAATCTAGAGAAAAGGTCCATATGAATTTGATGGAAAAGGCGGTGAGTGTACTCCAGTAGCAATAACTTCATGGGCAAGGCATGGATTTCTCCTGCGTAAGTACACACTTCAAAGAATTCTATTAAATGATAAGAAAGAGGAGAAAAAAATTTTAATTTCTCTAGAATATTTGGAGCCAACAAAATATCTTGCAGAAGTGGACACTTAATTCTCTCCTACACATACTGTGCTGTGGTTCTTAATGTGACTGAGAATATCTCAGGAATTGTGTCTCCTGCGAATTATAGATAACAACTCATTGTCTAGAATGTTTCTTTTGTTTGAGTAAGTGAAAAAGAAAGCATGAGAGGTCAGCAGGTGTGAGCAAAGTCAACTAACTCAGTAGGGTGGTTTTGTAACAAAACTACTAATGAATTCCAAAACTAAAGAGCAAGTCTCCACTGGGAAATTTCATAGGAGAAGATGATACAATGTTTTCAAAAAGAGTTTTTGTTAATGGTTTTTGAGAAATGACTAATGAGAGGGTTATATTTTCAAGGTAAATATATCTCATGTTCAATTATGTAGTTATTTACCAAGTATTTAGCATATTCAATTCCTATTTCAATAAATTAGATAGACAACAAGTTATTAAAATTTAAAACTTTAGTAATTAAATAAAAATATGTCCATTGTGGTCAAGATGGAGTCATCAAAGATGAGAAAATATTCTCTTCTGGGAGGTATTTAACCTCTAAGCCTGACTTCTCATTTATCCTGAAATGTTTACCTTTAAAAGAGAAGTTTTCTTAGGAAATAGGGAATAGAAATACCCTTTGTTACAAAAACCTTAATACTGGGTATATGCTAAAGAGATAAGATGTGATATACAAATAGTTACATGCACATTCATGTTCATTTCAGCTTATTTACAATATCAAAGAGCTGGAAACAAACCAATTGTTTATCTGTAGACAAATGACTAAAGAAACTATGGTATGTCATCACAATGGAGTACTGCTCAACATTGAAAACAAATAAAAATTCATGAAACATGCATAACATGGATGCATCTAAATGGAGGAAAAAGGGGGCACAAATAAATTTGGTAAAGGAAAAGATGATATTTAATAAAGTTATGATCAGACATTATAATTAAGTATAATAATTATTAATTAAGCTTATGAAAATATGCATAAATGACAATAAAAAGTTAATATGATTTGTAAACTTTCACTCAAATAAATAAATGGCCAGTATTTTTAACATCATTTGAAATGATTTCATTATTTGAAAGGCAAGGTTTCCATTTTTAGCGCATAAGGTTGCTATGAGTTATTGTGGATGGCATCTAACAACAAACATATACATCCTCCCTCTAATCCTGTTGAAACATTTTTTAGGCTTTACATCTTAATCTAATACTTGAATAAATCTAATTCTTGAAATAAAATTTGTTCCAACCACTGTAATTGCAGCTAACCATATTCAGTGAGTGCCTGGTCAGTTCGAGGGCTTTAGGACAAGTTGACAAATTGATTTTCATCTCAAAGACATAGTGACAGCTTTAGGTTTTTTTCTCCACCTTTTCTTCATCTCTCTTTTTTTTTCTTTTTTCTTCATCTATTTTCTAAGTGAATGGTGTTTCTCCAGTTCCACTCTTATTGTCTTTTTTTAACAGTATTTTTAGTGCCCTAAAGCTAGTCATTCATAGAAATGCCAAATGTCAGCTATTAAACACCTAGACTTATCCAGGCACTTTCCCAGCATGTTTTCACAAACTAATTATAATCTCATCTACATAGAAGCAGATATGAAGGAGGAGGGAAAATTATTTCAGTATTTTTCCCACTTCAAGGTTTGCAATAAATATTTCATTCTCATCTGCCAAGTATTATCTGCCAACTAGTGAAATTCATGAGAAGTAGAATTAATTAGAAGGAATCATAGGATGAAAGAGCTGGTAGTATATTACTTTGAGGCTTATGAGCCATTTTGACATTGAGGGATAAAAAGTATATATTCAGTACATCAATATCACAAATAAAAGTATAAGAGTGTCTTTTTTTTAAAAGAAAACAAAATGTGATCAGGTATGGAATGTGATTTCTATAGAAGACCCTCAACAAGCCGGATTGACACAGTGACTGTATGAACAGATTCACGTATATCAAGCCTAAAGAGGATGGTATACGACAAGGGAAAATTCAGATCTATTGGGAGAACAGATAGGTTTAGAATCTCTTGACAAAGTCTTGTTGTTGTTGTTGTTGTTATGTGCCGTCGAGTCGCTTGCAACTCATAGAGACCCTATATACAACAGCTCTAAACTCTGCTCTGTCCTGTGACAATCTCACTGTCTCCGACACACTCATCCCAATCGCCCCAGTCACTGAATCAATCCACCTCCCAGAGGGCCTTCCACTCCTGTGCCTGCCCTCTACCCTCCCAAGCATGATGTTCCTCTCCAAGGACCGGTCCCTCCTTACAACATGAGACCAAAGTATGTCACATGAAGTCTCAGAATCCTTGGCTTCAAGGAGTAGCCCGGTTTAACCCTCTCCAGGCTGAATCTGTTTGTTTTCTTAGTAGTCCATGGCACTCTCAGCACTCTTCTCCAACACCAATGCTCAAAAGCATCAATTCTTCTTCTATCCTCCCTGGTCATTGTCCAGCTCTCTGACGCATAACAAGTGATTGCAAAGACCATGGCCTGTACCAGATGTACCTTAGTCTCCAGAGACACATCGTTGCTGTTGAATACTTTAGAGAGGTCCCTAACAGCAGACTTTCTCACCGCAATATGTCTTTTAATTAATTTCCCAGCTGCTGGTGCCAAGAGTGTTGATTGTGGAGCCAAGCAGACTAAAGCTGTGAACAATCTCAATTTCTTCACCATCCATCCTGATGTTTTGGCAAGAAGAAAACCAAACAGAAAGAGACCTTCAGAGATCAGCAGAGTTACTCGTGAATATTCAATTGACCACCAACACGCACATGTTGTTGTTGTTGTTGTTGTTGTGTGCCGTCGAGTCACCTGTGACTCCTTCTAGCCTCCTTGGTCATTGTCCAGCTCTCTGATGCATAACAGGTGATTGGGAAGACCATGGCCTGTATCAGACGCACCTTAGTCTCCAGAGAGACACCACTGCTCTTCAGCACTTTGGAGAGGTC
>NW_006399888.1:6040211-6057125 GCF_000299155.1 Elephantulus edwardii | reverse complement strand
GGGATCATTTAACGTTCTGCCGAAAGCATCCTTGATGGCCTTCATGGCCCAGTGCTTGTCGGGGCTGTCCACGAAGGTGTAGCCGGATTTGACCAAGAACTGGCCGCTGTAGGAGATCTTGTGCTCCACAAACACTTTCTCCAAGTCCGCAGGGGTCACATTCTCGTTGAAGTTGCCGATGTAAAACTTGTTCATGGTGGTGGCAATTACACAAGGACATGAGAAGAATGATCTGAAAGTCACATTACTGTGACCTCACATGTTTGGGAAGAGTGCCTTCACCAACTAAAGCTACTGCCACTGAATTGAGGTCAACTCAGCAACTTACAACCCTCTGTGGAGTTTCTCATATGGCACTGCCATTGAGTTTATTTCAATTTTTTCCAACTTGTAACCCTCCATGGAGTTTGTGAGACTGTAAATCTTTGTGGGAGGGGTCTGTACATTTTTCTCTCTCAGAGAGAATGGTGGATTTGTATTGCTGAGAGAGGTTATGCACTCAACACAAGGGCATTAAGTACCATATCAGAATGGTCTTACCTCAGCAGTGAGAGTAAATAATTAGTAAAGACTAAATATTATAGAATTCACTTAACAAATTGATCTTTTATTCATTCTAGAGACTGAGGTGTGCCTGATCCAGGCCATGGTCTTCTCAGTTGCTAGCTATACATCTGAAAGCTAGACAGTGAATGAGGACCATAGAAGAAGAATCGATTCCTCTGAGTTGTGCTGCTAGGTAAGAGTATTGAACAAACTATGAACTGACAAGAGAACAGACAATTCTGTCCTGAAGAGAATGAAACCAGGTTGCTCCTTGTAGGCAAGGTATGGCCAGTCCTCCAAAAAAGGATACCACACTTGAAAGAATAGAGGTTCAGCTCAGAAGGAGAAGACCTTGGATGAGATGGATTGGCACAGTGAGTGTGGCAATAGGATCAGTTTTGTCAGACATGGTGAGATTGCCTCAGGATAGGGAAAGATTCAGAACCATAGTTCATAGTTTGCTATGAGTTATAATCAACCCACTGGCACCTAACAACAACATTGCTGTTGGGTACCATTGAGCAAGGTTGATTCATAAAGTCCTTATTGACAATATAAAGAAACTGTGCCATTTCTACAGAATAGGTACACCATCCTCATAACTTGCTGAATGAGTCCACTATTGTAGCTACTGTGCCTATCCATATTGTTGAGGATTGACAGGAACACGAAAATATTAATCACTCAAAAAGGCAAAATTTGCAACCCACCATCTGGTCAAAAATTCACTCACTCACTCGTTACTGTTGTGTCAAAACTGACTCCAGTAGATTTTCTGTAGTTGTTTCCCCAAATTTGCCTATCTTTCTCCGATGGAGCCAGTGGTGAATCTAAACCATAACAAAGACAATGCCTTGGGCTAAGCAGCCCCATTCCCTATGGACTGTGCCCCAGAATTTCTAATAAAAAATGACTAGCAGAAAAAAAGACGACTGGCGAGAAGAAAACCGAATGATTGAATTTGATGCAGTGTTGACTCAGATGTTAGAAGGACAGCAAGCAGATATTGACATTAAAACAGTTCCTGTATATTAAAAAAAAAGTTTTTGAAAGGATAAAATTAAGTGTCCAGGAAGGAAAACTACAGTGTTTGGGATGAAAAACAGAAGTGGGTAACATTTAACAGACTAAAGACTGCGAAAGAAAATACTAAAGAAATTGAAGACAAAATAATATGAGTTACATAAAATAAAACTCTAAAAGGAAAACTAGACTAAAAGGAAAATCAAAACCTCATGACTCCAAATGGACTATGGTATAAGAGATGGGAGATCAGAGAAAGAGAAGACCCTCAACAACCTGGATTGACACAGTGACTTCCACAATGGACTTGAACATGGCAGAGATCTTGAGTCAGGGTAGGGCAAGGTTCAGACTTGAACACTGATAGGAACACTGTAAGTTGCACGCAACTTGACAGCACCTCACAATAACAACAATATATAAAAATGGAGTCTTTAATGGAAGGCAGAAAAGAAACAAAAGTTGAACTTTCCCCCTATTTTTACAAATCTTTAAAAAGAAAACCTAGAAATGACAAAGATCCATGATCTATGAATAACAACCACAAAAAAACCCACCAAAAGTCAAACCACAAAACAAAACAAAGATACACAAAATTATACTATGGTATTAAAATATTGCCCAGAAATCAGTAATAAAGATTAAATCTCAAAGACAGCAAGAGGAATGGAAATGTTTTCTGCATAGAAGAACAAAGATAAAGATAATGGCAAATTTCTCACATAAAAACATGAGAAGAGATAAAAGAACAATATCTTTAAAATACTAGGGATTAAAAAGACTCTGTCATTTCGGAGTTCAAGGTCCAGAAAAATATTTTTCAAAATTACAGGTAAATACTTACCAGGCAGGGGAGTTACCATGATCATGCAGGTAGTTTTCCCAGGGCAAGGCTTATCCAATGCATTCCAAATGTGCTGACCGCTATAATTTCCCCAAATGTGAGAGACTCGACTGCGTAATTTGTGGTAGTAGGGGACTGTGTTCGCACTCTCTTCTGAAAAAAAAAATTACTGGTAAAACAATACTTTATTCTTTTTGTTATGTTGTTGTTAGGTGCCATCAAGTTGCTTGTGACTCATAGCAACTCTCTGCATAACAGCCCTGAAAGCTGCTCTATCCTGTGTCAACTTTACTGTCTTTGACACATTTATCCTCATTATCCCAGTCACTGAATCAATCCACCTCATAGAAGGTCTTCCTCTCTTTCTCTGTCTCTCCACCCTTTCAAGCATGATGTCCCTCTCCAAGGGCTGGTCCCTCCTTGCAACATGTCCAAAGTATGTCAGATGAAGCTTCAGAATTCTAGCCTCCAAAAGGCAGCCTGATTTCACCCTCTCTAGGATGAACCTGTTTGTTCTCCTAGCAGTCCATGGTATATTCAACACTCTTTTCCAGCACCACAGTTCAAAGGCATCAATTCTCTTTCTATCATCCCTAGTCATTGTCCAGCTCATACAAAAATAGAAAATACAAAAATACTAAAAAAAAAAATCATCTCCAGTAGAGTTTCCATTCTATAAGAAATACTAACGGAAGTACTTTTAGTATAAGGAATGTGATACAAGATACAAATACAAATCTACATATAGGAATAAAAGTCACAGGAAATGGTAACTACATAAGGAAGTATAAGGGTGTTATTACTATGTAAATAAGTATGTGTTATTGTAATGTACTGTGGAGTCATAACCAAGGTTGCAGGAGTCAACATAAATACACAAAAGTCAATTGTACTTTCATGCACTGGCAATGAATAAGTAGAAATTGAAATTAAAGAACACCATTTATAGTAGCATCAAATGTATCAAATATTTAAGGATGTAAATCACAAAATATGGAGTTGTGGTGGCCTAGGGCAAGAAGCTGAGCTGCAATCCCAAAGGCATGCGGTCCGAGGCCACTAGCTGCTCCACAGGAGAAAGATGGGCATTCTGAGATTTACTGCCTCTGGAAACCCTCTGGAGGGTCAGCTATGGATTGGTTCCAACTCTATGGTTTACAACAACAACAATAATCACAAAATATGTGGAGAGTTTAGAAGGGAGGAAGTGCTACATATTCTTGAGGTAAGTTTTAAAAATCCTAAGTGAGATTTGCCATTCTTCTTGGCAAAAAAAAAAAAAAAATATATATATATTGTCATGGGAATGACTGTATGAAACACAGTGTGAATGAAGGAAAGTGTGAAACATAGTGTATATGAATTATGTATACAAACCAATATACAATAAAAAAATACTGTTAAAATGTCAAGGTTTTTTTTTCTTTCTGCTTTGATAAATAAATTCAACACATCACCAACCAAAACTCATTAAGAAGAAATCTCTAAGTTGAATAAACATTAAAACTGTACTCTTTGGTTGTAACATTTCCACAAAGAAAATTCTGTGTCTGGAAACTTCGCTGGTTAATTAATGGGAGGATTTGTCACAGAAGTTGATATAATTATCATAAAATTGATGTGATCTAGAATAGGCATTTGAAAAATAAAAGTAAAGTTGAAGGATTAATGCTAATTTTAAATTTAAAAAGCTAATTACCGCCTGGAGAGCTCTTATATTTAAAAGTTGGGTCTGAGGGGTTATATTTTAATCCCTTGTTACTATATTTTGGAGGAACATTCTTCCAAGTCACACAGCACGCTGGTCAATTTGGTGAGATGAGATCTAGGTTTGCTGTGTCACTGGGTCTTGTGCCATTTGGGTCTCATAATGGAGTAATGGTGCGCTAGTTATGCCAAATGCCATCATATCTGCCCATCATGAGCAGCGTTTGGTGGAGCTCCCAGATTGATTCAAGATTGTTTCTAGTTTGGAAGCAGGAGTGGCATCCACTTCTTAAACCACATGCATCTAGAAACTATGAACTTGGAGAAACAAAAATAATTATAGAAAGGTTTCAGGCCTTCGCTGAACCTTGTGACACGGGGGGTCAAATGCTATAATATCTGCCCATGGTGGACAGTGTTTGGTGGAACTCCCAGTTTAAGACAAGCTTGGAAGCAGGAGTGGCATCCACTTCCTAAACCACGTGCCTCTGAAAACTCTATGAATTTGGAGAAATGATGATAGTTACAGAAAGGCTTCAGCCCTTTTGTTCATTGTGTAGCCATGAGTCATGCTCAACTCCACAGCAATAAACACCAACACCACCAACAACAAAGTAATTAAGACAATGTGTTTTTGTGCTAAGATTGACAAATCAATAGACTAGATTTTAAAAATACATAACAAGACAGAAGTATGACAATTCATTTTAAGAATAATTGACAAAAACTTTGGTGACAAGAAGATAGTCTTGATAACAAATGGCATGAGAAAAACTGGATATCTAAACACAAAACATGAGCCTAAATCTATACCTTTCATTATAAGTTTTAGTATAAAACTTAACACACTAAAACTTTTAAAAGTAAAGATGGAATAAAATCTTTGTAATCTTGTATTAGGCAGTGAAATTTAATATATCATTTAAAGAACTATTCATTAAAAATTGATAAAATGTATTTCATAAAAATATTTTTAAAGTGAGCTGTTCAAAAGAGAATGTTAAGAAAAGAAAAAGGCAAATTTCAGACTAAAAAACCAACAACCCCAAAACATGCCTAATAAAGGATTTGTATCTATAGTAAACAAGTAACTCTCAAAGACAAATAACAACAAAATGACAGAAAATTATCTTTCAGATGCTTTATCAATGAATACACACAGAACATAAAAAGATATTCAATGTCATCAGTAATTGGAGAAATGAAAATGAAAAACCAGAATGAAGATACCAAAAACTAGAATGAAGATCAGTAAAAATTACTGAAAATAATCAGCTTAATTTCACCAAGTGTTGTTGATGACATAAAAGATTGCCAGTTGGAATATAAAATTGTATAATGGCAATTCCTTAAGATATTTAACACATGTTTTCTGTACAAGCCACTTTTAGGTATTGGCTAAAACCAAAGAAACATGTTTTTACAAAGTCTTGTAGGTAAATGTTTACATTTGTAATGCTCAAAAAGTTAAAAGGAACCCCAACAGGAAAATGGATATTGATAGGTCTATATCATAGAATAGAAGCAATGCTAAAAAAGCAATTAATTACAGACACACACAACAACATGGGAATATCACAAAAAGAATTCTGTTTTGTCAAAGAAGGCAATTGCCCATTCCCTTAAAAAGTGCATTTTGTATAATTTTCTTTCTTTCTTTCTTTATGTTGTTAGGTGCCATCAAGTTGCGTCCAACTGATGGCAACCGTATGAAGAATAAATTTTAACTTTGTTCTTTCCTGAGCCATACTCTCAATACTGACTCATTTGAGCCCGAGCTGCAGTCATTCTAACTGGTCGAGTGTCTTCCTCTCTTTCACCAACTCTCCATCTTTCCAAACAGGATGTCCCTCTCACAGCAATGTGCCCACAGTGGGCTGAGATGCAGCTTTATAATTTTTGCCTCCAAGGAGCATTCTGTCTGCAACTCCTCCAAGACATATCTGTTTATTCTTTCAGCAGTCCATGGGATACTCATTACTCTGGTCCAACACCACAGTTCAAAGTCATAAATTCTTCTTCTGTCATCCTTAGTCATTGTCTAGCTTTTAGCAGCAAAACAAATGATTGAAAAGATCACGGCCTGCATCAGATGACCTTAGTCCTCAAACGGACATCATTATTGTTCCTCAATAATTTGGAGAGGTCCCTGACTGCAGACTTTCCCAGTTTAATATATTTCTTTATCTCCTGACTGCTGGTACAAAGCATATTGATTGTGGATCCAAGCCAGATGAAGTCATTGACAGTTTTCAATCTTTTCTCCTTCTATCATGATGTTGCCTATTGATCTAGTGGGGAAAATTTTTGTTTTCTTGACACTGAGATGTAATCCATATTGAAGGCTGCAGTGTTTGATCTTCTACATCAAGTACTTTAAGTCCTTCTCACTTTCAGCAAGCAAGATTGTGTCGTCAGCATAACAAAAACTGTTGGTAAGTCATCCTCCAAATCTGATGCTACATTTTTCTTCATAGAGTCCAGCTTCTCAAATACTTTGTTCAGCAAAGAGATTGTATAGATATAGATAAAGGATACAGCCCTGACACACACTTTACTTAATGATAAACCATAGAGTGTTCTCTTACTCTACTTAATAGCCTCTTGGTCTAGGTATAGGTTTTTTTTTGAAAATACTAAATAATATATGTTGTAAGGAGGGACCAGTCCTTGGAGAGGAACGTCATGCTTGAGACGGTGGAGAGACTTCGCAAGAGAGGAAGACCCTTGATGAGATGGATTGATACAGTGACTGGGTTAGTTAGGGTAGGTGTGTCAGAGACAGTAAGATTGGCACAGGATAGAACAGGGTATAGGGCTGTTGTACATAGGGTTGCTATGAGTCCCAAGTGCCTCTACAGCGCATAACAACAACAACAAAACCAAATAAATGTATAGTGACAGCTGTATGAGGAGGTGAGAGGTATAAAATGAAGATAATACGCATTAGAAAATGCCTGGGATTGGGGGTATTATCACTGTCCTGATGTGGCAATGATTTCAGATACATGTCTGTTGTTATTAGTTCTCAATGAGTTATTTCCTATTTGTTGTGATCTGGAAAGTGGACTTGGCCGTGTAAGGTTTTCTTGCCTGTAATCTTTACAAAAGTAAATGGCCAGGGATTTTTTCTGAGAAGGGACGATTTGGGTTCAAATCATCAATATTTCTCATAGCAGTTGAGCAAATAACCATTGTGCCACCAGGATGCCTATATATATTCATACCTATATATCTACACATCTATACATCTATTCTTTCTATTATCTATCTATCTATCTATCTATCTATCTAACTATCATCTATGTACCTACCTACATACCTATATTTCTATCCAAATCTATATCTATCTATCTCTCAAACTCACTGCTGTGGAGTTGATTTCAACCCCCAGTGACCTCTCACTGATTTTTCTGAAGTTGTGAGTCTTTATGGGAGGAGACTGCTCTGCTTTCTCTTCTGGAGTGGCTAGTGGATTTGAACTGCTGACATTTCAGTTAGTAGCCTGATTCATGATGCACTCTTCCCATGATGCACGATTGCATGTTCCTTGTTTATATGTTTAAAATTATAAAATTGTTAATTATCTATCCACATTCCTCCATGTAAGGAACAGATAAGGGAAAGAACCATCTAAAAGGAATATATGATTAGGCATTATATGTATGACAACAATCTGTAAATAGCTGTGCATCGCAAAGTGGATCAAGGGAGCGGGATGGGAGGAGGAGAGAGGAAAACATGTAGCAATGGCTGAATGAAAACCCAACCTTTCTATAAATTTTTGTTAAAATAACACATGAAACATAATGTGAATGAAGAATAATGTAAAATATGATGTATATGAACTTTGTGAGCAAACCAATATAAAACTTAAATATATATATATTAATTTTAAAAAATTATTTTAAAAACTTTATAAAATAGTAAAGTTTAAATAATTGCAGTATCTAGGTTCCTTGTATTTCAATAACACTATTACAAGACAAGTAAAAATACAATAAAAACACTAAGAACTTAGCACATTTTCTAGCAGAAAATAAGTGTCTAATAAATCACCAGTTATTGCTAGTGCTATGAATCGTTATAAATACACGATTCTGGGTTGAGGAATGCTACATTGTATCCTTCTATTTCATAAAAAAAATTGATCATCAGGCTGAGAGTTTCTGTTGTGATAGAAACAGGCATACTTTTTAGTACCATCTCAAAATTAAAGAAAGCAAAGAAAAAAAAAACATAACAAATGAATACACTAAGGTAGCATTTCAAGTCTATTTTTCCTCGTAAGTCAAGCAAACTGGCTGCATTTGGTGTGTTCTCTTGTTAAGTGCTTCCCTGATGATACATAACAACTGGTCTAGTCTATAGGAAGTTGAGCTGCTAATCCCCAAACCATGGCTCTCTAGCAGTTCGAATCCACCACAGCGTCCATAGAAGAAAGATAGGCAATGTCCTCCCATGCAATTTACAATTTAGAACCCAAGGGAAGGTCAGTGTGAGTCTATTCCAACTCAATTGATGGGAGGGGTTTTTACATTTGGAGTCTGCATAATATGTAACTGTCCAGTATGTTGTTTTAGTTTGAGTTACACTGGCAATCAAACCTGAGAGCCCAATGTGAGTGCAAATATTTCATCTGGGTGTTCTTAGGAGACACTAAAAGTAGAAGCCATTGTTGTTCTGTTGTGTTGAGTCCAGTGGGTTGTCAGAGGCTTTAAATCACATGGGAGGAAATTGCTCATCTTTCTCCTGCTATGTCTGGTGGATTTGAACCAGATGCCTTTGGCTTGACAGCACAACACCATATCACTAGGCCACGAGAGTTCCCAGATAATGCCCTGGAACTAAAACCACTTCTACATATGGTCTCACGGAAGTAGGAAAGTCAGAAGAGGAAGGGAAATAATTCAAAATGGTTATATTTAAAGTAAGTTACCATTGTAAGTAAGTCCTTATTTAGCAAGGGATCAAAAATCAAGAATTTGGATCAGAATTATCTCAAAAGAGCTGTAAAGGAGATTCTATCTCTAGCTTCCAGCTGCTCTTCCTAAGAGGCTCCAATGGTGCTAAACCAAAGTGCATCTACCTGAGTGGATCCAGTATTTTGAACTTACCAGGAGTCCCCGAGGAGAAATATGAACAGTCTCCTCTTGTTAGGATTTAAAACCTGAGGACTAAAGGAGAACTACTATGAGTCGAAACCGACTGGAAGGCAGAGAGGTGAATTCAGTTGAACTCTTGCTCCAGCTCTGACCAAAACTCATCCGGAATCCTCCCTCTGGCATTTCCGGTCTGTGCTGTGCCTGGGCTGGAATGGAAGCTCATAGGCCCAGAACAACAGGTGTTTGCAATAAGCGCCCTTATACATGTCGAAGTGAATCCCAAACGGACCACAGTGGGCCAGCCACAGCCTCAGTAACATGAATCAACCAAGAATGTGGTAAATTTTCCCCTCAAGTGTCTTTGCTGGTTAAATTCTCTTCAGAGGCTGCTTAAGCAAACCAGTGGTTCACAGCTGCTGTTGATGTTGTTGAACGGATTGCTTCACTGGCTCTGGGTGTATGACTTCCATTTGTTAGGAACGTGGCTGGGAAATGGGGAGATTCCAAGATGGACCACAGCTGTCTCACACTTGTTGTTAACGAAGAGCGGTTCGTAGAGCAGTTTTATGGAGTGTCATCGTTGTTGAGATTTTTTCCTAAAGAAGTCAAAGAGCTGCCATGACTGTGCAATTTTTCAGATTCATTTTTGTTTTTTAAAGTAGTGGTGGAAACAGGACGTCCCTATTGTTGAAAGATCTTTTATTCAGACTGTTCCTCGGAGTACTGGTATGATCGGGATGCACCAATTAGAAACTGGCCATGCGAAAGGGGGATATTAGGGCATGAGGGGTGTCATCAAAGTAGCTGTTGTTGGGATCATTGTAAAGGAGGGGGATAAACTCACAGGATAAATGAGCAAAATGTAATAGAAATGAAAGAATGTATGGAACACAATATACATGCATGAAACACATGTATATGAAAATAAACACTAATAAAAATTAAAACAGTCCTACATACGTTATACAATTTTGGTGATAATTTATCTTTTCATTATCATGGTCTCAGAGCACCATGGCGTTAGTAGTTCATTTCAGTGTTCTGAGATAACATTTTTCATACAGAACAAGAGAGAGTTTTGTTAAACTAAGTGTCTCTGACCTCTCCCAAATTACAGGCTATTACTGTTTTTAATTAGTCTTAACCAATAATATGGTTTTTTTTTCTTACAATAAGAAACCAACTTAAGGATAGCTTTTCTCAAGGCTTGAAAGTTCTTCATTATTAAGTAACCATTGCAAGGAAAATGTCAAATCTCAGCTACCAATCGTAAGGTTTGGAATACAGTAAGTGTTCAAGTGTGACTTATATAATCATTGCTAGCGGGAATATTGTGAAAGACTCAAACATCTATTGCGGCATGAGGTCATTGGTTATAATTCCTGTTATTCCAAAAGTCTGTGATTCCTTAAACATCATAGAATGCTTAACAGAGGGGTGTGGTTTTTTTTGTTTGTTTTGGTTTGGTTTTTGGTTTTTGGGTTTATTTTTAGGGGGCACTTTAGTGGCTTAAAATAGAAGAGTAATTATCTCACATTTTTCATGGGCCAGTGATGCAGATGTGGCTTAGCTGGATATTTGGCCTCAAGGTTTGTGACAAGACTGCAATCAATACCAGCCAGTGAACAGATTCCCTGTGTAAGTGAAGAAGAGTTCACTCACTGATTTATCAGCAGAGCCTTTTCCTCTCAGGCTATTGGCCTGAGGCCACCTTCCTTGTCACCTCAATAGAGCAGCCACAGCATGCCAGTTGGCACTTTTTCCTGATAAAACATTCACAAAGTAGAAATTTAAGAAAAAAATCTCTGAATAGAGTAAAAGGGGGGGGGGGAGGAAATCACATCCAACATTATCATCTAACATCCTGAAGACAGAATGAGAGCTTCTCCCTTGAGGTCAGAGACAAGACTTAACTCTCACAGCCTCACATCATTGTACTGGACGTTTTAGCCAGAGCAATTTGGGAAGGAAAAATTCCAATTCACAAGGAAGTATGAAAACTATTTGCAGCTGACAGGATTCTATATATAGAATATCTCAAAGTATCCTTAGGAAAGCTAGTAGAGCTCATAAAAGGAACTCGTAGAACTAGTAAACGAAGTTAGCAAAGTCAAGCAACATGCAAAACTGAATAGTGTTTCACTACACCAACAGTGGGACAAGTTGAAAATGGAATTAAGAAAGAAAATTAATTCACAATAGCATCTAGGATATTACACAAAAATTATTTAATCAGGAAGCTGAGTGACTATATGCTGGAAACTATTTTTTTAAAAAACAACAAATAGGTGAAAATCAAGTTTGAAAACGAACAAGTAGAAGTTTCACTTTCCAGTTTTAAAATGCAGTTTTCTAAGACTATAGTAATTAAAACTTTATATTGGTATAATAGACATATACACCAACCTAAATACATACATATATACATACATAAAATAATCCCTATACCTAAAGGTAATTGGGTTGAAATTTTTTGTTTGTTTGGGTTTTTTTTTGTTTTTTGTTTTCTTAAATAAGGGTGCCAAGTCCATCTAATGAAGAAATACAAATCAACAAATGGTGCTGGGACATCTAGACCCAGAGCACGTTCAAAACAATTAAGGTGGGCCCACACTTTAAATCATATTTTTTAAAAATAATAAAATATAGTGATCACCTAAATATAAGAATTAAAACCATAAGTCTCTTAGAAGCAAACAGATGTAAACCTTCAAAATCTTGATTAACGTAATGAGTACAATCAACAAAAGTAGATAAACTAGAAAACTTTGTGTATTTAAGGATTTTCTAAAGAAAAGAAAAAGAATCTATAGAAAGGGAAAGATTATTTGGTAATCATGTATCTGATAAAGGTTAAGTATTTATAGTTTATATGTAGACTCAAACCTGCTTGCTGAAAATGAGGAGGACCTGAAGTGCTTGGTGTAGAATATCAAGAACTGCAGCCTTCAATGTGCATTGAAGCTCAATATCAAGAAAACAATATTTACACCACCATTGGGCCGATTAGCAGCATCGTCTTGGATGACGGTGAAGAAATTGAGATTGTTAACTGCTTCAGTTTGCTTGGCTCCACAATCAGCACTCTTGGTACCAGCAACCAGGAAATTAAAAGACAAATTGCATTGGAAAAGTCTGCTGTTTGAGACCTCTCCAAAGTACTGACGAGCAACGATATCAGACTAGAGACTAAGGTGCCCCTGAATCAAACCATGGTCTTTGCAACTACTTGCTATGCATCAGAGAGCTGAACAATGACTAGGGATGATAGTAGGAGAATTTATGCCTTTGAGCCGTGGTGATGAAGAAGAGTATTGAATATATCATGGACTGCTAAGAGAATGAACAGATTCATCCTGGAGAGGGTTAAACCAGATTGCTCCTTGAAGGCAATGATTCTGAAGTTTCATCTGACATACTTTTGACATGTTGGAAGGGAGGGAGGGACCTGTCCTTGGAGAGAGACTTTATGCTTGGGAGGGTGGAAGGACAGCACAGGAGAAGAAAACCCTCGATGAGATGAATTGATTCAGTGATTGGGGTAATGGGGGTAGGTGTGTCAGAGATAATAAGATAGGCACAGGATAGAGCAGGGTTTAGGGCTGTTGCACATAGTATCACTATGATTTGAAGGTGACTCAATGGCACATAAGAACAACAACAACAATCAACAACACTATGTAAGAATATTGAAAATTTTTGTACTCCATATATCAACTTTAAAGATCCATTGATTGCATGGAGTAATTCACTCCCTATTCCAGCTCTACAGACTATAAGAGCCATGTGGGCAGGGAGTTAGAATATTGCCTTCATGATTTAAAATACTACCACAGAGCTCCACTCAATAAACATTGTCAAATGAATGAATATATTACTAATTTTCACCCATAATATGTGAGTGCTGTAAATTAAAAAGTAGATGAGCAAACTTGAAAGTAAAAGAATACCTGTGTATCTGTGAGAATTTCATAAGTAAATTAGGTGATATTTTGACGTAAGCCTCGTCTATTTCAGAAAAACCATAGCCTCGTAAATAAAGTGTATGCAGCCAATATAGATGGCACACATAGTAAAACTGGCTTTTAAGGAACATAGGTGGTTTGCAAAAATGTTTAGTGTGTATGCTATTTGCATTAAAATATGCTATTCGTTAAATGATACTGCTGTTGTTGTGTTTTATTGAGTCAGAACCAACTCACAACTGACCCTCAAGTGAATTTTCAGAGACAGTAAAATCACTTTGGAAAAAAAGATTGTCCATCCTTCTCCCACAAAGAAGCTGGTGGATTCGAACAATATGCCTTTTGGACTGCAGTGCAGGTTTTTACTATGAGGCAACCAAAGTTACCTAAATGACATTAGTTTAACAGATTGTCCATTGTTGTGCTGCTGTTGTTGGGTTCCATTGAGTCAATTTCTATTCATAGCAACTGTATAATAAGCAGACACAATGTGAGGGTGCCCAAGTATGGCTTCTATCCACTTTGTTTATGGGAACTGTCACCATCAATAATGTCCGTGTTATCAAACAAATAGCTTCATGGTAAGACATGCCACCACCTCCACCCCAATGCTTCTGCACCTATTTCTATGAATCGTTGTGTCCAATGTTCATTGAAATTTGATTCACAGACTTTACTTACAGTTGTGGAGTTTATTAGGGAAATAAGTTGGGGAATGGGAGAGGCAAAGAATATCACACAATGCAAGTCCAGGTTTAGTCCAGCAGTCCCAAAACAGATTAACAAGGCACAGTTCCTCAATTAGTGAAAGCCTGGGTTAGTTTAGAAGCACAAATACATCTCTGGTTTCCTCAGTCGCCCAGCAAATTTAATCTCAGAGCAGTTACATGTCAGCTTTTCCTTCAATCACACAACAAGCAAAACCTTTAACTGTGGCTCTATCTCCGGAGTTCCTTTCATTACACCTTGCCACAGTCTCTTCACAGCAGTGCCACTCTCTTTAGCCTCTCTCCAACATCTTTCACAGTGTGGAAAGTGCTCTCTTTTATTGGCCCTACAGCTGTTGGTGATTTACAAAACCATGTGTTTGCAGTCCAGGTAGCTGGAGATGATGTTCCATTAGAGGTTAATGCAATGGATTAAAAAGCCAATTTCTGACAGCATGGCCACCATCTGAATGACAGATCTGAATCTTGCCCTTTCCTATATGACCCTCATCCTCTCAAATATGTCAGAACATATTTTTATAGTCACTGTACCAATCTATTTTGTTGAGAGTCTTGCTTTTTTCCTCTGAGTCTCCATATTTCTAAGTAAGTTGTCTTTTTTTCCAATAACTGAACCATGCTAGCAATGTCTTTCATGACGTTGTCCATTGGTCCAGTGGTGAAGATTTTTTTTTCTATTTAGGAGGGGGGGAAAATTAAACTTTGTTTCCTATTCACCAGCCACAGAACTTAATTCCATCTGAATTAAAATCTGAATATATAAACAAAATTGTAATGAAAATATGATAGTGTGAGGAACCAGTTAAGATACAACTATTAGTCTCTGTGCTTCCAGAGCAAATGAGAAAGAAAGAGAACAAAGACCTATGAAGGAATTAGTCTTTAGTATAAACAGCCTTAGATGAATCAGGGCCTCAATATACTTGAGATCAGAAAAAAATGTGCTTTACTCAAGGATCTCTGGTGGCTTAGTGGTAAAGAGTTGTGTTGCTAACGCGAAGCACACAGTTTGAACCCACAAGCTGCTCCATGAGAGAAAGCTGGGATATCTTCTCTTATGCAATTTACTGCTTCTGAAAAATCAATCAGAGGGTGTCAACTATGAGCCAGTTCTGATTCAATGGTCATCAACAATAATCAGGGCTGTAGTAAAGAACAGGATAAAAAGGTGGGCTGCAATGTCAATTGGTCAAAAATATGATATTAAATTATATTAAATAAACTAAAAAGGTGAACTTATTTGACTGAAACCAGTGAGGCTATTGCCCTGATCCTTGTCAAATCTTGACCTGAAGCTCATTTCTGAGCTCCCTTTGTAACTAGGTAAACCAATCAGCAAGTTGGCTCAAAAACAATGACTATCATCCCTAAGACCACTTCCCCTTAAAAAGCAAAACATATACATGGGACCAAATGGTGAACAATTACAGCAAAATTTAATTAGAATATAAGGTGACAGGGGGGTTAGGTTAGTTGTTGAGGAAGAAACAAAACAGAATGGATGAGAATGTTCATCCGTTCATCACATATTTTGAAGAATCTAAATAACTTCACAGAACAACTTGTGTAGAAATTGCTGAATGGGAAACTGAAAGTCCAAGTAAATCTTCATTGAAAGCACAGGGGAAAAAATTGATTTTTAAAAAAAAATATCTTAGAATACGTTTGCGACTCTGGAAAGGCATAAAAATGTCGTAAATAAAATAATGGCTTATAATCATAATATAACTTCAAAGCTATAAAATATACTAAACTGTTAAACTCACTCATTGCTATAGAGTTGAAACTGACCCTCCAGGGGGTTTTCTGAGGCTGTAAATCTTACAGGAAGAGATTGCTGTCTTTCTCCTGTGGAGAAGCTGATCAATTCGAACAGCGAGACAGGTGTGACCTTTGGATTAGCAGGCACATTCCTACAGACTAAGCCACAAGAGTTCGTTCCCTAAAGAAGTTAAAAGACATGTCATATTATAAAAGAAAATTTTTCTTATAAGGAAAAATACTGCATAAGACCATCATTCTATATAAAAGGATAACTAGTAAGATGTGTATAAAAATGCAAAAAGGGAGGGAGAAGTTGTGATGGAGATAGGGCAAGGAGGGGAGGAGATCACAGCAGAACAGTGTTTATTGAGTAGAAAGGGATATGTAGGTAAAGGAATTAGAAAAGATCCAAAAGGGACACGTAAAGATGGAATAATACAAACTTCGATCAATGATGATTAATTTTATAAAACACTATACTTATGAGAGATCATTTGAAACACAGTATGAATTAGAAGTGTGTGAAACAAAAGGTACATAAATGATACACAGTATATACTAATTTTGTATACAAGCCAATATAAAATAAAGTGTGTGGGGGAATCAGGGGCACCTTAGTCTTTTAACTGGCAACGTTATTCCTTATCATCTTGGAGAGGTCTGAAAGCAGACTGTCCCCAGTGCAATACATCTTTTGATTTAATGACTGCTGGTACCAAGAGTGTTAATGGTGGATCCAAGTTAGATGAAATCACTAACCTCAGTCTTTTCTCCACCTATCGTGATGTTGCCTATTGACTTGTTACCTACCTTCTAGATAGAAACAATGCCTCAGTTTAAAAGTTACTGATAATTATTTGTGTTTGATAAGCAAAGCTTTCTAAAACATTTATAAATTACTTAGGTAATGATGCAATCATATGAAATCAGTCACTTTTCAAAATCTTTATCTATCTTTAAGTGCATAATTTACATTCTTTCTCTCTCTCACACACACACATAGCACTCACAAAGACAAAAATGATGTAGAAAAAGAGGTGACAGGATGCTCTGTGAGGCAGCTGGGATTGGTGCATAGTCAAGAGGGTTTTAACTGTATTTGATATTCTAAAAGAGAAAATTTAACAATTTATATTTTTATGTTGTTGTTGTTATGTGCCGTCGAGTCGCCTGCAACTCATAGCGACCCTATGTACAACAGCCCTAAACTCCGCTCTGTCCTGTGCCAATCG
>NW_006399888.1:6010221-6037216 GCF_000299155.1 Elephantulus edwardii | reverse complement strand
ATCCCACAGGATATCCATCCACTTCTACCCCCTCCCTTCACATCTATCTCCCTTTCACCAGCCCTCCATCTAATAACTTATATATGAAGCTTCCATGGCTTCTGTTATATTTTTATAGGGAAATTAAATTCAATTAAATTAATGTGTAATTGATAGAGAAATATAAATTAATAATTTATTGGAGTTGTCAAGTTTACTGAAGGAATTTTTAAGTCCCTCACTGTTTCTTTCCTTCCAATGCACAACCATGGGAGCTCACAGGGCCGTTTTCAGAAAGCAGACAGATACAGATGCTTGGGATGTGGTAATTTTTCAGATCTTTGATAACTGGCTATTCATGAATTCCAAGCCTAGTCATGATTTCCTGAGGGGAGACAGAGACAGGAATGCAGCTGTTTGCGTTTTCTGTGAGTCAAAGGGAGTTCATGACCAGTGTCCTTCAGCACAGCACATCTCGACCCGTAATTAACTAGGAAATTTACCAGATTCAGAAAGAGACTGGAAATGCCATTCTGTCAGCTGGAGATCTGTACACACACACACACACACACACACACACACACACGCAGTAAAGGAATGTTCTTTTAACCAATGACTAAAATTTATTCTGAATAATGGACCCATTCTCATTATTCCTTTAGCTTACTAGAACAAACACATAGCAACTAAAGTCCAGAGTCACTAATTAGTTTTATTCTCCTCATGGAAAATGACCATACTAATGTTTACATGAAATACTAAGCCATCTGCTCAAAACTATAAACCAAAGACAAACTCATTGCCCTCAAGTCATTTATTTATCCCAGTCATTGTCCACTGAGTTTCTAAGACTGTAAATCTTTAGAGGAGACCACCCAGCTTTCTTTCTCAGAGCGGCCAGTGGATTTGAATATGTCAACCTTTCAGTTACCTTTCTGACCTGATAAGGTTACAAACTACACCACCAGGCTTTCTATCCCTCTAAAAATGTTGCCCACGGATGACTGAGGTCAGGCATTTGGTTACATTGTCCACCTGTGTTATAGATTATTGCTGTATTGTATACCATTGAGTCAGAACCGACGCATAGCTAACCCTCCAGTGGGTTTTCAGAGGCAGTAATTACATGGGAAGAGTTTGTCTGTTCTTCTGGGGTGCAGCTGGCAGATTCAAACCATGCGCCTTTGCCATTGCAGTGCAATTCTTAGCACTAGGCCATCAGAGCTCCTTAGAGACTGGTTTAGAACAGTCTCCAATTGCCTACATGTTTGAAATCAGTTCTTTAAATATTGAAAATGGATTCAGTTTTGTGACTTGCATTCTTTTGTAATGCCTCATGCTTTCTAAATGCGTTAAGTTACGTATAGGATTACAACTATGCTGTTTCCCGTAGGTCTCTAAGATAGTAACGATGAATTCTTTCTTCAAGTCACCCCCCATGAGTGGATGTAAAATGTTGATGCCTCTAAATGTCATCAAATGTTTTTTCCCATAGTGATTAAGACCGATTTCAACATAAAATAAAGGATTTGCCATAATCCTATTTAATCGTGAATATGGACATACACTGAAAAGTCATTCTATCAGTTACTAACTTTTCCTGTGATGAATTTTAAAAAAACATATAATTTAAGAAAGGTATCTGGTTGTTGTTGTTTTTGTTGTGTACCATCAGACTAAGGTGCATCTGATACAGGCATGGTCTTTGCAATCACTTGTTATGCATCAGAGAGTTGGACAATGACTAGGAAGGACAGAGGGAGAATTGATGCCTTTGAGCTGTGGTGCTGGAGAAGAGTATTGAATGTACTATGGACCGCCAAGAAAACAGATTCATCCTGGAGAGGGTTAAACCAGGCTACACTTTGGAGGCAAGGATTCTAGGGCTTCATCTGACATACTTTGGACATGTTGTAAGGAGGGACAGGTACTTGGAAAAGGACATCATGCTTGAGAGGTTGGAGGGACGTGCAGGAGGGGAAGACCCTCTATGAAGTGGACTGATTCAGTGACTGGGGTAATCGGGATGGGTGGGTCAGAGGCAGTGCGATTGGCACAGGATAGAGCAGGGTTTAGGGCTGTTGTACATAGGGTCGCTATGAGTTGCAAGCGACTTGATGGCACATAACAGCAACAACAACAACAGCACCATCAGATTGGAACTGACCCATAGCTGACCCGCCAGCAGGTTTTCAGAGGCAGTGAATCTCCCCAGGGGAATTGCCCATTCGTCTGCACTGAGCAGCTGGTGGATTTGAACCATATCTTTGGCTTGGCAGCACAGTTCCTTACCACTAAGCCACCAGAACTCTCTAGAAAAGGCATAGTCAGTTATAATACAAACTGATAGGAATTTTAAACATATCCATTTCTCCAGAACGACTGCTTCTGGTCACCTTTTATAAGATCTGGCAAAGTAGTAGATACAAAACAGGCACCTCTTGATAAGGAAAGTATGTTTCTGCAAAGAGTCTCCTGGTCATTTATAAGTTTGGCAAAATCATAGTTGTCTGAATTATATATCCAGTGAAAAAGCCAGAAGCTGACAAACATTCATGATCGCTTCCAACTTTGCAATCAGGCTGCTTGAAATAAATTCTACCTTGAAACTTTCCCTTCAGGATATTTGCAGGCCAAAAACTATGATGGCTTTGTACTTTTCACACACACACACACACACACACACACACACACACACACACACACTGTTCCTATTCATAAGCTCAAAGTTGATACTCAACAATGCATGTTAATAAAATCAGGAAGAAAAGATACTGTTGGTGAAATTCGCAGTATGGAGCAAAAGCTAGAGAAGCCGCAGCATGTCACGTCTGTCTGTCTGTCCTCAATACCTGGCACTGGGCCTGGCGTGAAATGAGTAAGTACCAAGTGAAAAGCTGTTCATGAATCGATCAAAGTCAAGCATGTGTTAATATCAGCCATGCTTGTCTCTTAGTGAATGTTTTCTAGGTTACAACCTGAAAGGTCAGGGTTAGACTTCTCTCTACAACTTACTAGTTATCTTTCTGTTTGTAGAATGATGGCCTTATGAGGTATTTGTCCTTATGAGATGGAGTTTGCTCAGCATAATGGTCTCTAGACTTACCCAGGTTATACAGAATTTTATGAAATCATTGCTCATTAGTGTTGCAATAATATACCCTATAATTGGATACATTGTATGTATCAAAGGAAGGGGAGGGAGGCAAGTGAGTGGCAAATGGGGAGCAGCGAGTCACTGGTCCATCCATGTTTGGTGAGCAGATGGGGGTAGATTTGAAGAAATGGGAAAGATCCAATGGGGACCTGAAAAGACAGCATAATGGCAGGCATAGATAAATGATTATTGATTCTGTGAAATACAATGTATATAAATGATTGCATGAAACACAGTGTGGAATGTGTGAAGCACAACATACATGAATGAAACGCAATGTGTATGAATCTTGTATGCAGGCTGACATAAAATAAAATAAAATCACATACCAATATATAAAATAAAAGGAAATAAAGGATCAGTGGGTGGAACTCATCAGCTCCTTCAGAGGAGAAAGCTGTGACAATCAGCTTCTGTGAAGATTACAGCTTTGAGAGCTCTGTGGGGCAACTCTAAAAGCAAATAAACAATACCATAGAAACATGTCATATAATAATGATTAAGTACCACACACTTTCATTTCCACTGGCTCCTGTAACCAGTGACCAGAAGCCTGCTTCCTACAAACAGTCAAAAGACATTCTTGCACTGTATCACTGTGCTAGAGACAGGATTCAATGTGAGATGGACCATGGTCCCTCCAGACACTGAGGTGGACGGGAGCAGGGAGGCCACCCCTTGCCTCTTCTATCTTCCTTTGAGTGGCTGCTGTCATTCTTGACTATGAGATGTATTAGTCCAATCTCTGTCTCCACTGTCACACTGCATCCTCCTTTGCTGGCTGGCTATTCAGCCCCCCTCTGCATCTCTTTTACAAGGACATATGTGATTGCAATTAGAGTCCAGCAGATAATAGAAAGTGATCCTCTCATTTTCAATCACCTTGACTTAATCACATCAACAGACTTCACCTGTGACGTACAAAGTATCATTCAAAGTTGCCAGGGATGAGGATGGCAATATCACGTGATGAGCTATTGTTCACATTATCACAGTATGTACCCTTGATCTTCAACTTGCTTCTTTTATTCAGTGTTTTGTTTTGTAGTCTGACTAAATTTTATACATCATTAATTTGAAATATTATATTAAATATTATGCATATTTATATAGAATATATTATTAACATAACATATTAAATGTTCCTAAAGCAGTCTGACTCTACAGAGGTTTTGATTTCTGGTTCTGGTTGCTGTGATGCTAAACACTATTATGCTGATATGGCAAATGTGATAATGGTCACCCATGGTGGACAGTGTTTGGTGGAGCTCCCCAATTAAAACAAACTTGGAACCAGGGGTGGCATCCACTTTTGAAACAGTTTGCCTCTGGAAACCCTATGAACTTGGAGAAACAATAAATGTTCAGTTCTTTCGTTCATAGGGTCGCTATGAATTGTCTATGATTCGATGTCACTAACAACAACATATTAAATATTATGCATCATTAATTTTAAATGTTTTGTATAGTTAGAAAGTAAGCCCACAGTATTTGTGTAGGAAAAGGTTAACACAGTAGGCTTGCCAGAGTCAAAACCTCCACATTCTGCATCAAGTCCTGACCGCTAAACAGCTCCTAAGAGATGATCTACAAGCCCTTGGACCTGCTGGTTAATGAGAATTTCATTGTTTACCTGGGACCTTGGGCCATGCTGGATAGTTTATACTGTCAGTCTGATTTATGACGAATATCTGCTTTTGCTCATCTGGGGTCCTAAGCTGTGCTGTGTCAGGGTGACCTCTGGAAGCACAGAATAATAAAGGTCAATCACTGAGACAAAACATACCTATGTAACTGACCCCTAATAAAACCCTGCACTCAAGGCTCCAGTGAACTTCTTGCATGGCGATAGTTTGCATGTGTTGTTACACATTGTTACTAAGAGAATGAAGTATTAGTTTTATGTCTTCCTGGGACTGAGATTCTTCTGCTGGTGATACAGATTCACAGAGATGGTTAAAGACTCATTTACCAAGACAATGTTGAATGTCCAGAGACAACAGTGTTGACAGCTGACTCTTGGCTTTATTAACTCCATGCCAGTTTTCCTTCCTTTCTCTGGTTTTGGAAGGTTTTTCATTTGTTTGATTTTGGGATTTTATCCTTTCTCATGCTTTGTAAGAACAACTTGTCATCTTCACAATAATTATATTTCATGCAATTAAATAGCTATATTTTGTTTCTTATTTGACTAAAAAAATATAAAAAAAACAAACCCAACAACACAACACACCAGCAAAACCAAAATCAGCAGATCTACTGCTTTTGAGTCAATTTTGACTCTTAGTGAGCCTATATAAAACAGAGTAGGGTTGCAGTCCCTTGCCTCATCCACTGTACCACCAGGACCTCCTTATTTGCTGGCTGATGGGAATGAGTAAATCCAAGCATGAGCTAATTGGCATGTTGGCGGTGCACGTTTTCTTGACTGTGTAGTAGATGACACCACCACCCTCACAGCCAGAGATCTTTAGATCTCACTTACTCCGTCTCTGGCCCCAGGTCCTCACTTTGATGTATTTCTCTCCCAATGACTCACAAGTATAGCCACACACAGCACCACACTCAGGCTATTACAACAGATTCTAGGAGTGTGGGAAGTATTGGAGAGTTCAAGGTCACTATATAATCTATAAATAAAAGCTTGTGTAGACATTAGATTGTCTATAGGCAAGTCCCAACCCAGACAGAGTTTTTAGGTGAACCCAATTCAGAGACGTAGCTTAAGCTCCAGAGCTCCCCTAGATATCAAACCAGGCTGAGATTTCATTTCAAATTATATATTTGCTTGACTTCCTCTCATCCCCTTCCTATTCTGTTTCTCTTACTGCCTTCCCACCAGAAACACTTATTTAATAAATCAATGTGTGTATCTCAACAAACTGTGGCTGACTCTGAGTAGAATGGGAATCCCAGAGCACTTGATAGTGCTATGCAAAACCTATACTTCGACCAAGAGGCAGGCATCAGAATAGAGCCAGGAAACTCTGCATGGTTCAAAATTGGGAAGGGTGTATGTATGCCAGGCATGGGTCCTATCTCCATATTTCTTCAATCTATATGCAGAACAGATTATTCAGGAGGCAAGAGAGAACAACCCTTGATGAGATGGAGTGATTCAGTGACTGGGATAATGGGGGTAGGTGTGTCAAAGACAATTAAGATTGGCACAGGATAGAGCAGGGTTTAGTGCTGTTCTACACAGGGTCACTATGGAAGCTACTTGATAGCACATAACAATAACAAAAACAACAGGAACCCTGATCATAGCATCTGCTTCATGAGAAGATAATCAATGAGACCATGATATTTCTCAAATGTCACTGACTAATAGGTTTCCTCCCTAAAAGCTCTGGTAGCCTTGTGGTAAGAATCTGCACTGCAATCGCAAAGGCATACAATTCAAATCCACTAGCTGCTCCACAGGAAGAAGGTGGGCAATCTCCTCCCATGCAATGAACTTGACTCTGAAAATCCACTGAAGAGTTAGCGATGTGAGTCAGTTCTAACTCAACAGTGCACAACAGCCGACTCGACTAGCACACTGAAACTGGAGCCTACTATCCAATTTCAGTGCATAGGCTGCCTCTCTGTCATTGGTTGACTCTATATCTTAATCTTAAATGAGATTGTACACAGCTTTAGTTTGCTTGGCTCCATAGTCAACAGTCTTGGCACCAGCAGCCAGGAAATTAAAAGGCGCATTGCCATGGGAAAGTCTGCTGTTAGGGACCTCTCCAAAGTGCTGAAGAGCAGTGGTGTCTCTCTGGAGACTAAGGTGCGTCTGATACAGGCCATGGTCTTCGCAATCACCTGTTATGCATCAGAGAGTTGGACAATGACCAAGGAGGACAGAAGGAGAACTGATGCCTTTGAGCTGTGGTGCTGGAGAAGAGTACTGAGAATACCATGGACTGCTAGGAAAACAAATAGATTTGTCCTGGAGAGGGTTAAACTGGGTGGCTCCTTGGAGGCAAGGATTCTGAGGCTCCGTCTAACTTACTTTGGACATGTAGTGAGGAGAGACCGGTCCTTGGAGAAGGACATCATGCTTGGGAGGGTGGATGGACGGCGCAGGAGAGGAAGGCCCTCTATGAGGTGGATTGATTCAGTGACTGGGATAATTGGGATGGGAGTGTCAGAGACAGTGTGATTGGTACAGGACAGAGCGGAGTTTAGGGCTGTTGTACATAGGGTCGCTATGAGTCGCAGGCGACTCGACGGCACATAACAACAACAACAACAACTTTTACTTTAGGAGTATGTTTGTAACTTGTCTTCCTATGGAGATTGGTGGCCTAGTGGTAAGATAGTAAGAACCTGCACTGCAATCCCGAATGCAGGAAGTTTGAATTCACCAGCAGCTCTGAGGAGGGGCTGTTGTTTTTGTTGTTATTATTATATGTAATGCTAGTTCTTATCTAAAGGATCTTCACTTAATTTTGACTTGTCATTGTTGTTGTTCTGTGCCATCAAATCAGCTATGAATCGTAGCAACCTCATGCACAATAGCGGTGAACCCTGCTCTATCCTGAGCCAATCTCACTGCCCTCATTACATCAGTGAGAGGGTCAATCTGTCTCACCTGGGATCTTCCTCTCTAGTGCTGACCCTCTGTCCTTCCAAGCATGATGTCCTTCTCCAAAGACTGGTCCTTCCTGACTATATACCCAGAGTATGTGAGAAAGAGTCTCAAAATCCTTGCCTCCAGCTTGCAGCTTCACCCTCTGCAGGACAGACCTGTTAGTTCTCTTGGCAGTTCATGGTATGTTCAAAACCCTTCTCCAGCATCACAACTCAAAGACACCAATTCTTCTGTCATCGTTGGTCATTGTCCAGCTCTCTGAAGGATAGCAAGTCATTAGGAAAGATTAAATATCCATTAAAAAGTCGTGTTTTACAAAGTAGAATTGGAATGAATTCAGAACTGACCCTCCTTGAGCTCTCAGAGGCAGAAGATGATGTGAAAGGAGATGGCCCATCTCTCCCTGAAAGAGCAGCTGCAGGATTCAAAGTGCGTGACTTTGGGTTGGCAGTAAAACCCCTTCCTATTCAGCCACCTTACAAAGTTGAAAGAAAGACAAAAAGAAAAGGAAAACCCTCAATGAAATGGATGGAAACTATGTCACATCAATGGCCTCAAACATATCGATCTGGTAAAGAAATCATGAAGAGGGAGCAGAATTAAGCATGTTTTGCTATTTTATAAATGAGGTTACCATGAGTTAGAGCTGACTCAGATAACTAACAACAAAGTTATCTGTCTTTATGAAAGTTTTTATACAACATAATCAGTAGAATTGACACAACTTCAACAGATCATCTTTGTTCTTGTAGGAAGGAAGTAACATCATTGAAAAGTTTGCAATGAGTTTGCAGTTTGTATTTCTCCTAAGTTGTCTCATCTACCTGTCTAAACCATATCCAAGTACAAAAAAGAAAGCAGAATAATTGAGGAAAAACAAATTAGGAGCTACTGTCCCTTTTGAAGACCAGTTAGATATTATCACAACAATAATTTCGTTAAGTGGAAAACTCCCACATGACCAGATGAGATCTTACTTTCAAGTTGACCTTAAGAAATGAAAGGTTGAAAAATGAGTAGTTTCTGGGAAGGCAAGTCCCTCTTTACTTGTTTGTGTTTGTCCTTAAAAATGTAAAATTGGCAACAGAACAAAGACACTCGAATGAAGTAAAAGTCTTTCCTCTATTTTCAAAGGCAAATTAGCAGTGCCCCTTTGGAGATTTTCATCTTTTTATGAATTTTAGAATGAACCATAAATTTTGAAAAAAATTAAACTTAATGAAATAAAGAGGAGTTTCCCTTCATTTCAAAAGAGGAGTAATCGTCCTCAAGGGCAATATCTCATGTTCCCAGTCTCTGCTCTTCCTTTTCAAATGAACAGACCTTACGCCACCTGTTCTGATTCTTCTTATGTTTATCTGAATGACAGAGGACATGGTGTCTAAGTCAAGACTACTTTGATGTTAGTTTCTAAATCAATACCGGTTTTGAGAACTTAAGTAGGTTCTGTGACTTTAGCAACCATGGCTTTGAAATGTTAGATAGGACAGGAATATCCTTGCTATAGTCTATGGTGTTGTCACACACACAAAATTAATGTTGTTATTATTGCTATCCAACAACATGTAGTCAACTAGAATGCATAGTAATCCTATGAACAATAGATTTGAATCTTGCCCCATCCTGTGCCATCCTCATCATCTCTGACATTCTTCAGACCATAATTATAGACACTGTGCCAAACCATCTTGTTGAGGGTCTTCCTCTCTTCCATGGACCCTCCATCTTTCTAAAATGATGCCCTTTTCCAAGGACAGGTCCCTCCTAACAACATTCACAAAATATGTGAGATGAAGCTTCACTATCCTTGCCTTCAAAAAGTATCCTGGCTATACTTTTCCCAGTATATGTTTGTTTATCCTTTTGACAGTCCATAGGATACCCAGTTCTCTTCTACAATACTACAACACAAAAGTATAAATTCTTCTTGTGTCATCCTTAGTCAATGTTCAGTTTTTAGATGCATGAAAAGACAGTGGCTTGAGTCAGACTCATGGATATCATTGCTTCTTAACACCTTACAGAGGGTCTTGATAGCAGATTTACCCAATGCAATACATCTTTTGACTGCTTAACTGTTGGTGCCAAGGGCATTCATTGTGAATCTAAGCAAGATAACATCATTGACAACTTCAATCTTTTTTCTATCTGTCATGAGATTGCCTATTGGCCCATTGGATAGGATTTTTGTCTTCTTGATGTTGAGATGTTCAATCCATATTGAAGGCCGTACTCTTTGATCATCTGCAGCAAATGTTCCAAGTTATCTTCACTTTTGGCAATCAAGGCTGTCTTATCTGCATAACACATACATACAATTTCATGTACGCACTACATTTTACAGGTAGGAAGGAGCTGTTCCAAGACACAAAGGAAGGTATTGCATTTTTATGATTTATGCCTCTATTCCTATTGAGGACAGGAATTATGTTTTTAATAAATCTTATTCATCTCAGTGTCTGGTCCACAGTTAGATTTATTAATCTCTCATTACTCTTCTAACTCATTCTTTTTGGTAAAGGAGCTACAAAATGCTAGAAATAAAGACTTTGAAAGGGCGAGGTTTTTATATAAGTTTCTCTATGGGAGAAAGATGGGCAATCTCCTTTTGTCGGATTTATAGACTCTGAAAACCCACTGGAGGATCACCCATGCTTGATTCTGAGTCAGTGGCACATAAAAACAAATGGATATAATATAATAAAATAATTCTGTAGCAGTAAAATAGCAAAGTTTGTAATGTATTATAATTCTTCTAAATAACACTATTTGAAAACCTATTAGCAAAGTCTTTATTGACAGACCAAAAGGCTATTTTCTGCCAGCTATCTACCCAGTTGTCAGAAAAGAGCAAGGAAACATCTCATGGTTCAAAATTGGGAAGGCTGTGTGCCAGGGATGTGTCCTATCTCCATACCTTTTCAATCTATATGCAGGACAGATTATCTGAGAGGTTGGATTCTATGAGGAGAACTACGGCATCAGGATTGGAGGAAGACTCAACAATCTTCATTATGCAGACGACACAACCCTGATTGCTGAAACTGAGGAGGACTTGAAGCGCTTGCTGCAGAAGGTCAAGGACTACAGCCTTTAATATAAATTGAAGCTCTGCAATTTCAATGGCACACAGTTCGAATCCACCAGATCCTCCACTGGAGAAGGAGGAACAATCTCCTCCTGTGCCTGTCATATCCTATTCAACAGTATTCAAACAAACAAACAAAACAAAATAAAAAATATAGGTTAAAGCTCAAAATCAAGAAAACAAAGATCCTCACCACCGGGCCGATTGGCAGCATCATGATAGATGGTGAGGACACTGAGATTGTTAACAGTTTTAGTTTTCATGGCTCCACAATCAATCAACACTCTTGGTACCAACAGCCAGGAAATTAAAAGATTAATTGCATTGGAAAAGACTGCTGTCAGAGACCTCTCCAAAGTTCTGAAGAGCAAGGATGTCAGTCTAGAGACTAAGGTGTGCCTTATCCAGACCATTGTCTTTGCAATAACTTGCTATGCATCAGAATGCTGGACAATGCCTTTGAGCTGTGGTGCTAGAGAAGAGTACTGAATATACCATGGACTGCTAGGAGAACAAACATGTTTGTCCTAAAGAGAAAGAGACTAGGCCGCTTCTTGGAGGCAAGGATTCTGAAGCTTTGCCTGACTTACTTTGGAGATGTTGCAAGGAGGGACACGTCCTTGAAGAGGAGCGTTGTGCTTGGGAGGGTGGAAGGGACAGTGCAAGAGAGGAAGACCCTCGAGATGGATTGATTCAGTGACTGGGGTAATGGTGGTAGGTGTATCAGAGGCAATAATATTGGCACAGGAAAGAGCAGGGTTTAGAATTGTTGTACATAGGGTTGCTCTGAGTCGCTGGTAATTCATAACAACATAATGCAACATATAACCAGTTATCTGGGAATCACAAGTTGTCATTAACCATGGCCTGTGAGCATACCTTCTCATTCTGTCTATATTTTTGGCCTTGACTTTGATTTAATCTTGTTTTAACCTGATTTTAATGCAAAATCAAGAAATTACTACCATTTCACCAAAAGAAAATAAAAATATTACTGCTACTAAGTTGAGTTATCAAAGTTGAGCTATCAAAAGAAAGGTATGTGGTTTGAATCCATCAGCTCTCCATGGGAGAAAGATGGGCAATCTCCTCCTGTGTGATTTACTGCCTCTGAAAACCCACTTTCAAGTGTGGATTGGTGCAGACTTGACAGTACACAACAATAGTTACAACAACAACAATGAGAGGTATCTGAAACTATCTTTTAAAACTTAGATTTTCCCTGGAAATCTATGAGTCCAAAGGGAAAGAATAAAAATGTCTTAAGATGGTCTTTTGCTCATGCAAACGGCCTTCCCTCACTCCCAAGTGTTTAATATCCAGCTTTCTATCATTCCCACCCTGCTTACTCATGGGAATGTCTGACAACAAAAGTAATAAAGGATGAACTGTCTTTATTGTCTCCGTAAATAAATCTTTAAACAGACAAAATGGTAGGGTTTTTACATTTCTGTAAATTGTTCTCTGCAGTTTTGACCATGTGTAGTTTCAACACTAGTCAAATATAATTCCACAGGCCACATAAGTCAATCAAAATGTAGCCAATCTGTGTTCCTTCTGTGTCACACATTAGCAGACACTAAGATGAAGATTTTAGCATGAGTAGCTTATTTGAGTAATTCTGGAAATCATCAGTAGGTAGGTGGGAGGTGAGAGAAAGGGAGAGGGAAGCTACCGAAAGTGGGTCATCAATACGATTAGCAATATGAAGTCCTGGAATTCAATCCTGCTTTTGGTCAAACATTCATCTAGGTGGTATAACATTGGCCTGTCAATCTGCTGTACTGAGGCAACTCGTGGTTGCTGTGATGCTAAACACTGTGATCCTGATGTGCCAAATGCGATATTGGTCACCTATGGTGGACAGTGTTTGGTAGAGCTCCCTGATCAAAACAAACTTTGAAGCAGGAGTGGCATCCACTTACAAAAGAGCTTGCCTCTGGAAAACCTATGAACTTGGAGAAATGAAGAAAATTATACAAGTGTCCAGGTCGTTTGCTCATAGGACTGCTATGAGTTGCCTACAACTCAATAGCACTTAACAACAACAACAACGAATAACAGGGCATTAAAGGAAAACACGTTTACATTATTGCTCTACAGGGCAGACAAGGGAGCATGGGTATTGACGCCAACTACTCAGACATTGGTGATATCAGTGTGAGATTTTGGTGTACATGGACACAGAGCAGAAACGTCAGCAGCAGTTCTGTACAAAGTTATCTAACCATGAGACTCACATCCAGAGTTGAAAGTAGGCTAGGAGGCCTAGAAGTGAGGACAGACAGACTTGTGTCCTAGAATAAGTACAAATGACATTATAATGTGGTTAACTAAAACTTTAATCTCAAAAGACCTCTTTTTTTTCCTTTGTCATTTTTATTCACTGTACAACTATCAAACACGTAGCAAGTAACTGAAAAGATCATCTACATAAACTACTATCACATAAAACCATCACCACAATTCCAGGACCTCATATTGCTAATCGTATTGATGACCCACTTTCGGTAGCTTCCCTCTCCCTTTGTTGTCCCCTTCCTATACTTGATTATGTGTTCCATAAAACTGTTGTTGCTGTTGTTATGTGTCATCAAGTCTCTTGATAACAACTCTTAGTGATCCTATGTACAACAGCTCTGAACAGTGCTCTGTCTTGAGCCAATTTCATTGTCTCTGACACACCTATCCCCATTACCCTAGTCACCAAGTCAATCCAACTCATTTGGGTCTTCCTCTCTTGTGCTGTCCCTCTGCTCTTCCAAGCATGAAGTCATTCTCCAAGGACTAGTCCCTCCTGGCACTATGCCCAAAGTATATGAGACAGAGCTTCAAAATCCTTACCTCCAAGGAGCAAGCTGGTTTCACCCTTTCCAGAATAAACCTGTTTGTTCCCTTAGCAGTCCTTGGTATGTTCAATACTCTTCTCCGCACCACAACTCAAAGGCATCAATTCTTCTTCTGCCATATTTAGTCATTGTCTAGTTCTATTGTAAAATATTTTATTTTTGCACTTTATTCTAGCTTCTACTTTCTGACTATTCAATTCTGACTAATATAACTTCTATTTCTTTGAAACATTTTTTAAATTTTTCTTGAAAAAAATAGATCTCTTTACAAAGTCAGAGTCTGAAGCGAGAATGAACCACAACTAACTTTCCAAGTTATTTTTAGTGTTTAAGAAAATGCTGGGTCACTCATTTCTATGTTAACTCTTGTTACTCCATTGGATGTGCTCTTACTCTTGTTGTTAGGTACTGTAGAGCTGCCTATAACTCTGTGGCCTTTTATTTGGTGTAGTAAATACTTCAGCCATGCAGTTGAAGCCAGTTAATTTTTAATTATTTTTTGTTTTATACTGGTTTACATAGAAAGTTCATAATATTTGTATGTGTTGGTTTTCACACTGGATCTTTCATTCTTTCCACCCATCAAATTGTGTGACCCTATGATTAAGCTCCCCCCTCCCCAATTCTACAATAATGGTCTCATACAGTATTTGTCTTTATGAGACTGAGCTAATGAACTAATCATTGTGCACTAATCATTAACATAAAGCTCTCTAGTCCCTTTCATGTTAGGTAGTACTTTAGAAAATCATTGCTCCTGTGTTGCATCATATTCCATTTTGTGAATCTACCATAATTTCTCAAACCATTCCAGTGTGGTTGGGCATCAGCTAATTCCAATGCACTTTTGCCAGAATAGAATTGTGTGTTCATCATTTTCTGGGACTGAATTTTCAAAAAAAGATTTTTTCCCCCAAGTTACTGGGTGTAGACTCAAACCTTCAACTTCTTCATTCACATATGAAAGCATTTGCTACTTTGGGCGTGTTGTCAAGTCTGACTCAGAGAACTGCTTCAAAGGGTGTTGGATGGTCTTCCAAGGCAGCCTGGGATGGGTGAGGACCACCAACCTTTCATCTAGTAGTAAGTGTTTAACTATGCACCACTTAAGGGATCTGAAGCTTTACAGAAGATAAAATAAAAACTCATCACCTTCAAATTTATATCAACTCATAGTGAAGCTAGATAACAGACAATATATAGAACAGAATCCTTCCTCATAGGATTTCTAAGATTGTAATCTTTGTAAGTGGGAGAAAAATGGGTAAACAGTCACAACTTTCTTCCAAGAAGTGGCTAATGGTTTGGTACCACTAACTTCTCAGTCAGCAGTCAAGTGCTTACCCATCACCCTATCAGGATTCTTTAGGCATAATTTGTAGCAAGCCTATGGTGTCATTGCCATATACCATAACATCCGAACTAATCCATAGCTGACCACCCAGCAGCAGGTTTTCTGAGGCAGTTAATTGCTTGGGAGGAGATTACCAACCCTTGTCCTGTAGGGCGCCTGGTGGATTCAAACCATGTGCCTTTGGGATTGCAGTACAGCTTCTCACCAGCAGGTTACCAGAACTCCTCCAGCAAGCTTTAAGGGGAATGCAAATTCCTCACCATGTGTCAGCTATGCTAAGGAACACTGAGCCCATGTTTGCAAATTTTAAGCCTCCTCAGTGCCCAGAAAATACATTTTAAATTTTTTAGTTAAGTATTCAAAGCAGTTCAACTCCTCATTTAGAAATCTTACTTAAGCTTCTGAGAATTAGTGCTGTTGGGGTTAAATTACTGCCCATTTCACCTCCCAGCTCTGCTTATAGCTTTTCTATCTCTGTATCTCTGTGTCACTACTTCCCATATTGAGATTCCCCTCACCTCACCTTTTAAGGGGATTTTCAAATGTTATTTGTTTAAGAACGTTTTTCTACAAGCCCACCACACCATGAATTTCTCCTGGTTGTGGTATGACTTCCCAAAGGAATGTGTCCTTTTCTTTTGCGTTCAAAATTATAGCTCTTATTCACCCACTTTGATAAAATGATGACATTAAGGACTTAAATTTTTAATATCCATGACTTATTCCTCGTCTGGTTTTCATTTTATGCAGTTGCCTGTGAGCATATCCCAATTCATGGCATTACCAAGTATGTGGTGTGGAACTGAATGCCATGGGGGCTGTAATCGTCCTATTTCCAGGGCTTTCTTTAGAGATGCCTTTAAATGTCATATTTTTTAACTCCGAGTTTGATTATGTGACTTGATTTGGCAATGCCGGTAAAAGTGATATAAATAGAGATGGACCTAACTCTTCTGCAATTTGCCTCATTTTTCAGCCTTGCTCATCCCAAGGCCATGAGAACATCCCTGGGCTCCTGAAAGATGAACTATACCTCAGTCATCTCAGCTGAGATCATTAACTGAAGTCCAGCCAATTGTCATTCATATGAGTGAAGCCTGCCAAGAGATGCTGAGTCATTTTGACAATTCACAACTGACCCCTGGCAGAGAAACAGGTCCAGTTGAGAGTAATGGAGCCCAGTCCAGAGGAGCTGAAATCATCAGCGCATGAGACAAAGCTTCTCTCCTGTATGCAACCAAAAAGATGTGGTTACCGCAATGCAGCAATGACTAATGGATGAACCTACCAGACTCTGTGTGTCTTCCTGCTACAGCTGTACATTATTCCTACAGCATGTTGTATACTGTTGAGTTAGAGCCAGCTCTCAGTTGACCCTCTCGTGGGTTTTCAGAGGCAGCACAGGAGATTGCCTATCTACTGTCAAGCAGCTGATTATCACTAGATTAAAACCTAGTGGCTTTGGGCTGATAGTAATTTTTTACCTGTAGGACACGGAGATCCCTTAGTACTAAAAAAGGTTAATTGAGTAAATTGATAGCTATTTTTCGACTTTCAAAAACCACTTCTTTCTCCTTGTTGTTGAGAGCTATAATCTAGTCAGCTCTCAACTCATGAAAACATCATGCATGATGACATTAAATGTTGCTCAGACCCATGATGTGTTACAATTGTACTATTGTGATTTATATGATTAGTATCTTGGGCTCAATTTTGAAAGTAGGTTCTTCATGATCGAAAGGTCTGCTGAAAATTCTTAGGCATCATAGCAACACACTAGTTATCATTGACGTGGTTGTATTTCTTTTATATTGGCTGCACATGGCTGATTACGATTAGACATATCAGATTCATAGTAGCCAATATGGCTCTGCTAATTGTATAGATTGATGGTGTCTTTCCTTGTATATTGGCCTGGAATATAACACTTGTCTCCTGTATAAGATACAAAAGTGTTATCATTGAACCACAAGTGCCTTTGACTTCTTTCTCTACGTCCTTGTGAACACTTCTGCCTTACCTCAGGAAAGCTCTCGCTTATAATCTTTCAGAGTAATTAATTCTGTACCAGCTATTTGCAACAATTCTGCCCTACATTATAATATCATTTATACATCTATTGACCCATTTTCTCACATTATCGTAAGGATGAAATTCTAGCATTTACAGCATCTTACCTGACACTTACTGGTAGTGAGGGGGAAAAACCCACTCAACAAAACCCAAAATCCCTTAGTAAACCTGCAACATTTTGCCCATCTTATAATAAGCAAAGAAAGAAGTTGGTTTCTAAAGTATAATACGTGATGACTACAATCTTACTTGTTATTAATGTTTATAACAAGAGTTTGAACCTTTAGAAAATATAAATGAAGCCAAAATAAAAAGAGCTTCAAGTGACCTTGTAAAATTTTCTATAAAAAATAAAGATGTTTTCAAGAACTAAGAAAGTGCAAATATATTTTTGACCTATGAGTCACTGATTTAAAGCTTTTCAAACAGTGCAAGTCCAATCTACTTGATACATTTGACCTGTTTATGTAGCTTGTTAAATACTGAAGACTGTCTTTGCAAGTAAATCTCATTTCCTTGAAAATTTTACATCCTGCTGGAAGAAAACCATTCACTCCAAGGTCATTCCCTCTAGTTACAGATTAGTTTTATGATTTCCCAGCTTTAGTTTCCACGCTCTGGAAAAGAAGAAACTTGGAAGTTTCAGGCTATTAATAACAGAACTCAGAATCTGAAACAAATTCTGCCAAGGGTGACATTTTAGATCTGAGAAGTGAAGTGACATAAAAGTCTCCCTCCATCTTCCTCTCCCAACTGAAAGCCCGTGACCTTCTGCTGCTGAAACAAATGACCAGCTTGTTGCTGACCCGTGTGGACCATTCCACTTCCAAATGCTTCCCAGGGGTCATAAACTGACAAGTACGTTCTCAGCAGTGTCAGTCAGTCAGTGTGACTGTTTACAAGACAAGGGTGGTTTTTAGCTTGCTCTTATAAATCCAAGGTCATTGTCAAAATGTACCTGTGCCAATATTTTTAAGATAGTTGAAAGATGCATGCCAATCACTGTACTGTGGCCGCTCTAGCCATGATTGACTTTACTTTTAATGAAATGTCATGGCTCATCTCCATTGCAATCTTGCTGATTTCTTTTTAATGAGGTTTGTTTACAACTTGTAGTCTTCAGTAAGGCGAGAAAACGACTCTGACCTTCAGGAGAAAACAATTCTGACCTTCAGGAGAGTGGGAAAGCAACATAAGTACTGAATATCCCATTGATTAACAAAAGAACAAATAAGACTATCTTGGAGGAAATGCAATAAGGGTACTCCTACAGGTTAAAAGGAATATATATGATAGGGTATTATGGCTATCACAAGAGTCGGAAATGAAGGCTGCCTAGTGGAGTGTACTCTGGGGTGGGGGGGGTGGTTGTGTGTACAGGGATTGTATACCAATGAAGAAATTTTTCTATTATTTTTCAAAGAGAAGCGCGAACTTGCGGGGAGAGGGGTGGTCAGGAAGAAAAGTACAACAATGAATGAATGGAAATCCAAAATCTCTGTAAATGTTCATTAAAATAAAATTTTTAAAAAAAGAAAAAGAGGGGGAAAAAACCCCAAGGATGGTCAAATTGCACCTCGCATACATTGATGATGTCAGAAGGGGGGCAATCCTTGGGAGGGGAAACATCATACTGGAAAGGCAGAAAGTTACAAGAGAAAAAGACCCTTAAGAAGATAGACTGATGCGGTGGCTGCAACAGTCGCCTCTAGGAGAACAGAGACGGCACAGACGGGACAGGACAGGGGAAGGTTCTGGTCTGTTGTCCATAGGACCCTCTTGAGTCACAGGGGACTCGATGGCGCCTAACAACAACAGACTGAGAAGGTAAACCTAAGTATTTTATTTCTTTAACCAACACGATGCAGGTCCCCCCCCCCCCCAGAGATGATCATCCTCAGACGGCATGTGCCTATAAAAATGGATAAAGAGCTGTGGTTTTTGTTTTGGTTTTTTTTTCAAAGAAAGATATACAGACCATATTAACTTCATGATTTGAAAAATTAAGCCAAATGAAAACCACAACAAATGAAAATCTTGGAGATAAAGGGTATAAAAAAGATGCTAGATCTAATCAGAAGGTTGTGGACTACGTCAGGAGCTGGAACAAATTCTGTAGTGAATGTACAACCAACATTAAAATATGGACATAATTTCTTTTAATCTTGGGACACATTGTACAGGAAGCTTTGCATACATAGTAATTTTAGCATGTAACATTGTCATTTTATTTTATGATTTGTTCTGGGTATATTTCAAGAAAAACTTGTCAGTGTAGAGGGGAAAAAAAACCCCAAATATCTACACTCTCCTTTTATTTTTATCTGGATGAAACATGGATGGTTCCATTGAAAGCACTCTGTCAGGAATTTCAATAGAGATTTAGACTATTTTATGTTCTCTCAGTGGAAAAAGACGCATATATGCATCTAGAAACACTAGAAATACAATTGACTATAACCTTAGTGCAAAGAAATTATGCTCATTCAATGTGAAATTATCTCCTTAAATCCTGAATTTCCCTCCAAAAATTGCTGTTTAAAACTTTATGAGTTATTTCAGTGAAATTTAATATTTCAGACAACTTGTAAGTCTTTTAATTGCAGAACTTTATCTCACTGAAGGGAAGAATTGAATTGTGTTAATCAAAACAGTGAAAGCATAAGCAATAACAAGTTAATCTGAACACAGATTTATTATATATAGAAGCTATGTTTTTAACAGGATTTTAAAAAGTGTCTGAAAATGATTTGCGAATAACTACTTACTAGCATGTCGATTCCCTCTAAGAAACTAGAGGAAGTTTCCCTAGGGTCCTCCTCAGAGGCAAGGATGGTGAAATTTCTTCTCTCATACTTTTAGCAGGTTGTTAGGAGGAGCTTAAGATCATGTTTGGGAGGATAAAGGATCAGCAAAAGAAAGGAAGGCTGTCAACGAAATGATGGACACAAAGGCAGTGACAATGAGCATGTAACATGTGACATAGAGAAAATCATGAGAATGGGACAGGACAGAGTATTCACGGTGTCAATGTTCACAGCGCTCACTATGAACTCTAGTCATTTGGGGTGTTCATAGTGACAATGTTATTCATAGTGTTGCTGGAAGTCATAATTGATTGGATGACACCCAACAACAACATGTTAATCTTAAATATTTTGGCTTTCAATGACTTGTCAAGAAAAGTGTATATTTGCATTGAATCCTGGGAACTTTACTCACAGTAAGATAAAAATACCAGCCAATTTTAACAGTGCAAGTCAAAGTGACACAAGAAGATTTTCACAACGATGATGCATTTTCAATGTCATCATTTAAACTTTATGATTTAAGGCATGGACTTATGGAATAAATTTCTAAAAGGAAATAATAGTAAAAGCATCAAGAGAATTTGTTTAAAATATGTTTTATCTTTTCACAAAAGTGACATTGACAGGAAAATCTATTTTTTTTAAAAAATTTTCTTATTTTACGTTGGTTTGCTTACAAAATTCATATACATTATGTTTTACACTGTCCATCACTGACGTTGTGTTTCATGCAATCATTCCCATTCATAATGTTTTATAAAATTAATCATGAATTAATTATGCCCACCTTTTCCCCATTTTTCAGATCCCTGAAAATCTTAAAAGATTAAACTAGTGATGCAAAAATTCACCAACATCCAATAACAAAAATGACTACATCCACTGTTGGTAGTGAAAGTTATGTGTTTCTCTCTGTGAAACACAATGTGTATGAACCTTGTAAGCAAATCAATATAAAATAAAAAAAGATTATTTTTATTTTTTAAAAATTAGCCAATATCCATTAATGCAATGACAACATCCAATTGTGGTAGTGACAGTAAGGTGTTTCACTGAGAAACTAGTTGAATAATGATTTTAAGAACATTAGTCTTTTCTGGGAAAGTGAACTGTGTGATACCAAAAGCTCTCATGATGTGAAAAATTAGAACAACTGTGAACATAAAGAAAAAAAATATCTAGTCATAAATGTGAACTCCACTTAGAGAATTATGATGGACATATTGAAAGTTTCATTAGAATTATACACTAAACAGAATTGTACTCCTATCACAATGTCCATTGTCTCTTGGCACACTGCAAATACTACTCCTAATGCATGTTAAAACCTTACATCTTAGAAATGTTTAGTTGTAGCTGTGTTGGATGATAAGATTGGAGAAGTGAATAAACAGAAAAGTTTTATTTTTATGAAACAAATATAGCCCTGATACCAAAGTCAGGCTAAGACACAACTTTAAAGGAAAATGATAGACCAATATCCCTCATGAACAAAGAGATACAAAAATAATTTTTAAAAAAATCTTGTGTAGGAACACAAGAGGATACAGCATCCTATATTTTAAAAACTAAAAATACATCCTGATCAAGTGGGATTTACACCAGGTGTTCAAGAATGATTTCATATTAGAAAAGTAATCGGTATAATCCACCACATAAATAAAACAAAGGAAATGCATGACATGGTCATATAAATCAGTGCAGAAAAGGTATTTAATGAAAGCCAGCACCCATTCTTGATTAAAAATATTCAAACAAAATAGGAATATAAGGAAAATCCCTCAAAATAGTGAAGGGTATATACACAAACCAGTAACTATTTTTATTAACAATTTCCAGTTTTCCAACATTCAAGCTATGTATATTCCATGTTCCAATTATTAAGCAATGTTTGTCATTGTTTTTCCTCATTTCAACTGACCTCTGATCTGTACTTGACCACTACACTACTATAACTGTCCTCATTCTTCTAGTGTTCATAGGATTTTCAAAGGACTGTTATTTAAGAAGTGAATGGCCAATCCAGCTTCCTAGTCTGTCTTCTAATCTGGAAACTCTACTAAAACCTGTCTACCATGGGTAACCCTTATGGCATTTGACACACCAGTCGTGTAGCTTTCAGTATCATAGCAATCTCAAGTTATCTCAGTACAGTAAACTGGCAGACAAGTATTGTACCACTTAGCACAATGGTTCTTTTGGACAGGCAAAACAACAGACACATCTTAGAGAGAGGAGAGAGTGCAGCCAGAGCGCTAGTTAGAAACAATAACGATGAGGCTTCACCTCACATACTTTGGGCATGTTGCTAGGAAGGGCTATTCCTTGGAGAGGAACATGATGCTTGAAAGAGTGGTGAGTTGGCGAAGGAGAGAAAACCCTTGACCAGGTGAATTGACATGGTGACTTTGGCAATGGGCTCTAGTGTGTCAGTGTGAAAATGGCACATGATAGGACAGGGTTCAGATCTGTTGTTCACAGGGTTGCTCTGAGCAATGCTTGACTTGATGGAACCTAACAACAGCAAGAAGTATTTTTAAAATATGTATTCTATGTTGGTTTGCTTACAAATTTCATATGCATTGTGTTTTATAGTATCCTTCATTTACATTGTGACAAACCAGTAAGTCTTAAGGCAAATAGTCTGAAATTTTTCTCTTGCAAATAAGAGCCAGTTAAAGATGCCCTTTATCACCATCTTTATTCAGTGTTGTATTGGGAGTTCTAGAAAGAGAAATAAATCAAGAAATGGAAATAAAAGGCATCAGCATGGTCAAAGAAGAAGTAAAATATGTCTGCTTCTAGGCAATATGATCTTATATATAAAAAGTCCTAGACTCTGAAAGAGAATCACTGGAACTAAATGAAAAATTTAGCAAAGTGACAGGGAACATTATCAACCTTCTAACAAATCAGTTTAATCTCTCTATTACAACAAAGAAAACTCTGAAAACCAAATCATGAAGGTAATAATTTACAAGAGCATTCCAAAAAATGAAATACTTAGTAATAAATCTTAACAGACACATAGAAGACTTATAAAATGAATATTACAAAATACTACTACAAAAAAACAAATAAAAATCAATTAATGGAAGAATACACCATGCTTATGGTTGTTGTTGTTGTTATGTGCCATCGAGTCGCTGCGACTCATAGCAACTCTATGTACAACAGCCCTAAACTCTGCTCTGTCCTGTGCCAATCAGACTGTCTCTGACATTCCCATCCTGACTACCCCAGTCACTGAATCAATCCACCTCATAGAAGGCCTTCCCCTCCTGCGCTGTCCCTCCACCTTCCCAAGCATGATGTCCCTCTCCAAGGACCGGTCCCTCCTTACAACATGTCCAAAGTATGTTAGATGGAGCCTCAGAGTCCTTGCCTCCAAGGAGCCACCCTGTTTAACCCTTTCCGGGATGAATCTGTTTGTTTTCTTGGCAGTCTATGGTATATTCAATACTCTTTTCCAGCACCACAGCTCAAAGGCATCAATTCTCTTTCGCTCTTTCCTAGTCATTGTCCATTATCAAGAAGCCAAACAAAAAGAAAAGTTGGTTTTTTTTTTCATTTAAAAAAAAAAAAACACCAAAAAACAAACCAACTGATTGATACTGCAAAACTTCAGGAAGTATCATGTGAGTAAGAGCCAATGGTAGTGAAAGAGGAAATAAAAGGTGCATTGAAGGCATTGGGAAAAATAAGGCCCCAGAAATTGATGGGATACCAATTAACCTGTTTCAATTAACAGATGCAGCCTTGGATGTGCTCATGGGTCTGTGCCAAGAAATTTGGAGGATGCCTGTCTAGCCAACAGACTGGAAGAGGTCCATATTTGTTCCCATTTCAATAGAAAGTGCAAACTACTGAACAATATCACTAATATTACATGTAAGCAAAATACTGCTAAAGATCATTAAAAAAATGACTGGAATAGTCCATAGGTAGGAAACTGCCAGAAGTTTAAGCAGGATTTGGAAGAGGCAGTGGCACCAGGGATAGCATTACTAATGTAAAATGGATTCTGGATGACTATGATTGTAGAAAATACCTGAGAATGACTATTTGTGCATTATAGACAGTGCAAAGATATTTGTCTGTGTGTATCTTAACAAATTGTGGCTGACAGTGAGAAGAAAGGGAATCTCAGAACACTTGATTGTGCTCATGTGAAACTTAAACCTGCACCAGAAGACTGTGTGCAAACAGAGCAGAGGAACACTGTATGGTTTAAAATTAAGGAAGTGTGTCTAAGTTGTATTCTCTCTCCATACCTATTCAGTCTGTATGCTGAGCAATTTATCTGAGAAGCTGGACTCTATGAACAGAATGTGACGTCAAAATCAGAGGCAGACTGACTCATCAGTAAATCTGTGTTATGTAGATGACACAACTGTGCTTGCTGCAAGTGAGGAAGACTTGAAGTGCTTGTTGCAGAAGAGCACAGAATGTAGCGCTCAATATGCATTAAATCTCAATGTCAAGAAAACAAAGATTCTTACCGCTAGAATAAGAGGCAATATCATGACAGATGGAGAAGAGATTGAAACTCTTGACAACTTCATCTTGGATCCACAAGATTACAGTAATCAGGAAATAGAGATGCATTGCACTGGGAAAGTCTGCAGGTAGAGCCCTCTCCAAATTATTGAGGAGTGCTGATGTCACTTTGAGGACTAAGATGCATCTGATTCAGGCCATGGTCTTTGCAGTTACTTGCTATGCATCTGAGAGCTGGATGATGAATAGAGATGACAGAAGAAGAATTGATGCTATATCCATTACCATACATAGGTTTGCCAGATGGTAGTTCTACGTGTGTGTGTGTGTATGTGTGTGTGATGTATATATGTATACATATACATATACATTTATGTGTGTATATGTATGTATGTGTATATATTTTCTTTTTCGAGAACTGACTACCACAGAATGGATTTATTTGTGCTCTAAGATAATTAAAAATCACATGTCCCTTCTACTGAGCGACTTAATGGGTCGTGGCCAACACAGACAGAAGTCCTTTGGCCTTGGTGCCTCTGTTTCATGGAAGAACTGGATGATGTGCACCTGCTGCTTCCACACGTGAATTGTTTCCTCCGGTTCCATCTTACCCTTAATAACTAGAAGATCAGCCACCCTGGGGTCTGTGATGTGTATGTTCCTCATGAACCTTTCTCTGACTTTGCCTTGTCTCTGCTTCAAGAAGATGTCTAACTGGAATAAGTGCAGAGAGTTAGGCACCTCCTGATACCAGACACGGTAGAGCTTGCACATCCTTCATTTGGCCTGGTTCGTGTCCCAGAGGAAGATGGGTTTCACTGAGGTACGGGCCACTGCAGCGGCCTGCCAAAGACCGCTCACCATCATCTTGCTCTCCACATGTATATTTGTGTATGTTGCAAGTACATCTATGTATATGGTAGAACCAATATGGGTAAAATGTTGTACACTTCTTGATGATGACCAAGCATCCTGACAGAATAAGTCACTGGTCCTAGGACCCCAGGACCATAATCTGCGAAGACATCAAGGTCAAATTAGCACAATATAATTCTAGATCTTTATTTGCTGAATAGAGACTGGATCTTAAATCATATGAACAGCCATAAAGTGTGCACTGATTGGTCTCTCCCTTTTGGGAACAGAAACAACAACCCTTTTGGGAGGAAAAAAAAAAGAGGAGAAAAAACAAAGGTGCATGAAAACAATTAGTTCAAAGGACACTAAGCTCAATATTCATGACGATGACACCAGAAGAATTAGAGGGTGCCCAGCCACCTTGCTGGCCATACTCTAAGGAGTCGCCAAAGAAGATTCTAGACAGAGTGGGGGAAACAACATGGAGCAAAGCTCAAGTTCATAAAATTGGCCAGGCTTTCTGCCCTATTAGAGATTCATGGAATGCCCAATGCTCTGATCTTTAGTCACTCCTTGAGTCTAGAACTAAACTCGCCTTCACAGTTCAACTTTCAATCAAACGGTAGACAAATCCATAAAGTGTACACTAAGGCCTCTCAGAGAGGTACTCATTCCTTAGAATGATAAATTATATAAAATCAAAATGACAGAATTCTCCAAAGACAAAACTCATCAAGCCTGAAGGGGTAGGGTACAAAGACAGATGGAAGTAGGAGTCACAGGAGAAAGCAGAAGTGTTCTGTTGTAATGTGGGGGGCTTGTCATTACAGCCATAAAATAAATGCATATCAATAGTTGAATGAAAAAAAAATCCATTTGTTATGTAAGCTTTCATTTAAATTACAACTGAAAGCCGAAGTGGAGGAGGAGGAGAAGGAAGAAAATGTCCTGGGATACAACAAACACACGAAGAAATGCTCCCTAACATAAATCATTATAGGGATGCTAATTTAAAACAGTTCAGAAAACAACTAATGCTGGGGTTCAGGAAACAACTAATGCTGGGGTATATGTAGAGAAGTGGGAACTCTTTTACATTGCTAGTGGAATGATAAAATGGTACACCCACTGTGTAAAATAATAAGGTGCTTCTTTTAAAAGTCAGAAATATCATATGATCCATTACTAGGTAAATATCCTAGAGAACTAACAGCCAGGCCAAGAATAGATTTATACCAACCTGTGTTCATCACAGGGAGTTATGGTGGTCTAGAGTTAGGAAACTGTACTGCAATCCCAAAGGCATTTGGCTTGAATCTTTCAGTTCCTCTGCAGGAGAAGAATGGACGATCTCCTCCTGTGTGATTTATTTACTCTGAAAACCTGCTTGAGGGTCAGCTATGGGTCACTTCTGACTAAACTCAATGGCACACAATGACAACAACATGTTCATCACAGCGTTATTCACAGTAAGAAAAGGAAGGAAACAATGTAAGTGTCCATCAACAAGCAGATGGATAAGCAACTATAATGAATACACAACATGGAATATTCTATGCAATATTTAAAAAATGAAGAGCATGCAAAACACTCATAACATGTATAAATGTGGACAGAACATTGTTGTTGTTGTTGTTGTTATGTGCCGTCGAGTTGTTTCCGACTCATAGCGACCCTATGCACAACAGCCCTAAACCCTGCTCTATCCTGCGCCAACCGCACCACCTCTGACACACCCA
>NW_006399888.1:6000413-6009011 GCF_000299155.1 Elephantulus edwardii | reverse complement strand
TATAGATCTCTTCCAGTCAGTTGGCCAAGTGGTTGTTCTCCAGATTTCTTGGCACAACTTGGTGAGCACATCCAGGGCAACATCTGTTATTTGAAATACTTCAATTGGTATACCATCTATTCCTGGGACCTTATTTTTTGCTATTTCCTTCAAAGCAGCTTGAACTTCTTCCTTCATCACCATAGGCTCTTGCTCATTAAGTCAATAATAAAAGGACAAATACAGTAGAAGACTATATTATAAAATATAACATTTACATACATAAAGAAATACCCTTTGATGGCTACTGGGTATGGGAGGAGAAAAGAGGATAAAGAATTAGAGAGTAGAACACATTAACTTGAAATAAGGGAAATATTACATATAGCAAAGAGGTTAGGAACCACAATATGATCAAAGACAAAGGACTTCTCTGGGAGATATAAAGAGTAAAAGACAGGAAAGGTAAATATCATTACATACACAACCATATAATAATAATAACAACAACAAATAACATCTATAGGGGTGCAAGCTGAGAAGATGTGGGCAGGAAAATTGAAGTATATTTATGAGTATTTGCTTGAAAGACACCCAAGGATGTTGTTAAGCACTCAGGGAGTAAAGTTCCGAAAACTTCTTATTCATAACCAAACACCTTGGGGGAATGAGGGCTCGGGGTTTTAGGACCATAGTTTCCAGGAAAATTCAGGTCAATTGGCATGGCATCTTATTTTAGTGCATGAGAACTAGGAGCTTAAAAGCTTGGCCCTTCAGCCAAAGGAAAGAAGATTGGATCAAATCAAAGATTCAAGAAAAAATTAGTCCAAAGGACTAAAAGAACACATGAACCACAGTTGCCATTACCCTGAGATCAGAATAGCCAGATAGTGCCTGACAACATTACCAAATTCCCTGGTCAGGAATACAATAGACGAACCTGGATGAAGGAGGAGAAAAAAGGTTGTATAAAAGTTCAAAATAATAAAAAAAGAACAGACTCACTAGTTTAATCAGACCTAGTGGAACTCCTAGAACTATGATCTTTAGTCATCCTTTAAGCCTGGAACTGATATTAAAAGTAGGAATCAATTTTCTGTTGAAACAAGCCTATAAAATGAATCACAACACCAAGAAATTGCATCTGGAAAATCTGCTGTCAAAGACCTCTCCAGAGCGCTGAAAAGCAATAACATCAGTCTAGAGACTAAGGTGTGCCTGATACAGGCCATGATATTTGCCATTACTTGCTATGCTTCAAAGAGCTGGACAATGACTAGGGATGACAGAAGGAGAGTTGATGCTTTTGAGCTTTGGTGCTGGAGAAAAGTATTGAATTCACCACGGACTGCTAGGCAAACAAACAAGTTCGTCCCAGAGAGGGTGAAACCATGTTGCTCCTTGGAGGCAAGAATTTTATAGTTCCGTCTTACATACTTTGGATATATTGCCAAGAAAGACCAATCCTTGGAAAAGACCATCATGCTTGGAAGGGTGGAGGGACAGCACAAGAGGAGAAGACCCTGGAGGAGATGAACTGACACAGTAATTGGGGTAAGGGGGTAGGCGTGTTGGAGACAGAGAGACTGGCTCAGGATAGAGTAGAGTCCAGAGCTATGAGTCACAAGCTACTCGACGACACATAAGAACACCACCAGGAAGGAATATACTCATCAATACAATCAATCACATAAAAACAAAAGGCCAGCATTTATCAAAAAGCTCTGAAAACCAGAAGGGGAAGGATAAAAGGATGAATGGAAATAAGGAATCTGGTAACTAAGGAGACAGAGTCTTGTTCCATTGAAGGGATCACAGTCAATGCCACAAAACAAAATGTGTATTAATTGTTGAATGGATAGCTGATCTGCTCTTTATATTTTGACTCAAACTACAATTAAAAAAAAACAAACCCAACAAAACACCTCTCACCATTTTGATTTCTATTTCTTCTACATATGTATTAAAGTGACCTACTTCAGGCCAGACTCCACTGAATGATTCGGCTAGGAGTGACTGATGATAATTGTGAAAATAAGCTTCAGATGAATAGCAAATAATCAAAGGCATTTTGCACATCTTCAAAGAATATTAATTACAGGCTGAAGGTGGAATGAGATGTGTCAGTAATCCAACCTTAAAGTGCGTACAAATGGTTACTGATGAAGCCTGATTTTAATGTCATTATGTTGGACTGTCTTTGATTTTTAAGGTAGGAGTTCTAGGAGTATAACAGTTACCAATGAGGCTGCTAATCAAAGGTTAAGACCGTACCAGTGGTTTCTTAGGAAAAAGACAAGCAGTCTCTTACCATGAGGATTTAAAGCTTCTGCAGGGGTTGTTTTGTTTTGTTTTGTTTTTTCAAGCTGTATGATGGTTAAAGTTTACTTGACTGCCAAGCAAAAGGCAGCAGTTCATATCCACACGTCACTCTGCCAGAAAGAATGTAGTGATCTACTACAACAAAGATACACAAACTTGGAAATCCTACCAAAGTACTTCACTCCGTCCCACAGAGTCCTTTCTTCTATAGGATACAATATTCTACATGGTAATGGATAGGAAATGGACTACCAAGAGAACAAACCAATCTATCTTGGAGGAAGTGCAACCAGAGTTGTTCTTAGAGGCAAGAGTGGTAAAACTTCATCTCACACACTCTGAGTAATGTTGTCAAGAGGTGATAGTCCTTAAAGAAGTCAACAGTCATTGAAAGTGAGGACTGTCGCAGTGACTGCAACAATGGGCTTGAGCATGGCAGAGAACACGAAGATGGCACAGGATAGGGCAAGACTTCTATGTGTGGCTCCCAGGGTTCCTCTGAGTTATTGACTGGATGGCACCCAAGAGCACCACAGGGACCCTATATATCTGAATAGACTAGCTGGTTTTCTATTTTAAATGAAAGTAGTGCAGAGCCTGGATTTACTTTCATTAATTACCTGATTTCTGTTATCATTTTTCTATTGATTCTGCTAAAATGATTTATAGTTTTAGCTGCCGAATATCAGCTTCAAGTGGAATATTTAGAAGCAAAACTCTTTTTTTTTATGATGCTATTCTGGAGAAGGACGTCATGCTTGGGAAGGTGGAGGGACAATGCAGGAGAGGAAGATCCTCTATAAGATTAATTGATTCAGTGACTAGGGTAATGGGGGTGGGTGTTTCGCGGTGACTGTGAGATTGGCACAGGACAGAGCAGGGTTTAGGGTTGTTGTACATAGTGTCGCTATGAGTCGCAGGCGACTCAGAGGCACATAACAACTCTTTGTTTATCACATTAAAATAAGGCTAATAAGTGTTGCTGGTGATGTGAACTGTCTGAGTTTCTTTTTTTAATTTTTCTATTTCTTTTAAAAATTTTATTAATTTTAATGAACATTTACAGAGATTTTGGATTTGATTCTTTGTTGCAGTTTTGTCCCTGCCCAGCCCTTCCCCCACCTTCGCTTCTCTCTTTGAAAAGTAAAAGAAAAATTCTTTCATTGGTATACAATCCCCCTGAACCCTCTGCCCTGAGTACACTCCACTATGCAACCTTAATTCTGAACTCTTGTGATAACCATAATACCCTATCATATATTGCTTTTAAATTGTTCTCTCCCTTATCTGTTTCAATGCAGTATACATAATTTATCCAGTTTTTTTTCAGTCTTACCCCAACCCTGATGTCAGTCCCATTCTACAACAGTGGCACCATGCAGTATTTGTCCTTTTGTGACTTAGGTACTTCACTCAGCATAATGTCCTCCAGGCTCACCCATTTTGAATAATATTTCATGAGTTCCTTGTTTTTCAGTGCAGCATAGTATTCCATTGTGTGAATATACCACAGCTTCTCTATCCATTCATTTGTTGATGGGTACTTAGGTTGTTTCCAACTTCTTGCTATTGTGAACAAAGCTCCGATAAACATGGGTGGGAACTGTCTGAGTTTCTTAGTCTTTAGAAAAGGTGGTCCGCTTTAAAGAACAGATAGCTATAGTCTTTCAGTTTTGGAAGCTAGAAATATCAATCAGGACCATGTCAATTCCATCCAATAGCCCCACGAGAGAAAATGTTTATGATTCTCTTTTAGCTTTTGTATCAGCCAGCATTCTTGGCATTTCTTTCCTGACGGAGAGGTGCTTTACATAGTGACTTCTTATATGTGTCTCTGTCTCCATGTCTGTCCCCCTTTTTCATAACACAACAGTCATACAATGTTAGGATGCACAACTACTCTGTTACCAAACTAAGTTAGCTGAGAGTTTGACGTTGAAAATTCCTGTTTCCAAACAAGATCACATTCACAAGTAGAGGAGTTAAGAGAGCAAGATCTGGAGCAAGAACACAAGGCTATCCATAAGATGGATCAGTTAAAATTTTCAAAATACTACTAAATGAAGCAAATGCAATTAAGTTCACCTGTTCTAGTGCTTAGGATAATCTATTAAAGACCAGGGGATATTTACTCTTGGACTTAGAAGTTTAGCTCACATTTAATCACTAAGAGATATCAGCAAAGGAGTTCATAGTAGCACAATTTTTAATGGTCTCAAATTAAAGACAAATTCATATAAACAAATAACCAAAAAATAAATTGATAGTAGTATATTCACACATTATAATGAGGCAAAGAGAATGAAAAAATATAACCACTTTGTAATAACATTGTTCACATTTATAAACATAATGATCATCAAAAGAAGTTAAATAGTAAGGAACATATATTACATTATTGTGCTTCTCTAACATGAGAGAGGACTTGGCAATCTTCTCCCGAGTGATTTACAACTTCTAAAAACTCAGTGGTGGGTCAGCTATGGATCAGTTCTGAATCCACAACAAATAACAATAACAACAGAATTTATAAAACATTCAATAATTTTGGAGAGATAAGATACTTTTAAAATTTGAATAGGTTCAGTTTGTGAGAATTCATTAAGCTGAACACCTATTTCTGTTGTTGTTGTTGTTATGTGCCTTTGAGTTGACTATGACTCATAGTGACACTATGAACAACGGCTGTGAGCTTTGTCCTATTTTGAACCAACCTCACTATCTCTGACACACCTGCCTCCATTGTCACAGTAATTGCATCAAATCCATCTCATCCATGGTTTCCTTCTGCACTGACCCTCTACCCTTCCAACCATAATGTCCTTCTCCAAGGACTGATATCTCTCACAACATACTCATATTTTGTGAGATGGAATTTCAAAATCCTTACCTCCAAGGAGAAAACGAGTTCCATCCTTGCCGGGATAAACCTGTCCGTTCTCTTAGAAGTCTCAGGTATATTAAATTCTTTTCTCCAGCACCAAAACTCAGAGTCATCAATTCTTCTGTCATCTTTAGTCATTGTCCAATTCTCAGATGCATGATAAGCATTTAGGAAGACCATGGTGAATCTTAGATTCATGTGAATCTTAGTCTCCAGGCTGACATTGCTTGTTGGCACTGAGGAGAAGTCCCTGACAGCAGATTTTTCCAATGCAACTCAACTGAAGTCCAGTTTAAGGATTGGACTTCTTGGAAACTTCTTTGCATTCTACATAGTCTGAGGTCACTAGTGTTGTGTACCATCAACTTAGAACCGACCCATAACTCACTCTCTGATGGGTTTTCAGAAGCAGTTAATCGCACAGGAGGAGATTACCCCTCCTTCTCCTGCAGAGCAGCTCGTGGCCCCAAACTGCTTGCCTTTGGGATTGCAGCACAGCTTCTTGTCACTAGTCCACGAGAGCTTTCCATTTTTTTTCATGAAACATAAGGAGGTTATTTTGTAAGGTTACAGAGCAGAAAAACAAATATGACTGATAGATCACCTAGTGTGTAATTCTTAAATGTAAAAACCATGGTGACCCACAGTGCAAAGAATTTGTAAGCAACACACCCACTATTATTATCATTCAAGATACACACTTCCCTCGTTCTACTGCTGTTCTGAAAGATGTCAAGAGTGGATGACATTGTCTTTCAGATATGAATTTAGAATCAACCAAACCCAAACCCAAGCAAACCCCAAATCTACTGCTATCAAACAAATTCCAACTCAAATGAAGCTATCAGCGAGGGCTTTTGGGGTTGTTCTTTTAGTAGCTTGAGTGCTTGCATAGAAAAAGTAGGAGTTGGTCTATAAAACGTTAGATGCTTTTATAAACTATTGCTGGATGTAAAAATTAAGTCTCCTCAAACTCAAACAATGGGACTATCTTTCCAAATTTTATAAGTCCCAACTGTCATGCTATATCTTATTCTATAGAAATTTTATATGCTTTGTTGTTGTTGTTGTTATGTGCCATCGAGTCATTTGCGACTCATAGCAACCCTATGTACAAGAGCCCTAAACGCCATTCTATCCTGTGCCAACCTCGCTGTGTCAAACACATTCATTCCCACCACTCCACTCACAGAATCGATCCATCTCATTGAGGGTCTTCCTCTCCTGTGCCGTCCCTCCACTCTCCCAAACATGATGTCCCTCTGCAAAGACCAGTCCCTCCCTGCAACATGCCCAAAGTATGTCAGACAAAGCTTCAGAATCCTTGACTCCAGGAAACATTCTGGCTTCACCCTCTCCAGGACAAATCTGTTTGTTCTCCTAGCAGTCTGTGGTATAGTCAACACTCTTCTCTGGCACCACAACTCAAAGGCATCAATTCTCTTTCTATCATCCCTATTTGCTGTCCAACTCTCTGATGCATAGCACATAACTGCAAAGACTATAGCCTGGATCAAGCTCATCTTAGTCTCCAGCCTGACATTGTTGCTCTTCAGTACTCTTGAGAGGTCCCTCACAGCCGACTTTCCTAATGCAGTTCATCTCCTGATTTCTTGGCTGCTGTTACCAAGAGTGTTGACTGTGGAGCCAAGTAAATGAAAACTGTTAACTATCTCAATCTCTTCACCATCCATACTGATGTTGCCAACTATATGCTCTAGAAGACCATAAAATGGTATGATGTTGCTGTCATGTGCCATTGAGTCAGCAGCAACTCGTAGAGGACCCTCCAGCAGGTTTTCAAAGACTGTGAATCTCATGGGAATAGATTGCCCATCTTACTCCTCTGTTGCAGCTAGTGGATATTTGCCTTTGGGTTGACAGGGGAATCCTTTACCAGTAGGCTACTAAATCTCCCTTAAAAATGGTATACATAGTATAAATGTATTCATAGTAGTATTATTCCTATTAGTTTTAACTTGTAAATTATTCCATGTGTTTAATGGCAGTGGTTGTAAAACTGAAATGGAATCTGAAATGGAATATATTGTAGCACTTAAGGAGAGGAGGGTATGTCTTTATGGCATGTATGGGTAAATCTCCAAGACACATTAGTGAGTTTTTTAAAAAGTACATTGGAGAGCAAGAGGTGCAGAGTTTTAACATTTATTTTAAGCTATTTTAAGTGTTTTTGTTGATAGATGTCATCAAGTTTGACTGAGGGACCCTGTCCTGTCCTATGCCCACCATGAACCCTGTCCTATTCTTTGCCAACTGCACAATCTTTGCCATATTCAACCCCATTACTATATAGTCACTGTGTCAAACCACCTGCTTGAGGGTCTTCCTCTCCATTGCTGTCCCTCCGCCTTTCCAAGCATGACGTCATTCTTCAAGGAATTGCCTCTCCTAGAAGCATGCTCAAAGTAAACGTAGATTAATGTATATCAGTAGGCAAAACAAGAGGCCTGAAATGAAATAACAGAAAATTAATGACAATTGTTGTAACTGGGGAATTATTTAAGAATGAAGGTGGTGATGAAAGAAGACTTTTGTAGTTTGCTATCTGATTTTCTACATGGTTAGATTATTTTATAATGAATTGACTCTCATAAGTAGATTTATATCCTTCTTCACAAAAAGAAAACTGATTCAGATTAATGTGATAAATCTCCCAGGAAAATTCTTATCTTCCCAGACTCTTTTACTATTGTGGGTGGATGTCTGATATGACTTGAGTCATGAGCTACAAGAGGATATTCATTAGGCTCATTCTGCAGACATTTTTCATTTCTTAACAAAAAAGCGGGGCTTTTTGTTGTTGCTGTATCTTCTTGGAAGTGGGGAAAATCATCTGTCTTACCACCAAGAGGCAACAGTTATAAAGTTAAAAAATGCCATCTGTTAAACATGGTAGTGGAAAGGAGGAGTCTAGGACATTGGGGACAGTGACTTTTTATGTTTAGCTTCTTGTTATGTTAGAAGATTATGACAAAAGAGAATTAAAGTTCATTCCTTTACATGATGTTCAATGCAAGTTGGATACTTACAGAGCAGTTAAACCATATTTTTTAAAGTTCAAGATGGCAAAAAGAATGCAAGGAGAGTTAAAATAAAAAAGTATAGCAAAATCAGGAGAGGTTGGCAGAAATATGAAGTGGTTATGAACACAGGATTTGGAGCCAAGAGAATGCAATTTTCTCACATCAGTAAAATGACCGTGGACAAGTTACTTCTCTAATTCTCAGTTCTCTCACTTTTGTAATGGGCATAACTTTCAAATGAGCATGTACCTAACTCATAAGATTTCCATCTGATGACTGCAATGATGTTCCCTGTTCCATCACCTGTTCTGAATCCAGCTGGAATTTCTGGCAGTTCACTGTGATATTCTGTTCCAATATTTTTTTTTT
>NW_006399888.1:5991526-6000143 GCF_000299155.1 Elephantulus edwardii | reverse complement strand
TAAAAATAATGCCCTAAAATATAATACTTTTAGACTATTCTCTCCCCCATAGACTTCAATGCCGTAAACATATTTCATCCAGTTCCAATATTTTAAGATAATCTTCAGCATGACTTTGGTTGCACGTCATATTAGTGATATTGTTCAATAATTTGCACATTGTACTTCTTTTTTTAAGAATGAGGACAAGTACAGATCTTTCCCAGGCTACATTTTTTGTATTCCAAATTTCTTGGCATAGGTACAGAAGCACCTAGGTCTACATCTGTTGAATTATGCCAGTTGGTGTTCTATCAATCACTACAGCATGGTTCCCCTCCCTGCCAGTCTCTTCAATGCAGTTTCAAATTCTCCCTTCCTTACCATTTGTTCTTGGTCATATGCTGCTTTCTGAAATGGTTCGCTGTTGACTAATTCTTTCTGCTACAAATTACATTATTCAATTACTTCCATCTTCTTTTGATGCTTTTGCATTATCCAAGATTTCTCCCATAGAACCTTCAGTATTGCAGCTCAAGACTTGAATTTGTTCTTCAATTCTTTCAGCCTGAGAAATCCAAGCATGTTCTTCCCTTTTGGTTTTCTAACTTCAGCTCTTTGTACATTTTGTTATAATGTTTGGGGGAACTATGGTGTTAAGGACCTCTTTAAAGTCCTAGAATGCAAGGATACAGCTTAACAATGAAAGTGTGACAGATCCAAGCCATGGTATTTTTTTCAATTGCTTTGAATGCTTCTGAAGGTTGAACAATGAATAAAGACAACTGAAGGGAAACTAATGCCTTTGAATTGTGCTGGAGAAGAGCATTAAATATTCTGTTGACTGACAGTGATTTTCAACATTTCTTCATGTTTCTGGTGGTCATCCGAATATTTTCTTTCCATTGTGAAGAATCTTCCCAGGTCTTTTGCCCATTTTCTTACTGTGTTATCAGTCTTTGTCTTGTGAAGCTCCCTATTACTCTGTAAAATTTGATTATGAGACCCTTGTCTGGCATGTCATTGCCAAATGTTCCTTCCCAGTCTGCAGATTTTCTTTGCACTCTATTGGAAAGTGATACATGCAGGGATTTGATTTTTAGAATATCTCATTTGTTAATTTTATCTTCTCCTGGTTGTGCATTTTTGATTTGCTATATTTGCAAGTCTATTTATGCTATAGTCTAGGGCTTCTAATATTGGTCCAATTTTATCTCATGTGATTCTGTGGGTTTTTGGTTATTCACAATAGCAAGAAAATTGAAACAGCCCAAATGTCCATCACAAATGAACAGATTGCAAAACTGTGGTACATTCACACATTAGAATACTATGTAGCACTAAGGAACAATGATTTTATAAGATTCTATCTGACACGGGAGAGTCTAGAGAGGTTACTGAGTGAAATAACTCAGTCTCATAAGCAAAATTACTGCATAAGACCATTATTATAAAAATAGAAGGATAACTGAGCAAGAGAGTATAAATATTCAAAAGAGGAAGAGGAAAGGTAGAAGGGGCGGGAAAAGGGGTGGGAGGACAGTCACTAGAATAGCAGAGGTTAGTGGGCAGATGGGGATGGAAGAGCAGGAAAGACTCAATGAGGATGTGAAAAGATGGGGTGATGATAGGCATAGATCAATAGTGACAAATTATATAAAATATAATAGATATGAATAATTGCATAAAACATAATGCACAAGAACAACACACAATGTAAATGAAAGATTGTCCAAAACACAGTGTACATGCATGAAACAGAAAGTATATGAGTACTTGTATGCAAACCAGTAAAACTATGGGAGAAAAATATTCAATTGACTGACAAAAGAACAAACAAATCTGTCTTGGAAGAAGCGCAATCAAGGTGCTCGCATGTGGTCAGGAGGGACCAGTCTGTGGGAAAAGACATCATTCTGGGAAGGGTAGAAGGTGAGCAAAGGAGAGGATCAGCCTTGTTTTTCAATGCCTCATAGTATTCCATTGTGTGAATATACCACAGCTTCACTATGCATTCTTTTGTTGATGGGCACTTGGGTTGTTTTCAACTCTTTGCTATTTTGAACAAGGCCAAAATAAACATAGGTGAGCATGTATCTGTTTGGGTGGTAGTTATGGTCTCTTTGGGGTATATTCCCAGTAGTGGAATTGAGGGGTCAAATGGCATTTCTATTTGCAACTTTTTGAGAAAGCGCCATATAGCCTTCCATAGTGGTTGCACCATTTTACACTCCCACCAACAGTGAATGAAGGTTCCAGTTTCTCCACAACCTCACCAGCATTTGATGTTTGCTGTTCTGTTAAATTTTACTATTCTTGCTGAGGTGAGATGATATCTGATAGTTGTTTTGATTTGCATCTCTCTTTGAGCTAGGGATTTTGAACATTTCTTCATATGCTTGTTGGCCATCTGAATGTCTTCTTTGGTGAAGTGTCTGTTCATATACTGTGCCCATTTTTCAATTGGGTTGTTTGTTGTGTTGTTTGAATATTTTATAAATTCTATATGTAAGTTCCTTATCTGACATGTCATTACCAAATACTTTTTCCCTAGTCTGTAGCTTCTGTTTTTACCCTGTTGGAGAACTTTTTGGATGTGCATAGGGGAAAATTTTTGAATAACAATGAAGGAATTTTTTTCTTTTACTTTTCAAAGAGAAAAGCTAATTGGGTGGAGAGGTGGGTAGGGAGAAAAGTGCAACACTGAATGAATGGAAATCCAAAGTCTCTGTAAACTTTCATTAAAATCAATTAAAAAAAAAAGCTCCTCCACAAGCTGGGCCGGTTTAGAGTGACTGTAGCAAAGGGGCTGAGCTTGTCAGAGATGACGAAGATGATACAGGATGAGGCCATATTCCAATCTGTTGTTCATAAGATCGCTATGAGTTAAACGTGACAGCACCGAACAACAACAACAACAATAATAATAAAAACAAAATATTATTATGAAGAATAGGTAGAAGTAACCAAACACAGTAGATAGTACACATGACGATTACTCAATAAGTAATATTTTGATTGTATAAATATAACAACAATTGCTTACTTTTTTTGAAGAATTAAACTGCTTGATTAATGGGATAAAGCAGAGATTTGTGGTTCTTCATGTTCCACACTGACATACAGTGAACGATACCCTGATGGGTCAGAATCAAGGTGATGACAGCTGGTCTGGTGTTTGTTTTTTTTAAGTTTCCTAAATCTGGCTCTTAAGAAATTCTAAGGTAGATATAATGGCTACACAACAGCAGAAATCCAGGTTCCTTCTGCCTTTCCTCTATGTTCACGTTGTGCATGAGCACAATTAAGCATTAGGAAATCCTCATTCTTCACAATATTATCTCCATAATCTGTGACCCACATAGTTGTTTGTCATTGCATAGTCAATAAAACACAGGTAAATATTGTTCTAGTATTCTCTGCATCTGGATGAAAGGCACCCAAGCGTTGAGGACTCTTCTTCATAGGGTCGCTGTGAGTCGCCTGAGACTCAACAGCACTTAACAACAATAATATCAACACAGAGAGAGATACATCAGCTGGTCCAGTGGACAGAAAGAGATGCTACCAAGCCCTCGGGTCTGTCTTTCATTGTTTTTGTTCAGACAATCCTCTAGGTCATATAGCCCTGGTATACAAGTTGCCATATCGCGGTCACTTGTGGTTGCTGTGAGGCTGAACACTGTGACACTGATGTGTCAAATGCGTTAATGGTTGGCTACCCAATGCGGACAGAGAATGAGGTGGAGCTCCCCGATTAAAACAAGCTTGGAAGGAGGAGTGGCATCCACTTCCATAATAGTTTGCCTCCAGAAACCCTATGAACCTGGAGAGAGGATGAAAGGCACCCAAGCGTCAAGGACTCTCCTTCATAGGGTTGCTATGAGTCACCTGCGACTTGATGGCACTTAACAACAACAACAACAACATTCTCTGCATCTAGCTAAGATCCATTTGACAAAGACTCCAATGACGTCCTTTATTTCACATCTTATTTAGAATCCAACTTGGGTTCCTGAAAGGTCCCTATTGATGTTCTCCTGCAATATTTTAAAAATTATCATCAGTAAAATATCAGTTGCAGTAATATTGTTGTTAAGTGCTGTTGAGTCATAGACGACTAATAGCAACCCTATGAATGAAAGACCTGAGCTTTGTTCATAGAGTTTCCAGAGGCAAGCCATTTCAGAAGTGGATGCCACTCCTGCTTCCAAGCTTGTTTTAATCGTGAAGCTCAACCAAACACTGTCCACCATGGGAACCATTATGGCATTTGGCACATCAGTGTCATAGTGTTTAGAATCACAGCAACCATGAGTTACCTCTGTACAGCATTGCACATGGCCTCACTTCCCTTAGCGAATCAACATTCCACCCTAGTGCTCACCACTCCCAGCTTCTATAGAACCAGCTCCTGTAATATTATATTTTATAATTTCTGTATTCTGTTGGATCACCTTTCTTTGGAATGGGCATAAATATAGATGTATTGTGGTTTGTTGGACTAGTAGCTGCCTTACACACTTCTTGGCATAGACAAGTGAGTACTTTCAACATTGCATCTCTTTGTGGAAATATCTCTGTCTATTCTATCAGTTCTTGGATTCTTATTTTTCCAAAATGCCTTCAGTAACTTGGACTTCTTTCTTTAGCACCATGGGTATTTAATAATATGCTATCTATTGAAATGGTTAAGCACAAGTGCATGTGCCTTTATATATATATGTATTTATTTAGTTACGTGGAATCCCTGAATTGTGCAAATGGTCAGCATGGTCTACAGAACAGAGTAAGGTTCAACTCTGCTGTTTATAGGGTCACTGTAAGTCAGTAGTTGACTTGATGACACCAAACAAAAACAACAGCTGGTAACTGAAATATGGTAGGCTCCAGTCGACCCACAGATGCTGTGTGATAAAGGCCTGACAATCTCCTCCTCCATCTCAGCCATTAAAACCTCTATCCATAGAGTTCAGTTCTGCTCTGACACTGATAAGGTCACCATGAGTGATAACAGAGTCTCTGGTTTTATTTATGCATTTCTTTGTATACATCATTCTGGTAGGTGAGGAAAGACTGGAAGATGTTTCATTCAGAGTTATTATAATCAGTATGTAGTCATTAATATGTAGACAGATAAGTGCCCATTTTGTGATTCTTGTTGAAGGAGAAGGATCTCTGAACAACTTGCTGACCAGAATTACTGGGATAGCAGCGTTGTTGGGAAGCTAAGTGGGCGGCGGCTACTGAAGTGGCACAAATAATATGTGCTAGACTATTAACCAACATATAAGTGTTTTGAACCCAACTTTACCACTAGGAGCTCTGGTGGCTCAGTGGTAAGAAGCTTCTCAACCATCCCAAAGGCATGCGGTTCAAGTACAAGAGCTGTTCTATGGGGGAAAGATGGGCAATCTCCTTCCATGTGTTCAACCCTCTGGAAAACCCTCTGGAGGGTCAGCTATGAGTCAGTTCAGACTAAAAGATACAAAATACCAGCAACAGTAGCACTGCAGCCTATAACATGGATTACACCTTAACATCAAGATAACAAAGATCTTCACCTCTGGGCCAATAGGTAACATGATGATAGATGGAGAAAAGATTGGAATTATCAATAATCATCTTGTTTAGATCCAAAACCAGTGATACCAGCAGTCATGAAATCAAAAGATGTATTGCACAGGGAGGTCTGCTGTCAGGGATTGAAGAGCAATGATGGCAGTTTAAAGACTAGGGTGAACCTGATTCAAGCCATGGTGTTTCCAATCACCTGTTAAGCATCTGGAAGTTGGAAAATTAATAAGGTGGCTGAAATGGAATCAATCCCTTTGAGCTGTGGTGTTAGAGAAGAGTGCTGAGTGTCCCACTAAATGCCAAAAGAACAAATAGATAAATCTTATGGAAAGTGCAGCCACAGTGCTTCTAGGAGGTAAAGATGATACAGCTTTGTCTCATAACTTCAGGCATGTTGTTAGAAGAGACTACTCCTTGGAGAAGGAGGTCTTTCTTGGAAGGATACAGGATCAGTTGGGGAGAAGACCTTCAACAAGATGATTGACAAGGTAACTGCCTCAGTGGGCTGAAGTGTGTCAGGGGTGATGAGGATGGCAAAGGTAGGGCAGGCTACGAATTGTACCCAGCTTGATAGCACCTAACAACAATAATAAATATCACACTGAGGAAAAGGTCTAGTAATCTGTTTCTATGTCAGTCTAGAGACTAAGGTGTACCTGATCCAAGGCCATGGTCTTCAAAATTACTTGCTATGCATCAGAGCACTGGACAATGACTAAGGATGACAGAAGAAAAATCGATGTCTTTGAGTTGTGGTGCTGGAGAAGAATCTTGAACATACCATGGCCCGCCAAGAGAACAAACAGGTCTGTCTTGGAGACAGTGAAACCAAGTTTCTCCTTGGAGGCAAGGATTTTGAAGCTCTGTCTCCTGTACTTTGGGCATGTGACAAGGAGGGACCAGTCCTTGGAGAAGAACATCATGTTTGGAAGGGTGGAGGGACAGTTCAGGAAAGGAAGGCCCTAGATGAGATGGATTGATATAGTAACTGGAGCAGTAGAGGTAGGTGTGTTGGAGTCAGTAAGACTGGCTCAGGACAGGGCAGGTTTCAGAGATGTGAAACACTGGGTCACTATGAGTTGCAGGCAACTCAATGGCACTTAACAACAACAACGTGACATAGAAAACCGTATGCTACTAGTGCCACACATGTTGCCTTGAGTTGGGGTGAGGTAATGGAGTTTATTATTAACTTGTTATAAACTTGGATATATTTAATGTGAGAAGGATAGGCAAGGAGAAAAGAGATTACTGACAGGAGTCTCAATTATTTGCTTCATTCTTCCTTAGAGTCTCTCCTAAGGAATCTACATTTCTCATTGCTTTTGAATAAAAAAAAATCAACACATGTCTTACCCTCCATTAGGGTTCTGAGGCAGTAAATTGCATGTGAGATTGCCCATTGTTCTCCTTCAGTGCGTCTGCGGGATTCGAACTACCAGGGAGGCGTGGCCTTTGCGTTAGCAGTGCAGCTTCCCATGTACCATGCCAACAGAGCCCCTGCTCCTAAGGAAAGACGATCATAAAATGAAAAGTTTTCGAAGATACTGGGGAAGTTAGAGGGTGAGTGAGCAAAGGAAGGCAGACACCCGTGTGGTGGTGGGCTCACCCAGTGACTACAACGGAGGGCTTGGATGTGGCAGCTAACATGATATTGGTGCAAGATAGGTAAGTTCCGGTCTGTGGTTCCGAGGGGTACTGGGAGTGGTGCACCAAAAGACATCAGCAAAATGAAAAAGTCAGGGAAAACAAAGCAAATGTCTATCTTGAGGTCTTAAGTCTTGAGGGAGCACATTTTTTGGTTCATTTTATATTTTTTATTCTTTAAAAAAAAAAAAGGTTCGCTGTCACAAGGAATTTGTATTCAGTGCCTCTCTTCAGAGGCCGTGTCTCATTTTTTCCGTCTAGCTTTTTAAAGATTCTGCATTGGTGGCAACAGCAGATGTACTATTTGACTTAAATTCAGTATGCACTGGTATTACTTACAGTGGTTCTGAGAAACTTTTAACAAAGGCGGGAAGATTGTCGCATTGACAGTGAAATTAGAGAACTGTGTGGGCTCATTATGTTGAGTTGGCAGCGAAATGTCTGCAGCACACCTGTTTTATACCAAGTGATACAATAGCCTGAGAAAAATCAACCAGGTGGCATTGTTCCCCTTGGTTTAAAGGCACAAGGTCATACAGACAATGCTGACATGTGCTCCTTTTTAATGGATTTAAAATTAGTTTCCAACCTATTGTAATCTTGCACAGCATATGAAAGGATTCGCTCTAAGTGAGCTATTCCTGAGAGGGAGCTGGATAATTGAAAAATAAGAAATATCTGTGTTCTTTCTCCATGGGGCCTCCCTATGTTTTTGCCTCTTAACACTCCAGCCTCTGTCTATTGGCGCATGATCCACGGACCGAGTGACAGCACTGCCAACAACCTGAGGTTAAAAAGTCAGCTGAGGAAGGTGTTCCGTCTTCTGACCTAGATCCTGCCCCAATTTTAAAAGTTATACGGTTGGATGAGCCTTTGGTCATTCAATTGTTATGGCACCAGCTGGCATCCCTTGAAGCACAATGCTCTTTCAACATGCTCCCTAAACATGCTGGGTGAGAAACAGGAGCGATCGGATCAAGCCAGAAGTGTGTCTAGAGGGAAAATGATTTATTAGAAAAGGATCATTTCTCCACGAAGAGATGCATCGGTGATTGATGATTTCTAACTTTTGCCAGCAGGAAACTCAGAATTATATGTGCATGTGAACGTGATAGCGTCGTTCATAAGGTGGTGTGCTCCTAACCAAAAGCCTTCATTGTCTCCAGCAGTTCGAATCCACCAGTAACTCAAAGAAAGAAAGTTGGGCTGTCTTTCTCTGTAAAAGCTACAGTCTCAAATAGTTGATGGAGGGATGCTGTCAATTGGAACTGACTTAATACTAATGAGTTTGAGTAAGAGAAGGAGGTATAGGCAATAAAGATGTATGGCAAGTTCTATTTTTTTAAAAAATTTATACTAGTTTATTTATAAAATTTGAATACATTGTTTTTTAGACCAGGTTCTTCCAATTTCC
>NW_006399888.1:5983737-5991426 GCF_000299155.1 Elephantulus edwardii | reverse complement strand
TGATTCATTCCCCCTCGTCCCTGGCACATCCTCACCCCTCTGCTTCCTCACTCCTACTCATACACATTCTACAATAACAGTTTTGCACAATATTTGTCCTTGTGGGACTGAGTCAGTTCACTCAGCATAATGCTCTCCAGACCCTCCCAAGTTAGGTAATAATTTACAAACTCATATTGCTCCTGTGTGTTACATAGTATTCCACTGTGTGAATGGACCATAATTTCTCAATCCATTTGATTGTAGTTGGACATCTGGGATGTTTCCATGTTCTTGCGATGGTGAATAATGCTATGAACACTGGTGTAAAAATCTCCTTTTGTGCCTTAGTTATCATTTTCTCAGGGTATATCCAAGCAGTGGAACAGCTGAGTTACATGGAATTTCTATGTTCAGCTTTTTGAAGAAGCATCAAACTGCCTTCCTCAGAGGTTGTACAATTATACAATCCCATCAACAGTGTATAAGAGTTCTTATCTCACCACATCCTCGCCAACATTTATTACCTACTCTCCTGTCAAACTTTGCCACTGTTACTGGAGTAAGATGGTATCTCATCATGGTTTTGATTTGCATCTCTCAAACATTTGGCAGTACCATCTCTGACAAGAGTTTCATAACAAAAGTTGACAGAATATACATGGGCCTCCACAAGAAAAAGACTGATAACCCAGTTACAAAATGGGAAAAAGACGGAAAGAATTTTCACAGAAGAAGATATTCTGATGGTCATCAGATACATAAAGAAATGCTCCAAGTCACTGGCAATAAGAAAGAGGCAAGTTCTATTTTTAATACTTTCTGCTATTTTAATAATATTCTACGATGAAGTTGACTCAAATTTTCCTTGTCCAGTAAACTACAAACAAATTGCTATACAATGAAATACTGTTGTCATTTTTGTCAATCAATCAATTTGCTCTGACTCTTAATAATCTTTCATTGAACAAAAGATCTCCTGGTCTTGCACAATCTTCATAATTATTAGGAGATCTAACTGTTACTACAGTTTTTGTTATTATGAAATACTGTTCAGCAAGAAAAGTGAATGAACTATTTACTGATAACAGCAATAACACAGATGAATCTCAAATGCATTATGCTAAGTGAAGGATGACAAATGCATGCCAATGTACACACTATTATTCCATAGATCCATTATTGTTGGTATGTTCCATTGAGTATCTTACCTATCCAGAGCCAATGTCATAATCTCTGACAGACCTAATCCCATTTCTCTAGTTACTGTGTAAATACATGTCATCCTGAGGCTTCCTCTCCTGCACTGTACCTCTAACCTTCCAAAAATGATATCCTTCTCCAAGGATTGGTCCCTCCTGGTCATATGCCCAAAGTATGTGAGAAGGAGCCTTTAAAATCCTTGCCTCCAGGGAAAAGCTTGGTTTCACCCACCCCAGAACAGACCTGTTTGTTCTCCTGGCAGTCCACAGTATGTTCAATACTCTTCTCCAGAATGACAACTCAAAGACATCGATTCTTCTTCTATCATCCTTAGTCATTGTCCAGCTCTCTGATACACAGCAAGTAATTGTGAAAATGATGGCCTGGATCAGGCGTACCTTAGTCTCCAGACTGACATCACTGCTCTACAGTACTCCAGAGAGGCCCCTGACAGCAGACTTTCCCAATGTAAATTCATCTTTTGATTTCCCTCACTCCTGATGCCAAGAATGTTGATTGCAGAGCTGAGCAAGCTGTAATTGTTAATAACCTCAGTCTCCTCTTCATCTATCATGGTGCTGCCGATTGGCCCAGTGGTGAGAATCTTTGTTTGAGGAAGTTCCTTCTTTGAAGGAATTGGAAGAAAAGCAAGACCACAGAAATTGATGGAATACCAAGTGATATATTTTAGCAAACAGATGCTGCACTGGATGTGCTCACCAGGCTGACTGCAAGAGGTCTATATTTGTTTCCATTCTGAAAAAGGTGACACAGCAGAATATGGAAATTATTGAACGATATCACTTGCTGAAGATTATCCACAAACAACTGTCCCAAAGAAATGCCAGATGTGCAAGCTGGGTTTAGAAGAGACCATGGCGGTACGGACATCATAGCCAATGTTAGACGGATCTAGGCTGAAAGCAGAGAGTACCAGAGGTCTATCTGTGTTTCATTGACTATGCAAAGGCATTTGACTGTGTGGATCACAATAAATTGTGGCTAACCTTGAGGAAAATAGAATCCCAGAGCACTTAATTGTGCTCATGTGAAACCTATACTTGGACCAGGAAGCAGTAGTCAGAATAGAGCAGAGAAACACTGCATGGTTCAGGATCAGGAGAGGTATGTGTCAGGGATGCATCCTGTCTCCATACATTTTCAATCTATATGTGGAACAGATCATTCGGAAGGCTGGGCTTTATGAGGGGACACATCTGTCAGAATTGGAGAAAGATTCATCAATAACCTGTGGTATGCAGATGACACAACCCTGCTCGCTGAAACTGAGGAAGACCTTAAGCATTTGCTGCAGAAGGTCAAGGACTGTAGTCTTAAATACGGATTGAAGCTCAATGCCAAGAAAACAAAGATTTTCACCCCTGAGCTAATTGACAGCATATATCTATAATACTATAAATTTCATGCATGCATATAAAATCTTCTTAAAAATCTATAGGGAGAAAAAGGAAATTAATAATTGCTAGGTGATTGGGGTGGGAGAAAATTGACTATAAAGGTATCAGAAGGAAGCATCTGAAGGAATGTAATTATTCTGTAACTTTATTGTAATTATGGTTATGATTATGAAGAATACATTAATCAAAACTCATAGAATGGCAGTTCAAAAAATAAAGGGATGAATTTTATTGCATGAGCTCTGGTGGCACAGTCAAGAGGTTCCACTGCCAACCTAAGGACATGTATGTCTCTCTGGCAATTGCAATCCATCGTGGATTCATGCAAGAATGATAGAAAGTCTTCCCCCTTGTGATTTATTATCAGTCTTAAGAGTCTTGATGGAAGGTTAGTGTGGACCAGTTCTGACTTGACAGCAATGAGTAAATTTTAGTGTTTTAAATTTTCTTGGTTGAAAATTGCATTTCCTTCCAATTTTTGGCAAATAGATAAACTAAAAAACACTACATACTAATCTAAAAGGAAATGTATAACAAAAATTTCTTTCACTGATATACATGTTTACATTTAAAAATGATGCCATTTTCTCTTAGGAATAGAATTAATCACATCATTTGCCCCCTCTAATTTTGGGCATATTGTCAGGAGGGGCCAGTTCTGGGACAACATTATGTTGGGAAAGGTAAAGGGTCAGCGAAAGAGAGGAAGACCCTGAACAAGGCGGACTGATCCAGTTATTACCATGCGGTGAATGTCCTGCCTTGGTTCCCTCTACCTGGACCAAGAGTTGAACTGGATGGGAGACAATGGAAGATCTGCTGTGGACAAAACCCCTGAGTTTGTCTTCACGATGTCCTGTTCAAGAGAATTCCAGCATGAGTGAGCTTTTTGTTTGAGCCCACGGTTGACAGTAAAGGCAACAGCCAGGATGAAGAAGATAATTTTATCAGAAATGGAGAGAGAGAGAGACTGACTGACTCTCTCTCTGAAGGGACAATCTCCATAAGTGAAGTATTGCAAAAAGATGCTTTGCAGGCAAGTGTGACCTAATAAAAATGACTGGCTCTGCAGTGTGACGTGGTACTGGGCTTGAGTGTGGACCAATACAATAATGTGGTGCGCAGTCAATAGATGATATGGGAGGTGGTTCCAGCCTATTGCTTTTTATGTTACTCTTGGGGACACCAGAGGTCCAATGTTTATAGTTATGCTTGGGTAGGACCTAATTTTAGCCATTTCACTTGCCCTTGGCCCCTCATTGGCTCCCAGCATGAGCATCATCTAATTCTACCCCTCTGGTACATTCTACCCCACTCTGCATTCCTTGTGCCCAGCCTCTCCTTATTCCTGCCTGACCCTAACACAATGGCTATGACAATAGGCTTGAACATGGTAAGAGATTATGAGGATGGTACAGATTTGGGACAAGTCACTGATCTATTGTTCACAGTGTAGCCTGGGAGTCATACATGACAAGACAGCACAAAACAAATCTGACTTTTAAAAAAAAAAAAAGCAGAAATTCATTTAAGCATTTCTTCTGACCAGAATGTATTAAAACAGAACAGAGAACCAAAATCTTAAATGGATTTTGAGCGAATTAGTAGGAAAGTCAAAGAAAACAATCTACATGGAAAACAAAATCTATAAAAGGATGGCATAGAAATTAAAATCGAGCTAGTGCTGTAGGATGCAGTTGTCAGAACAGAGCAAGGAAGCACTGCATGGTTCAAAATTGGGAAGGGTGTATGCCAGGGACATGTCCTGCCTCTTTACTCTTTCAATATATATGCAGAACAGATTTTCTGGGAGGTTAGGCTCTATGCGGAGGAATGTGGCATCAGAATTGTTAGAAGATTCATCAACAATCTGTGTTATGCAGATGACACAACCCTGCTTGCTGAAACTGAGGAGGACCTGAAGTGTTTACAACAGAAAGTAAAGGACTACAGCCTTCAATACGGATTGAAGCTCAACATCAAAAAAACAAAGATTCTCACTACTAGGCTGATTGGCAGAATCATGATAGAAGGTGAAATGACTGATATGGTTCACAGCTTCAGTTTGTTTGGCTTCACAATCAACACTCTTGGTTGCAGCAGCCAGGAAATCAAAAGATGAATTGCATTTGGAAAATCTGCTGTCAGGGACCTCTCCAGAGTACTGAAGAGCAATGTTATCAATCTGGAGACTAAGATGTTCTTGTTCCAGGCCATGGTCTTTGCAATTATTTGCTATGCATCAGAGAGTTGGACAATGACTATGGATGATAGAAGAATTGATGCCTTTAAGCTGTGATGCTGGAGACGAGTACTGAATATATCATGGACTGCCAGGAATACAAACAGGTTCATCCTAAAGAGGGTGAGACCAGGCTGCTCCTGGGAAGCGAGGATTATGGAGCTTTGTCTGACATAACTTGGGCATATTGCAAGGAGAGATCAGTCCTTAGAGAGGGACATCAAGCTTGGGAGAGTGAAGGGTCAGCGCAAGAGAGGAAGACCCTCAATGAGATGGATTGACTCGGTGACTGTGGTAACAGGGTAGGTGTTTCAGAGGTGATAAGGTTGACACAAGATAGAGTGCAAAGCTATTGTATATAGAGTCGCTATGAGTTGCAAGTGACTTGACAGCACATAACAACTGTGTTATAATAATAAGAAAATACAATCTTAATTATCTTCATTATCAAAAGAAAACAATATTCTAAAGTATTAGAAACTATATGCTAGATGTTTTTCTATCCCTTATAGAGGTTGCATTATTTAATCCTCTGGTAGATAAAATAACAATTTTCATCAATTCAACAAGTCATTTCTTTAGAGACAGACCCAATTCATAACTGACCCTCCAGCAGTTTTTCAGAAGATGTGAATGCACAGAAGGAGATTGCTCATCTTTTTCTCCGAGAATAGCTAGTGTATCCGAACCTCCTGCCTTTGGGTTGGCAGTGCAACTCCTTACCCCCTGGACCATCAGAACTCCCTCACCTCTTATCAGGTAGATATCAGTATACTGATTGTATTATGTATTTATAAAATGTAATTAAGAATTTTATATTTATGTAATGATTTAAGTTACATAAATAAGAAACTGAGTCACAAAGAGGTTAATTAGTTGAGAAATTTAAATAGCTTGTAGCTAGCTTGTGGCAACAAGCTTCAAAGACAGATTTGTTGTTGTTATGTGCTGTTAAGTCTCCTGTGACTCATAGCAACCCTACGTACATACAATAGCTCTGTAGCCTACCCTGCACTGAGCCAGTCTCACTGACTCCGATACACCTACCCCCATTGCACCAGTTACTGTATCAATACATCTTCTTAGGGGTCTTCCTCTCCTGCACTCTCCCTCTACCCTTCTGAGAATGATATCCTTCTCCAAGGATCTGTTCCTCCTGTCCGCATGCCCAAAGTATGTGAGACGGAGCTTCAAAATCCCATCCTCCAAGGAGAAACTTGGTTTCACCTTCTCTAAGACAGACTTATTTGTTTCCTTGGCAGTCCGTGGTATGTTCAAGACTCTTCTTCAGCACCACAACTCAAAGAGATCATTTCTTCAGATATATGCACACTCGTGTTTATTGCAGTATTAGGTAAAATAGCAAAGATGTGGAAACGAACCCCAAAGTCCAACTATGGACAAATGGATAAAGAAATTATTAAAAGAAAAAAAATACTCAGTTCCTGAACTCTCTACCAGTAGCTACTGTGTTTGAACTCATTGTTGCATCTCTTTGACAGCCATCCTCTTTTATTTTACTGACTCTCTACCAAGGATGATGTCATGATACTGCAGATCTCTCTTGATGAAATGCCTGAAGTGTATCACACATATTGTCTCATTATCATTTCCTTCAAGGAACATTTGGGTTGCACTTGTTCCAAGGTACATTAATTTTTTCCTTTGGCAATCAATGGTGAATATAATATTCTTCACAAACACTATAATTCAAAGATTGATTTTTCACTGATATCCTTATTCACTCTCCAACCTTCACATGTCTATAGAGCAATTGAAAATACCACGGCTTGGATCAGGCACATCTTAGTTCTCAAAGTGACATCCTTGCTCTGTAGCACTTTAAGGAAGTCCTTGGAATCAGATTTGCCCAAAGCAATACATCTTGATTTTCCAAGCACTATTACAATGGATATTGTATGTGGATCTCAGCAAAATGAAATTTTTGGTAACTTCAAAATTTTCCACTTATAGTGATGTTGCCTTTTGGTCTGCTTATGAAGATTTTTGCTACTTTACTTTTTATGTTGAAGTGTAATCCGTAGTGAAATTTATAGTATTTAAATGCCATCAGTAAGTGCTTTGAGTATTTTCTGCAAGCGAGGTTGTGTTACTTGCATATTGCAGCTTCTTAGAGCCTTCCTCAGATCTTAATGTCACATTTTCTTTCTACAAGATAACTTCTTGGGTTATTTGATCAGCACACAGATTGAATTGGTATCATAAAAAGATGCAAACTGACACCTATTCTTCCTGATTTTAAGCTATACATTAATTCCTTGTCCTATCCAACTATTGGGTTTTGGTCTATGTACAGGCTTTACATGTTGTTGTTGTTGTTAGGTGCAATCTAGTTGTATACACATAGTGATCCTACAAATAAAAGACCTGAACACTTGTATAACTTTCGTCATTTCTCCAAGTCCATACAGTTTCTGGAAGCAAGCTATTTCAGAATTGGATGCTACTCCTGCTTCCAAGCTTGTTTTAATCAGGGAGCTCCACCAAACACTGTCCACCATGGATAACCATTATCACATTTGACATATCAGTGTCATAGTGTTTAGTATCATGGCAACCAGGAATTACCTCTGTACAGCAAACGGACAGACCAGTGCTATACAACTTAGAAGAATGTTTTACCAAAACCAGTTAAAACCGTATCTGAGGGCTGCAGATTAAAATCACCCACCCTTGGCTTGGTAGCATAACTAGATCAACAGAGCTCTCTTATTGTTGTTGTTGTTGTTGTTAGGTGTTGTTGAGTCATAGATGACTCATAGCGACCCTATGAATGAAAGACCTGAACACTTGCATAATTTTCATCATTTCTCCACGTTCATAGAG
>NW_006399888.1:5980530-5983267 GCF_000299155.1 Elephantulus edwardii | reverse complement strand
TGTATAACAATGAAAGAATTGTCCTTTTACTTTTCAAAAAGAAGAGTGAACTAGGGGGGAGGAGGGCAGGGAGGGGTGAGCAGTGAGAAAAGTGCAACAATGAATGAATGGATATCCAAAGTCTCTGTAAATTTTCAGGAAAATTAATAATAATAATAGTAACAACCTTAACTCATTGCCATTGAATCAGAACTGATTTATATTTTACACCCCAGCTGGTTTTTCAGAGGTATTTGCAATCAAGTTAAAGCTGATTAACTGTATCTGATCTTGTTTACAATCAGAGTGGGAAGCCTCTGTGTGGACAAGCAGGATCTGGTGGGTGGGCCTTGGTATTAAAAAATCTATCTGGTCCTGCCTGTGAGTGAGCCTTTATCTTGGCAAAGTTGGAGCCTTGTGGTTAAGTGATTGTGATTTTCTTGAAAGCTGGGGTAAAATATTTGGACATTTCTAAATTGTATTAGCCATCAAGTGTAAGCTGATATTGTTCACAATCATCTTGGGTGAGAAGCCTCTGTGTGGGCAAGAAGGTCCTGGTGAGTGGGCCTCAGAATTTAAAAATCAGTGTGTGGCCCTTAGGCCTTATATTGATCATTTTTAGAAAGAATGTTGTTCTAAGTAGTGAAGCACTTATCTGTCAATTTGCTGTACTGTGATTACTTGGGGTTGCTGTGATACTGAAATCTTTGCCACTGGTGTGTCAAATTACAAAAGGGTTTCTCATCATGGATGGGTTTTGGTGGAGTTCCCTGATTAAGACAGACTAGCAAATAGGAAGGGCCATCTACTTCCTAAATAAAAGACTTTTGAAAACACTATGAACACTAGTCAAAGAGGATAGTTATAGAAGTGTAGTGGTAGAGCCTAGATTGGAAGTTAGTAGAGGAAACTAATTAACAAACATAGTTTAACCATTGGTACATAGAATGTTCATGGCTTTGTGTTGGAAAACTGGATATTGTTAAAAATTAAATGGAACACATGAATATTGACGTACTAGGCATTAGTGAGATGCAATGGACAAGGTATGGCCATGTTCAATCAGATAACCAAATGATATATTATGCAGGGAATGAAAAACAGAAGAAGAACGGTGTTGCAGTCATAGTAAAAAAGTCAATTTCAAGTTCTATACTGCAATACAGTGTTGTGAGTGATAGGATAATATCTGTAAGCATACAACAAAGACTCGTTAATACAACTATTATTCAACAACTATTATTATATGCTCCTATATGAAGTGCCAAAGAGGAAGACATTAAGAATTTTTACCAAATTTTGCTGTCTGAAATTGACTAAACATGCAATCAGGACGTATTAATGATAATTGGTGACTGGAATGCAAAAGTAGGAAACAATGAAAAAAGAACAGTAGTTGGAAAATATGAGTTTGGTGATAGAAATGAGCCTGGAAATAGAATGAACGAATTTTGTATTTACAGTGATTTATTCATTGCAAATACTTTTTCTAAAAGACACAAAAGATGACTTTACACATGTATTTCATTTGATGAGCTGCACTGGAATCAGGTTAACTACATTTGTGGAAGAAATCATTGAAGAAGTTCAATATCAGCAGTCAAAACTAAGCCAGGGGCAGACTGTGGGTCAGATCATTAATTATTCATTGTTGTTGTTGATTGCCTTCGAGTTGAGCATGACTCATAGTGACTCTGAACAAAAGGCCTGAAGCCCCTCTACAACTATCAACATTTATCAAAGTTCATTGAGTTTCTGGAGGTATGTTATTCATATGTAAGTTCAAATTGAGGCCAAAGAAAATTAAAATAAGTCCACAGGAGCCAACATCTGATCTTGAATCATTTCCACTGAATTTGAGGATCATCTTAAGGATAGGTCTGAGGCATTGAACGCCAGTGATAGAAAACCAGATGAGTTGTGGGATGCTCTCAAGGATATTACCCATGAAGAAAACAAAACGTCATTACAAAAACAGAGAAGAAAGGAAAAAACAAAATGGATTCAGAAGAGACTCTAAAGATAGCACTGGAACATTGAGAAGCCAAGTGTAGATGAAAACATCTCTAAGTGAAAAAGCTGAACAGATGATCTTAAAGGGCAACTCGGGAGGACAAGGCAAAATATTGTAATGGAATGTGCAGAGAGCTGGAATCAAAGAATGATAAAGGGAAAAACACACTCTACATTTCTCAAGCTGAAAGAATGAAAAAAATAAATTTAGGCCTCATGTCACAATGCTCAAAGATGCTAGGGGCAGTGTATTAAATGACCCAGACAGCATCAAAAGAAGATGGAGGGAATATACAGAGTCAATGTACCAGAAAGGATTGATTAACACTGAAAAATCTGAGCAAGTATCATATGAACAGGAGGAAACAGTAATGAAAGAGGAAGTGGAAGCTGCATTGAAGGTATTGGCAAAAGGTATAAGGCCCCAGAAATCGATGTGATACCAATTGACTTGTTTAAATTAACAGACGCAGCCTTGGATGCACTCATCAGCCTGTGCCAGTAAATTTGGAGGACAGCTGTCTGACCAACGGATTGAAAGAGGTCTGTATTTGTTCCTATTCCCAAGAAGAGTGATCTAACTGAATGTGCGAATTATCTAACATATGATAGCACGTGTTAGCAAAATACAGCTGAAGATCATTCAAAAATGGCTAAACAGTATATAGATAGGGAATTGCCAGAAGTTCAAGCGGAATTTAGAAGAAGTTGTGGCACCAGGGATATCATTGCTGATATCAGGTGG
>NW_006399888.1:5971928-5980320 GCF_000299155.1 Elephantulus edwardii | reverse complement strand
GGGAGTGAGTCAGGGATGTATTCTGTCTCCATGCCTGTTCAATCTATATGCTGAGCAAATTATCAGAGAAGTTAAACTCTATGAAGAGGAATGTAGAATCAGGATTTGAGGGAGACTCATCAATAACCTGCATTATGTAGATGTCACAACTTTCCTTGCTGAAAGTGAGGTGAATTTGAAGAACTTGTTGCAGAAGATCAAGGAATGCAACCTTCAGTATGGATTGTGTCTCAATATCAAGAAAACAAAGATTCACACCACCGGTCCAATAAGCAGTGTCATGATGGATGGAGAAGAGACTTAACCTATCAACAGCTTCATCTTGCTTGGATCCACAATTAACACCCTTGGTACCAGCAGTCAGGAAATAAGGAGACACATTGCAGTGCTTAATGATAATAAATAATTTCCAGATTACTGAGAAGTAGTGATGCCAGTTTGAAGACTAAGGTGCACCTGATTCAGGCCATGATCTTTCCGATTACTAGCTATGCATCTGAGACTGAGAATAAGGATGACAGAAAAAGAATTGATCCCTTTGAGCTGTGGTGTTGAAGAGCACTGAACATTCCATGTATGGCCAAGAAAATGAATAGATATGTCTTGGAAAGGATGTAGCCTGAGTACTCTTTGGAGATGGCTTCACCTCACATACTTTGGACATATTGCTTAGGAGGTGCTATTCCTTGAAGATGGACAAGATGTTGGGGAAGGTGGAGGGGTCAGCGAAGGAGAGGAAGACCCTCAACCAGGTGGATTGAAAAGGCCACTACTGCAATGGGTTCTTGGGTGTAAGCAAGTGTGAGGATGGTGCAAGAGAGGACTAGGTTCAGATCCATTTGTTCATCGGGCCACTATGAGTCATACTTGACTCGATGGCACCTAAAATAATAACAACAAATCACACGGGTGGGGATTGCCCATTTTTCTTCCTTGAAGCAACTGGTGGATTCAAACCACCTGTCTTTGGATTGGCAGCGAAGTCCTTATCCATAGACCACCAGAGTTTTTTCAAAGCATAGGAAATGATAATTCTTTTACGAGATGCAGCAAAGATAAACTTGCCTTAATAATTAATTTGGACACCTTGATAAAATTGTCTAACCCAATTGTAACTTTATTGCAATTATAAATAGTATGCCTATTTTCAAAGAGATGATTAGCTGATTGTCACTGATGATGTGATGATATGACAGAAGACGTTATTCTGTAGTGTGTGACTCAATAGACATGCAGGAAAAGCAGAATCGAATAGGACTTGAGAGTCAAACAGCTGTTTTCACGCATTTGATGATATTTATTTAGTTTGCCTTGCTTGTCAGATTCTGCTAGATGGGTAAATGAAAAAGTCTTCAGCTTTGAAGGTCAACAACTCAGTAGACTGAATGAAATAAGATAGAAAACAAAAATATGTTGCTATTTATTTATAATTTTCCTTTCATGTTCCTTGAAACATATGTTTTATTTATTTCAGTATAGATGTGTATATAAACACACATATATATTCAAACATGTACATATGTATTCATTCATACATGTCTCTCTCTAATTGCCCTGGAGTAGGAAACAACGTGTAGCTGACTCTCCACTGGATTTTGGAGGCTATAAATCATGTGAGGAGAGATTGTTCACTTTCTTCTAAGGAGCTGCTGGTAGATTTGAACCGTGAGTACTGCAGACTTTGGATTAACAATACTATTCAAACAGGACTTTGTGACCAGTTGTTGTGGTTAAGTGCCATTTAGTCAACTATGACTCAATGTGCCCGCATGAACAACAGATCTGAATCCTGCCCTGTCCTCCGTCATTCTGATCATCTCTAATACTCAAACCCACCTTTAAAGTCACTATACCACCAGAGTTATATGTGTTGTTGTTGTTGTTGTTGTTAGGTGCCATCGAGTCATAGATGACTCATAGCGACCCTATGAATAAAAGGCCTGAGCACTGTTCATAGAGTTTCCAGAGGCAAACCATTTTGGAAGTGGATGCCACTCATGCTTCCAGGCTAGTTTTAATCGAGGAGCTCCACAAAACACTGTCCACCATGGGTAACCATTATCACATCTGGCACATCAGTGTCACGGTGTTCAGCATCACAGCAGCCACAAGTTACCTCTGTACAAGAATGCACAGACCAGTGCTATACCACCTAGAAGAATGTTTGACAGAAAAACAATATCTGTGTGTGTATTTATTGCTGTTGTTCTTGTTGATTGCTGTCTAGTTGAGCATGACTCATAGCAACCCTATGAACAAAAGGTCTGAAGCCTTTCTAGATAGATGAATGTAGATAGATAGCTATAGATATTAAGTATTTATGTAAATATTTATGTATTTAAGTTAAGAATTGACAGAGGAAGAGGCAAAGATTTGCGCACTAAGATTATACACATCTTGCAGCTATCTCATAGTTATATTTATAATAAATATTTAAAATAAATCACATTCTTGCCATTGTTGTTCTTGCTGTTATTACTGATTGCTCAGTATACAAGAATTGACTGTGTAGCTATAATAAACTCTATCTCCATCTAGTGGCATAAATCTTATACAACAGCTAGAACCTAACAACTCTACTGACTGATTTTTCTGAAACAAAATGTCATTGAATGAAATTTTCTTTCTTTGTTCTTTGTCAACATGCAGGACAAATAATGGATATCAGGACTTAGCTCAGTATTCGCTCATATCATGGGTTGAATTCTGTATTCCCAAAATATGTGCCAACTGAACTGGGTTTCAGTGCTTAGTGAATCCCCATTATGTGGTTTAGAAGAGCTCTGTGGTAGCTTAGTGGTAAAGATTTGAACTGCCATTACAAAGGTTTGAATCTATTTGGGAGAAAGACAGGCAATCTCGTACCAAATGATTTACTGCCTCTGAAAGCCCGTTGGTCAGTCAGCTATGAGTTGGTTCCCTCTAAAGTACCCAAGAACAGCATATGATTTACAGTGTTAAGTCAACCATTATAAGGAGATTACAGTGGGATACCATACTTAATCAGTTAACAGCCCCAAACCAATATAAAAGGAATTTGACTGGAAAGTGATCTCTGTTGTCTTGCTTTATCTTACAAAGAGATAAAGAGAGAAGCAAGCAGAGGGAAGAAGATCTACTCCCACCAAGCAAGAAGAACCAGGAGCAGAGCTCATCCTCTGGAGCTAGGATTCCTGTGTTGTGACTCTTAGATTGCAGGATGATTGTTACCCAGAGATGCTGGAGTCTCCAAGGGACATCAGTCATATCTATAGACGGTAAAAGGAAACAGAACTTTTCCCTACGATTAACAAAACAAACTTCTCCTACAGCTGGTGCCCTGAAATTAGACTTCTAGCTTTTTATCTGTTAGAGAAAAAAAAAAAATCTGTTCAAATCCTTCCATTATGGTATTTCTGTTAAAATAGGACTAGATAAACAAGATGATATATGCTGGTGGCCTCGCGGTAAGAAGCGGCCCTGAGACCCGTAAACCACACAGTTCATTTACAGCCATACCACCCTGAAGGCACCCAATATCATCCAAAGATGCAGTTCAAATCCACCAGCTATCTACTACTTGGGAGAAAGATGGGTAATCTCCTCCCACGTGATTTACTGTCTCTGAAAGCCCCTTGGAGGGTCAACGATGAGTTGGTTCCGACTTGATGACACTTAACAACAACAACATACAGCTATAGTGAGCCCTGATGACATAACATATGCATTTCAGGATTTTTCAGATTTGAAGTTTACTTTTCAGACTGAATGGCCTTACTCTGTGTCATGAACAGATTTAGTTTGGGGGACTGAGTCAATATAGCTTTCTGGTTTGGTTCCCCCCCCTTACATGTTTTCTCTCTAAGTAAAGAGTAACTTACCCTCTCGTATTCCAAGCCATATAGAAAGTAGATCAATTTTGAATTCACCATCATGTCCTATCCAGGGAGAACTCTTGCCTAGAAAAGAGGGAGATCTTTTTGAGGCAGCTGTGCCATTAGTTCCCAAATTGAGCTCAGGTTGGGGGACAGTTAAACTCCAGCTGTGGAAACCAGGGCTAAAAGTAAATATTGTTTCCTTTAAGGAAAGTAACTGAAAGCCTTGGAGTAAGCCCGGTTGTTGAGCTGCTAACCAAGATGTCAGTGTTCACTTTGCCTTGAAAACCATTGTGACTATGAGGTAAAACCAATGACAGTGGAGGTGGTGTAGTGTGTGTGTATGTATGTGTGTGTTAGGTTTGGCGGCTTTTATAGTAGTTACAGTTCAGAACTGCAGTCAGAAGGAAGACATTTTTTAAATCCTATGAAGAAGCTTTATAAATCCTATGGTCATTTGCATCCCCCATGTCATTGCTTTGGAAAAGACACCTTATAGATGAGAGAAAGGGCTTGTCTATGATTTTAACAAATTCTAAAACCAAAGGAATCTGAGCAATGAAACACATGGAATTTACATGCTTTCCAAAATGCTCATAATCATTTTTAGAATGCAAAATGTGTTTTATTCTAATATTTAATAATGTAAGTTACTAATATGACTTAGATATCAAAAAATAAATTAGCACTGTTTTAAAATAATTACTGCCTATCATTTATCCGGATAATCTCTTTTTTTAAAAAAATCTGATATGTTTTACTATTGTGTACTGTTAAATAGGAACTGACTCATTGCTGACTCTCCAGTAGGTTTTCAGAGGCAGAAAATCACCCAGGAGGAGATTTTCCATCTTTCTCCCATGGAGCAGCTAGTGATTTCAAACTGCATCTTGGGGTTGGTAGTACAACTCCTTATCGTTAAGCCACCAGAGCTCCTTTAGTGTCATTTAAATATTAGGTGGTTGTTGTTAGGTGCTGTTGAGTCCAGTATGACTCATAAAGACCTATGAACAAAAGATCTAAACCCTGCTCTATCCTGCGCCATCCTCACACTTGCTGACACTCAAGACCCCGTTGCAGCAGTCACCAAGTCAATCCACCTGTTCAAGGATCTTTCTCTCTTCCACAGACCCTCCACCATTCCCAGCATCATGTCCTTCTTCCAAGGAACATGCCCAAAGAATATGAGGCAAACCTCATCATTCTTGCCTCCAAATAGCACTCTGGCTGCACCCTCTCCAAGATATATCTGTTCGCTCTCTTGGCCATTCATAGGATGTTCACAATTCTGTTTCTATCATCTTTATTTGTTGTCCAGCTCTCAGATGCATAGCAAGTAATTGGAAAGACTATGGCCTGAGTCAGATAAACCTTAGTCCTCAAACTGACATAATTTACTCCTCAATAATTTAGAGACGTTCTAACTGCAGATTATCCCAGTGCAATGCATCTCCTTCTTTCATGTCTTTTGCTACCAAAGGTGTTAATTGTGGATCCAAGCAAATTGAAACTGTTGACAGTTTCAATCTCCTCTCTATTCTGATACTGCCTATTGGTCCAGTGATAAGAATCTCTGTCTTCTTGACACTGAGATGAAATTCATACTGAAGGCTGGATTCCCTGATCTTCTGCAACAAGTGCTTCAAGTCCTCCTCACTTTTAGCAAGCAAGGTTGTGTCATCTGCATAATGCAGGTTATTGATGGGTCTCACTCCAGTCCTGATGCCACACTCCTCTTCGTAGAGTCCAGCTTCTCGGTAATTTGCTGAGGATACAGATTGAATGGGTATGGAGAGTGAATACAACCCTGATGCACTTTTTTCTCAGTTTTAAACCATGCCGTGCTCTCCTGTTCTGTTCATAGAACAGCCTTCTAGGCATAGGTTCCACATGAGCCCAATTAAATGCTCTAGGATTCATTCATCTCAATGTCATCCACAACTTGTTATGATCCACACAGTCAAATCCCTTTGCATAGTCAATAAAGCACAAATAGTCATTCTTCTGATATTCCTTACTTTCAGCCAGGATCCCTCTGACATCAGCCACGGCCTCGTCTAAATTCTGCTTGAACTTCTGACAGTTCCCTATCCATTTGTTGTTCTAGCTGTTTTTTAATAATCTTCAGCACTATTTTGCTTGCAAGTGATATTAATGACATTGTTCAATAGTTTCCACATTCTGTTGGATTATCTTTCTTTGGAACGGGAACAAAATGAACCACTTCCAATCTGTTGGCCAAACAGCTGTTCTCCAAATTTCTTGACATAGTGAGTGCATCCAAGGCAAATTTCTTAACTGATGAGTGCATCTAGGGCTGCAACTAGTGTCCTATCTATTCCTAGGGCCTTATCTTTTTCCCCATATCTTCAATACAGCTTCCATTTCATCTTTCATTACTATTGGCTGATGCTCAAATGGTACTTTCTGAATTTTTCAGTGTCAATCAGTTCCTTTTGGTACAGTGACTCTGTGTATTCCCTCCATCTTCTTTTGATGCTTTATGAGTCATTCAATACATTATATTGCCCATAGCATCTTTCAATATTGTAACTCGTTTGTTTTATTTTTTAATGTAACTAAAGTTTTAACTTTGTATTTCCGTTTTCTCAGCTTGAGAAACACAGAGTGAGTTCTTCCCTTTTTTGAGAGACATCATCTTCTTTGAGAGAAACATAATGTGAACAAATCTGGGGTGAAACAAGTGATGAGGGAGAGAAGTCTAGCATCTCAGAGTGACCATAGAGAAGGAAAGCAAGAAAGGGATTAGTACAGAATGTGAGCCAGTTGGATTGGGCGCAGGCATGAAGGGAAGGTCTGTGGAGTAGTAAGTGGATATTTTGTTTCAAACGACTCTCCACTCCACCTTGATTGAGTCTGAGGAGGAACTGTACATAAGTGAAACACTGTCTCACATGTTTTGGGCATGGAGGGGCCAGGTCCTTGGAAGAAGATATCGTTCTAGGAAAGGTAGAGGATCCGCAAATGAAGGGAAGACTTAGCAAGATGAATTCACACAGCGACTGCAACTAAGTGCTTGAGCACGGGAGAGATTGTAGATGATGCAGGTTTGGGAAAGACTGGTCTGTTTGTTGTTCATAGGGTCACTAGGCATCGTAGTGAACCCAAGGGCACCAGATAACAGCATTATGAGCCGTAATCTTGGAGATTCCACCAGTCTTTTTCATGCCGGAAGGTTTCTCCCCCCTTTTTTTGTGATTTTGAGTTTAATTATACATGTTTCTTCCACTTTATTAGGAATCTTCTATTGAGAACCCTTTCTCAATGGTCAAGAGTAGATCTTAAAGTCTTGTGATCAACCACTGAAGAGAAATCTTCATGTCCCTAAATTACTAGAATCAAAATAATAAAGTAGCCAAAATCTCACAAAACCAAAAATGTCTACTTGAGCCACAATTTCATCTGTCTTGGAACCAGAAGAATTAGATAGCGGCCACCTATGCCTACTGACCAATCACACTAGAGTCACAATAGGAGGTCACAGGAGGATGTGAGAGAGATGCAGAGCTGAAAACAACTTCTGGATGGACTTGACAGCCAGAACAACAACAATCATCACGAACTTAGCACAGGCCTAGGTGACGTTTTGTTCTGTTACGTGAAGGCTGCTATGAGTTAGAATTGACCTGACAGCACCTAACAACAACCACCTCACTTGAAGGGGGGCTGAAGATGATATTGCAGTGAGGTTAATCCAGGGTAGAGCACATTCGTCTATTCTGGTAATAATCATGTATCCAGGAGTCTAACAACAATTCTTGATCCCACAGAGGACACAGGAATGCATAATAAGTAAATAGGTTCCCAGAACCTGCAATCAAAAATCCACTGTCTCCTAAAATAAATTGAAAACTATTGATGACACTGGATTGTGTATCAAATTACATTTTTGGCAGTAACCAAACAAAAAACAAATTAGGTTTCTTATTATAAAATGACACAATGCCTTCACTAGGTTTTTCTTTTTTCCATATTGAGAATTTTGTTTTATTCTTTTATTTTTTCTAAAAGCATAATGTAGCTAAACTTATTAGCCTTTGGAGAGTTTACATTTTCCTAAAGCCATCATAGTTTTTATTGGTTCATTTTGTTATTGCTGGTGGTGTTGTTATTTTTCAAAATAATGTATAAAATAGAAAATTAATAATTTTAGATGAACAATCCAGTGGCATTAGTTCTTTTTATCATATTGCACACTTAGCACTATTGCTTTTGTGATTTTGTGCCATCAAGTTGGAACCAACACGTAGATGATCCTCCAGTGGGTTTTCAGAGGCTGAGCATCACACAGGAGGCTCGTTCTTCCTCAGAGCAGCTGGTGGCTTCACCTGCCTTTGAGCCGGCAGTACAATTCCTTACTACTAAGGTATCAGAAGGGCAAGCTCTGGTGGCCTAGTGGCAAGAAGCTGCACTTCAATCCAAGAGGTGCACGGTTCGAATCCACCAGATGATCTGCTGGAGAAGGAGGAACAATCTCCTCCTGTACCAGTCAGATCTGATTTGACGGTACACACACA
>NW_006399888.1:5953515-5970706 GCF_000299155.1 Elephantulus edwardii | reverse complement strand
TTTTTTTTTTTCCTGCAGAGGGGCTGGTGAATTCAAACCACATGTTTTTGTGTTGGCAGCACAGTTACTTACCACTAAGGCACCATCACTTTTTACTACTAGTAAATTCTAAATCTTGGTGTATTTCACATAATTGAAATCATATACTTTCTCTCATCTTGTAATTAAGCTATTTCTTCAGAATGATCTTTTCAAAATTTATCTGTATTGTGGCATGCATCAAGACTTCATTTTTAATAGCTGTTATATTACTGTTATATTGTTTCACTTACTATCTTTTTTATTTATTTGCTGATAGATGTTTAAGTTATTTCCATTACTATCACCGGCAAGCTAGAAATTCAAAACGCTGAAAGTACAAGTATTAAAGGATTAAGAGATAGATATAGATGGATGTAGACATATATCAATTTTAGTTTCTCATACATAGCATAATTATGTTGTTGTTATACACTATCAAGTTGCCTGGGACTAATAGCGACCCTATGTACCACATCTCTGAAGCCTGCCCTATCCTGAACTAGTTTCACTGACTCCAACACACCTACCCCTATTGCCCTAGTTACTGTATCAGTTCATCTCTTCGAGGGTCTTCCTCTCCTGCGCTGTCCCTCCACCCTTCTGAGCATGATGTCCTTCTTCAAGTATTGGTCTCTCCTGACCACATGCCCCAAGTATGAGAGATGGAGCTTCAAAATCCTTGCCTCCAGAGAGCAACTTGGTTTCACTTTCTCCAAGACAGACTTGTTTCCTGGCAGTCCTTGGTATGCTCAAGACTCTTCTCCAGCATCACAACTCAAAGGCATTGACTTTTCTTCTATTATCCTTACTCATTGTCCAGCTCTCTGATGCAGAGCAGCAATTGTGAAGACCATGGCCTGAATCAGGTGCACCTTTGTCTCCAGACTGACATTATTGGTCTTTAGTGTCCTAAAGAGGTCCCTGACTTCGGACTTTCCCAAAGCAATTTGTCTTTTGATTTTCTGACTGCTAGTACCAAGAGTGTTGATTGGGGAATCAAGTAAGCTGAAATTGTTTGTTAACAATGTCAGTCTCTTCTCCACCTAACAAGGTACTGCTAATTGGTCAAATAGTGAGAATCTATACTTCTTTCAAATATTACTTCCCAGAAAGTTTAGTACATAATGCAACTAACATTGCTAGAGTGAAAATTGCAATGTATTCTAATTGTGTAGCCATGCTTTTAGCCTAAAAGGATATTTAGACTTAAAATGAGGAAGAAAAAGAGCAATCACTTTATTGTTTGAAAGAAGTCTAAAACAACACTTTTTCAGGCCTCCGTTTATCTTTTAACATCAATGTATATGTTGAGAAATGACAAAACTTTAATTGACACTGTTCTAGATGGAAGAACTAACACAGTTTTTAAAAATGAAATCAAGAAGCTGCTGCATTAAGAAGTTGAATAACTTCATTAGGTCTCATAATCAGTAAGATGGAACATTGGTCCTCAAGTCCAGGAAGCTTGACTGCAGAATACACCTTCTTTTTTAAAAATAAGAAAATTAAATTTTATACTGATTTATATAGAAAGTTCATAAAATTCATATACATTGTTTTTCACACTGGATCTTTCCCTTTTTGTTTACCCATCTCTCCCTCCATCCATCAAATTGTGTGACCATATGATTAAGCAACTCCCTCCCCCTGCTTGGATCTTCATACTCATTCTACAGTAATGGTTTTATACAGTATTTGCCCTTATGAGACTGAGTTAGTTCACTCAGCATAGGGTTCTCCTTCTTGGTCCTTTTACTGCAGGATTTCTCCCAGAACGTCATTTCACAACAATGCTCGTTGAGGAAATAGAGTGGATTTCTTAATTTCCCTAAAACAACTTAATGCATTCGCCAGAAGGTGCCCTTCAATAAAGCTACTTTTGGTTTTTAGTCTTACTAAAAACTTAGAGCTCAGGTAAAGGTTATCTTGGTATTCTCCTGCTTTTAATTCTGTTCTCATCCACACTATCTTCCAGTATATTTTTGCAGAGTTTGGTCTAAGCTAGTTTCTGGCTTTTAAATTTGTCTGTCATGTCCAATCATCTAGGAGTAGTTGAATCTTCATTTGAGGCTTCTGAAGACTAAAATTTCCTTAAGGCTAAATAAATGAATAAATGCTGAAAGGTGAGGCACTATGATAGGTTAGAAAGTCATATTTAATGACCCTGCATTCTTTCACCTGTCATTGTCTGCGCCATTTGTGCCACGAAAAGGATAGACCTACTGTCACCATCAAGCATTAGTGTTAGAAAGAGCAAAATCATTAAGGAGATTGAATTATGTTCCCCAAAATACACGAGTGAAATGATAGAAGGTGGGAACTATGGGAAGATTCTTCAATGATCTGATAAATCAGATGGTTCTAAAAGGATTAAGAGTGGAGCCCAATACCCACTAATTCCATGACAGTCTTATTCTCTAGGGTGTGGCCTGCAGCTCCTTTTAAAAAAAAAAAACAAACAAAACTTTTTTTAAAAATTAATTTTAATGATAGTTTACAGAGACTGGATTTCTATTCATTCATTTTTGCACTTTTCTCCCTGCTCAACCTCTCCCGACCCCCGCCATTCGTTCTTCTCTTTGAAAAGTAAAAGAAGAAATATTTAGTTGTTATACAGTCCCTCCCCCTAAGTCCACTCTACTATGTAGCCTTCATTCTGGACTCCAGTCATGACAATAAAACCTAATCATACATTCCTTTTAAACAGTTCTTTCCCTCATCTGTGTCAATGCAGTATATCCCCTCTTTCTCACTCTCCCCTGAACCCCAATGTCAGTCCCCTTTTACAACAGTGGCACTAGGAAGTATTTGTCCTTTTGTGACTGAGATACTTCACTCAGCATGATGTCCTCCAGGGTCACCCATTTCGTATAATATTTCATGAGTTCCTTGTTTTTCAATGCAGCTTAGTATTCCACTGTGTGAATATACCAGAGCTTTTTGTCTCACAATAGATGCTGAAGAAAACAAAGACTTTCCCTCCAATTTGACCTTCCTTCAGGTGATCTTCCTGAACATCTTTTCTTGCCCTCGCGTAGACACCAGACCATAGCTGGGCCTTAGTTGATTTTCTGAAGCTGTAAATTGCACAAAGGGAGACTGCCCATTTTTCTCCTGTAGCATCACTGGTGGGTTCAAACCGTCAGAGAGGCAGTGTTCAGGTTACAAGCTATACCACCTTGAATTTGGTTAGAAACTTCAAAGTGCTTCTTAGAAGCAAGGATGATGAGGCTTCATCTCACATACTGTTGGCTTGTTGTTAGGAAGGGATGTCATTCTTGGAAAGGTGGGAGGTCAGTAAAAGAGAGGAAGGGCCTCAATGAAATGGATTGATACAGTGACTGTGGCAACGGGTCCAAAGGTGTCCTGGATGGTGAGGACGGTGCAGGACAGAACAAGGTTCAGATCTGTCATTCGTGGGGTTTCTGTGGTCGTACTAGACTCAATTTGTTGTTGGTATGTGCCGTTGAGTCACCTGTAAGCCATCGCGACTCTATGTACAGCGACTCTGAAGCCTCCCCTGTCCTGAGCCAGTCTCACCAATTTTGACACACCAACCCCCATCACCCATCATAGTTACCTCTCATCCAGGTTCTTCCTCTCCTGCGCTGTCCCCCCACCCCTCCGAGTATAATATTCTTCTCCAAGGACTGATCTCTCCTGGACACATGCCCAAAATATGTAAAGCAGAGCTTCAAAATCCTAGCCTCCAAGGAGAAACTCGGTTTCACCTTCTCCAAAACAGACCTATTTGTTTTCTTGGAAGTCCGTGGTATGTTCAAGACTCTTCTTCACAACATGAAGGCATGCATTCTTCTTCTGCCATCCTTAATCATTATCCAACTCTCTGAAGCATAACAAGTAATAGTGAAGATCCTGGCCTGGATTTGGCACACCTTAGTCTCAATAGCACCCAGCAATAACAAATGCAAGATAATAATGTGTGTTTGTTAAAGTCATCCACTTGTAGTATCGCTGCTATAGCAGCACACTAGATAATAATAGTGCAAAACTGGGAACAGCCCAGGGGATCCTCAGTAGTAGAATAAATCGGGATGAATAATAGAAAGAAGCAAAACTACATGTAATGTTTGTTATGAATTAATCTCACAATCCTAATGTTGTGTGGAAAAGGTAATGGTTTAAAAATATGTGTTTTATGATGCCATTTATATGAAATTAAAAATAAATTACTGATGTTAGAAAGAATAAAGATTATCATCCCCCAGGGACGGGTGTTGAATAGAAGAGGCACAAGTGTATCTTATTCTGTGTTCTTGTAATATTTCTTGCCTTGGGCTAATGGGAAAAGTGTGTTTATTTTGTAAAAATTCTCCATGTTGTACACTTAATTTGTTCACTTTTCTGTATGCATGCTATACTCTAATGGCTTATTTTAAAATGCCATCTAGCTCTTTTCTAAAATGCTGTCTTGACTTTTTCTTCATTAAAATTACTACTGTAGTTCTCTGGAAGGCCTTGAAGATATTTTCTTCCAAATTACAGACTCTTCTCTTCACCTTCCATCTTGCCACTCTCCTGGGATGTACAAACCCACTCTCACTGCCAAGTGTTGTTGGTTCTAGCTCAGTGAGACCCTCCATCGGGGTCCTCAGACTGAAAATGTGAAGAGGAGGAGTGTGTCCATCTGTCTTCCACAACCAGTAATGGATTTGAAGCACCAGAGACATGTGAACTTTTGGTTAGCAGGGCACCATGCTATGGATTACACCACCACAGCATTGCTTTATTTTGTTTTGTTTTTTGTATAGCAAATATTCCTTATTTATAATGCAAGCTTTGGTGAAAGCACACTGAGGCTCAATTGGCATCAGCTCACAGCTCTTTTTGATGTATAAAAAGGCATCTCTAATTTAATTGATCATGACCTGAACCCTGATCCCCCCCATATTCTTCTTTTTGCATTATTCTTCACATTTACTGATGGTAATTCTTTACTTTCACTTGTTCCCCCCTCAAACATTTTGAAGTCTCTTTCATTCCTCTCTTTCTCATGTAGAACACATCCAATTGGCAAGAAAAATCCTGTTATTCTTTCTTCCTATCAGATTATGGCCAATTATTATTGCCTCCACTCAAAAATGACATGGTCATCTAGATAATTTCATAAAATCTAAAATAATAATAATAATAATTGTCATCACCATCATCGTAATCAAGTTCCTAGAAGTCAGGGAGCTCTGGTGGCCCAGTGGCAAAAAGCTGTGCTGCAATCCTCAAGGCAAGCAGTGCAAATCCACCAGCTGCTCCATGGGAGAAGGATGGGCAGTCTTCTCCCACTAACGGGTCATCTATGGGTTGGTTCTGACTCTGTAGTACACAAGAGCAGGAGTAAGAAAAGCCAAAAAAATACTACAACTCGTTAGAGACGCCCCGTGATGTTTCCAAGGCTGTTATGGGAAGAGATGGCCCATCTTTTTTTATGATGAGCAACTTGTGGATTCAAACCTCTAACCTTTGAGTTATCAGGGCAACACACTGTGCACTACACCACCCGAGCTCCAGAGACAGTCAAAATATTTAGCAAAATGACCTTCAACTTACAGTGACCCTATAAAGTAGAACAGAACTTTCCCACTGGGTTTCAGAGGCTGTAATCATAACAGTAACAGACTGCCACGGGGCCACATGTTTCTCCTACAGAGCAGAGCCAAGCTTTGCACCCATTAACCTTTGAGTTAGTAGCCAAGAACTTAACCACTTTGACACAAGAACACCTTAATAAGAGTTTAGGAAAACACCCCAAACTGTATCATTAAAAACAATGCCAGTGAAAGAAACACTGAGATCCTAACAGATTGCATTCAGAATCTGTATAATGAAGTTAAATAATACTGATGAAAGAAATCAAAGACTTAAGTGAAGGAATACAGCCAAATAAATGATACTGAAACAATTGGGTGTGTATATGCAATATAACAAACTTCTGTAAGAACATTGAATAAAAATGTATCAGAGTCTTAAAAGTAAAACCTTGAACCATCCCAGTTTTACAAGTAAACGTAGGAGAAAAGCATTGTGATATCAGGGTAGGCAAAGAGTTTTTGATAGAACATCAAAAATCCAATTCAGGAAAGAAAAAATTTATAAATTAGAATTCATCAAAGTTAAACACTTTGACTTTGGGAAACATTTTCTTTGAGAAAGTAAAATACTTTGGCTTTGAGAGTGAAAAGATAAGCTGTAGATGAGGGAAAATATTTGCTGTTTACATCCCAAAGACGAGCAATTCGAATCCACCAGCTGCTCCTCACGAGAAAGATAGGCAATTTCCTCCTGTTTGATTTACAGCCATGGAAAAACCCACTGACAGGTCAGCTGTGAGTCAGTTCCCACTAGGCAGCACACAACAATGAACATCACTCTCTAGCTTTGTTTGCCTAACTTCACTTCTGTCCATCACTACAGCTGCCTTTTACAGTCAGCTCCTCCCCCTAATTAAATATTGGAGTTTATAATCAGTTCTCAGAAGATCTGAACTGAGAACATAGGTATTCATAGCATCCATTTAAAGATGGAAATGATATTAGTGAAACTCAGAGATGATGAATAACTTTGAAGCCTTAGAAACAGCAAGTGACCGGTCAAACCCAGTGCACATTTAGACCTGCCTGGCTTTCTTCACTATTTCAGGTGCTATGACTGCACCTGAGAAACAAAAATTATGTTTCATTCAAGGCAATAAAGTGACAAAGACAAGGCTGGTATAGTAATATCCTGAAGCCTTCAGAAAGCACAACACAGAAAGGTCAAACTTAAGAATGGAAATATCATTAATGTATTCAGAAAGGAAATAAAGTCTGCTTCGGCAAGGGGGAGGGAAAGCCTTTATTAGGAAGCGCTCCAAAACCGAACGCAAGAATCTGCACTGTTCTTAGCCAAAGGATTTTAATCTTGTCACAGTCTCCTCCTTGTTCCCTATCTGCGGTGCCAAATATTCCATTACCGAAATTAAATTGGCAACGTTCTAAGTATAGCATAGAAGTACTTTTCCATGAATATGACAAAATAGGAATATAGAAGCATCCCATTCTATTAATAGAAACTGCATGCTTATACGTTATTACTTTTACTAATTGTATTTCTCTAGTCATTTGTAAATAGAGAATATATTCCAATGGATCGAAAGGATATTCAGTTGCAAATCTCATCTTCTCCTGTTTCCAGCCATTCCCCTTCCCTGGAAGCAGTACTGTGTTTCTTTCTGAGAGAAAGGAATTGGAAAAAGGTGTCTGCTAACTACTCAGTTCTTTTATAGAAAAAAATATCTCCAAGGAAAAATACAAACTGCTTCCCTGGTCTAAGCTCGCTCCTTGTCATCTAGTTCCCCCCGGATAAATAAATGTCTTGATATCTGAAGCTCTGTTAGAATAGTCTATAGTGACTCACACTGCTAACCAAAAGGACGTGTATGTCCAGAGGTTCAAATCCACCAGCAGCATTAAGGAAAAAAGAAGGGAAGTCTCCTCTAGTTAGGATTTGTTGTTGTGTACTGATGACTCAGAACAGACTTGCAGCTGACTGCCTAGCAGGTTTTCAAAGGAAATTGATGACAAAGAAGGAGATTGTCCATCTTTCTCCTGTGGAGTAGCTGGTGGATTTGAACCTCGAGCCTTTGGGATTGCAACACAGCTTCTTGCCACTAGACCAACAGAGCTCCCTTGTTGATGGAGGATTGCTGTGAGCTAGACTCTACTTGGTGGCAGTGAATTTGAATTTTGAGTAAAACGGGAGAGGAGCTGTGTCTGAAATTCTCTTATAGCAAGCAAACCCCGCCCAAGGTCAGCCTATAGTAAACAGAACCACAATCACCGAGGTGGTGGTGCTGGTGTTACGGACCAGCAAATCAGAACAGACTCATAGCTGACCTCCAAAGGCTTTTCATAGGCTGTACACTGCATGGGAGGCAATTGCCCTTTTAATTCTTACAGCAGCTTGGTAGATTTGAACCATTGATGTTTGGGTCAGTAGCAGGACTCCTTACCCACCAAAGTTCGACTGAGGTGTCTCTTCTCTGAAAAAGTCAGGTAGGCGACATGTGGGATAGAAACAGAACCAACTGCCTACAGAGTCAGTTTCTGAATTATAGTGATTCCACGTGTAACAGATTAAAAAAACTGTTCCCTATGATTTTCAAGAGCTGATGGTTTTTGCAGGGATTGCTATCGTGTGTGTGTGTGTGTGTGTGTGTGTGTGTGTGTGTGTGTGTGTGTGTGCCTCAAGTGAACTCCAACTGCCAACCTTTGAATGAAGAGCTTAACCGTTAGTTCACACAGGGGCTCTTACCTAAGAGGTAGCTGGATGTAAAATGAAGACACTTCACTGTTAAAGGCTTCCACGTCGGAGGCATTCCTGTGACTTTCAGTTCTCTGTGTGACAAAGCCCCAAGGCCACATTCAACACAGAAATGATCTGGGGAGCTACCACGCTACCAAAGATCTCTCTTCAATTCCCTGGAAACTTTTGATTGTGTGACCCCCTTCACCTTCCTGATAGAACTCGGTCCCGGGAAAGATCCCTGTGATGCATGGAGTGGAGCCTTCTCTGTCAATCCGTTCCTGTCTGCCAAGCTCTTTTCAGGTACCTGAAGACATTCCTTTCCCAACTCTGTTCATGCAAACTGTGGGATGTTAAACACATTTGCTAACTTGATTCCCCACCCTACAACTCAGAAAAAAAAAGGCAGGGGGTAGAAAAGACAAGAAGAGGAAGTCACTGATAAAATGGCTAAAATATTTGAGTTTTTGTGGGGGTTTCTAACTACACTGTCTTGGGCCCTATTTTTTAAAATTTTATTTTAATGAATGTTTACAGAGTCTTTGGATTTCCATTCATTCTCTGTTGCACTTTTCTCCCTGCCCACCCCTCCCCCACAATTCCCTTTTCTTTTTGAAAAGTAGTAGAAAAATTCTGTCATTGTTATTCAATCCCTCCCCCCAAGTCCACTCTCCTATGCTATCTTTGTTCTGGACTCCTGTCATAACAATAATATCTAATCATACATCCCTTTTAAACAGTACTCTCTTGTCTTAGGGGCTATTTAAAAAAGAAATAAATATTAATGGGCGAGCAGAGAGGTGTACAAATTGGTACTTTCATATACAGCTTGTTGGTGCTGCTGCTGCATTCCATTGAGTCAGGACCCTCCAGTAGGTTTTCAGAGGCAGTTAATTGCATGCGAGGAGATTGTCTATCTTTTTGCCATGGAGCAGCTGGTGGTCCTGAACTGCATGCCTTCAGGATGACAGCACAGTTTCTTGCCACTAGGTCGTCAGACTCATATACTGCTTGGTGGTGATGGTGGTGATGTACCCTAGAGTCGGAACCAAACCCATAGCTGACCCTCTGGTGGGTTTTCAGAGGCTGTTAATCACAGGGGAAGAGATTGTCCATCTTCCTCCGTGGAGCTGCTAGAGACCTCAAACCACTTGCCTTTGGATTGCAGAGTAGCTTCTTATGACTAGGCCACCAAAGGGGTGGGGGTGGGGGGGGGGCATAAACTCTGGCAGTCTTTATCTGGGATCATTGAACCACAGCTGTCCAAGTTATTGCTGTCACCATTACAAATGCATATTTCGTTTCAGTCAGCAATTGTACTGCTAGAACTATTCTACAGATGTATTTTTTCATATTTAATATAGTGCATGTACAAGATTATTTATTGCCATATCACTTACAAAGTAAATTGGAAATTGCTTAAACATCACCAACAGGAAATGGACTCAATTATGTTTATATACATGAAGTCATTAAAAACAGAGCATAGTATGTACTGGCACGGCATTACTTACAAGGATTTTAAACTACAGTTAGGTACTACAATACTTTTTATTAACTGCTGGAAAATTGTTACTATTAATTCTGAAAGAGTTTTTCCTTCATGTACAAACACTTGTATTTTTTTAAATAATATATTGAATTAAATAACATTTCATAATGTACTTATATTATTTTTCAATTTAATCAATATTACCACCTATTAACTATCTTTACCAATATGAAATTTTCAAATACAATTACAGCAAAACACCTTTATGGAAAAGGATTGTTGTTGTTATGTGTTGTTGAGTCTCTTGCAACTCATTATGACCTTATGTACAATTACCCTGAAAACTGTTCTATCCTGTCCCCTCTTATTGTCTCTGGCCCCTCATTACCTCAGTCACGGAGTCAATCCAACTCATCAATGGTCTTCCTCTCTTGCTCTGTCCCTCTACCATTCCAAGCATGATGTCCCTCTCTGAGGACTGGTCCCTCCTTGCAACATGTCCAAACTATGTCAGACGAAGCCACAGAAACCTTGCCTCCAACAGGCAGCCTGGTTTAACCCTCTCTAGGATGAACCTGTTCTCCTGGCAGGCCATTGTATATTCAACACTTCTCCGGCACCACAGCTCCAAGGCATCATTCTCCTTCTATCATCCCTAGTCATTGTTCACTTCCCTGACACATAGCAAGTAATTGTGAAGACTATGGCCTGTATTAGGTACATCTTAGTCTCCAGACTGACGTCGTGACTCTACAGTACTCTGGAGAGGTCCCTGACAGCAGGCTTTCCCAGTGCAATTCGGCTTTTGGTTTCCTGGCTGCTGGTACCAAGAGTGTTGATTGTGGAGCCAAGCATACTAAAGCTGTTAACAATCTCAATATCTTCAACATATAATGCTGCCAGAAAAGTGTCAGAAAATTGTCAGAAAAGTGTGGGTTGATTGAGATTGGGTTCCACTAGTGTCCTGAAGTGAGTAAGCTTCTTCAGTTTGAGATAGTTCATTGACCATTTTTATCAGGCCTCTCTGGTAGTTTGAATTCTTCAGAGATTCCATGAGACAAAGACAGGCAGTTCATCTCATGTGATTCACAGCCTGAAAAACCCAAGGAAGGTCAGCTGTAAGTGCAGGACGACTTAACGGCAATGAGCTGGACTGGTACTCAGTGAAAATAGTTAGTGCTTGACTAAGGAGACTTAATGGTGTGGTAGTTAAGAGCTGCTCTGTTCACTGAAAGATCTGTGGTTTGGATCATCCAGCTGGTCTATCAGAAAATGATTTCACAAGTCTGCTTCTGTAAAGATACATATAGCCTCAGACTTTCCCAGTCCAATAAATATATCTCCTGATTTCCTGAAAACAAAATATCAAATTCCTTGGTGTCCAGAGAATTCTGACCCCATTGCAACCTTTTAGAATAGAGTAGAACTACCTCACAGGATTTCTGAGTTGTTTCCAGTAATGATACATTGTAATTTCCAGTTGCCAGCTGAGTGCACATAGGAGTAAAACTGTGCTCTACAGGAGTTTCAACGCTGATTTTGAACACTTACATCCCCACACCTGTCTTCTAAGGTGCCTATCTGTAGACTCCAACTGTCAACGTTTCATTCAGTAATTGTTGCCTATTTGCGTGACCCAAGGACTCCCAGCAACAATACAAGGTGAGTTACAACTTTAATTTGAAACAGTGAATCAACTATAACTTATTTTTCTACGCCTTTCCTAATGAAAACCTCAGCTGTTAATTTAGAAAGCTGACTGCTTGAAGTGTCCACGACACAATTCACAAAAACAAAGGACTAAAAAGGGGATAAATCCCTCTAACGCATCACTTCCACAAATAATTTCTGAGTGTCTTCTGTGTGACTGACACTTAAGCTATGTGTTGCACATACACTTTCAAAAAGAATATCTGACTTGGGAGGGACTGGAGAGCATTATGCTGAGTGAACTAACTCAGTCCCATAAGGACAAATATTGTATAAAACCTTTGTTGTAGAATGAGTTTGAGGATCCAAGGGGGAGGAGGGTGGAAACAGGGATGAGGATGAGTGTGGGTGTAGGGTATTAATCATAGAGTTGCACAATTGGATGGGGGAGTGAAGGAAATGGGAAGAATATTTTGTGGAAAACATTGTATTTAAACTTTGTAAATAAATCAGTATACATTTTTTAAAACATTAAATGAAAATTAAATTTTTAAAAATTTTGAATACCTGCAAATACTACAAAGATAATGGTTTGAAAAAAATAGGTTTAAAAGGTGGATAGGTGTCAAATGATATTTTAAAACAATAAATTCAGTAGAAAGTATGTTTCTTGGAAACAAAACACTCCATAGTAAACTCCTAGGCATTCTATTATTGCATTGGAGGAGAAAAAGAATCCAAAGGATGTTTTTTTCTTTTAAAATGTTCACAGATATAAAGATCATTGTATATGTTTAGGTAATTGTGGTGGTTAGGCTGTTATTGGGAAAATCTGATGTCATGGACCTCCCCAGAGTGCTGAAGAGCAACGATGTCAGTCTAGATACAAAGGTGTGCCTAATCCAGGCCATGGTTTTCTCAATTACTTGTTATGCTTCAGAGAGTTGGACAATGACTAGGGATGACAGAAGAAGATGCCTTTGAGTTGTGGTGCTGGAGAAGAGTCTTGAACATACCATGGACTGCCAAGAAAACAAATGAGTCTATCTTGGGGAGGGTGAAACCAAGTCTCTCCTTGGAGGCTAGGATTTTGAAGCTCTGCCTCATTTACTTTGGACACGTGGCCAGGAGAGATCGGTCCTTGGAGAAGGACATCATGCTTGGAAGGGTGGACAGACAGCACAGGAGAGGGGGCCCCAGATGAGATGGATTGATACAGTAACTGGGGCAATGGGGGTTGGTGTGTTGGATTAGTGAGACTGACTCAGGACAGGGAAGGGTTCAGAGATGTTGTACACAGGCCCACTATACATCACAGGTGACTCAGTGGCGCATAACAACAATAATATACTATGACAGGTTTGGAAGCAGGAGTGGCATCCACTTCCGAAATAATATGCCTCTGGAAACTCTGGAAACTTTGATAAATGTTGATGGTTTGTAGAGGGGCTTCAGGGTCACTAAGAGTCTTGCTTGACTTGAAGGCAATCAAAAACAACAACAGGCTGTCATAATTTATTTTTTTAAATTAGGTGCCTCTTTTATATTATTATTATTTTCTTATTAGGTGGCCTCTTAATCTATTTCTACCACCTGTGTGTTAATTTTGTCATGCTTGGAGGGGGAGGCTTGCATATTACTATGATGGTGAAAAGTCATGCCACTGGTATTTCAAATACCAGGAGGCCCATCCGTGATAGGCCACTCACCATGATGGTGAATGAGTTTCACCGGAGCTTTCAAACACATTAGTAAGAAAAAAGCCTTGTGCTGGTGATATATATATCTAAAAATTAGTCACAAACCCCATATGGAATGGAACAAAATATTGTTCTATGAAATGCTGGAACATAAATCCATTAGGTTAGAAGACGCTCAACATAAACAGTGGCTGCAACAATGGGCTTGTGTATAGCAAGGATCATGAGGATAACATGGAAGTGGACAGCGCTCACTCCTCTTGTACACAGAGGCCATTATGAGCCAGAACTGAGTCAATGTCAACCCAATAACAACAAGTCAACATACATCAGGAGGCATATCGGTAGTAAGATTTCAAAACTCTTCCTTGTGGCTGTTTAAATGAAGTTGCTTCATTTCCCTAAGCCTCTTCACCTTTTCCATCCTTAACGTATATTTAGGGCTTTAGGGAATATTGTTAAAAAAAAGAAAGAGATGACTGAAGACCAAATGCTACATAGGAGGAAATACTTCTGGATGGGTGTTCAGGAAAAGTGAGAGAGTATGCGAGAGAGCAAGAGACTTGAGACTAGAACAGCTTGGAAGTAAGAGGAAGTGGGTGGGAGAGGAAATAGAATTTCATTTTTATAAAAAAGTACCATGTGGTGAAAGTGTCCCTTTCATAAGACTTAAGAAATTTAAATCGGCTTCTCTTGAAATGACTTTGGGATGTGGTGTGTGCACTTGCTCCAAAACCGTATGGCTTGCACTTTATACACATCCAAGTTTTGCTACAGATCTAAGTAGACTGTGCTAATTAACTGATGTATGCTAATTTCTTGTTTATGTTCAGCATGCACTGGAATATCAGCCAGGACTTAATGTTTATGAAATAAAATAATAGTTTATTTACAAAATTCAAGTTCTGTGATTTTAAGAACAGATTCTTCCATAAGTCTTTGACTGAAAGATGTTATTTTGTTACATACCTTAGATTCAGAACTGTCTCAAAGCTACCCCTCCGGCAGGTTTTCAAAGGGAGTAAACTGCACAGGAAGAGATTGCCTATCTTTCTTTCACAAAGCAACTGGTGGACTCAAACTGCATTCCTTTGGGTTGGCAGTGCAACTCCACTAAGCCACTAGAGCTCCCTTTAATTGAAAGGAGAAACCTTTAAATGAATATGTGACAAAATTTAATTATTGCTCGGGAATAAAGTATGTTTGCACTAAGGAAGCACTGTTTTTGAGTTTCACTCAATTTCTGCAGATATGTTTCTGTAAAATTAGCAAGTGAGTAAAACAAATTTAGCTTGCTGTACGTATGTTATTTCCAAGTGTTAGAATATTTAGCATGTGTATCTGGACAGTTTGAAGACAGCCTCCCCAGTCCTTCTGTAGCCCCCACGTGTAGGAATGCCTCACAGTTCTAAACTACATTCAAAGTATATAATATGACAATTTTAAATAAGTTTTCAGATAATTCCTTGTACGACAATACTTTATTCTTTTTTTTTAATACTTTATTCTAGATACCAAAACAACAAGGCACCATAATAAAGGGAAATTATAGCTCATTTTCATTCACTAACATAGATGCAAAAATCCTAGATCAAATATTGCCAAATTAAACCAAAATAAGTATGACAAGGTATCGCATCGTGACTAAGCAGTTTGCCCTTCTGGTAGTGAGACGCTGCTTTAATATTAGAACTAAAGTTTGTACAACTCAGTACATTAAATATTTTAAATGACACACTGGTAAATGTAACATCCCCAAAATGACGTCCATTCTTAGCAAAGTAAAGCTAGATCGCAATTTCTTATTCTGGTAGAGGTAATCTACAAAAAAAAAAGAAAGGAAGAAAATGTATAGTTAAATATCATATCTAACAATGAAACAGTGGAAAATTGTGTTTTTAATACAACACAATAGAACAAAAATGCTAACATCTTTTCTAGTCAACTTTGTATTAGAGTAATAAAAAAATGAAAAAATGAAGAAAGAAATGGTAGAAATACAAACTTAAAATTAAGAATAAATGGTAGAAAGACATAACACTCTCATTTTTAATATAAAAAGCAATTGCATTCAAAACCCAAAAGAAGCTTGTGTAAGAAATGGTCACAAACCTATCATTACCACTGAGTCTAAACTGGCTCATAAGTGACCCTCCACTGGGACTTCAAGACTGCAAATTGCATGACAGGAGATTGCCCATCTCTCTCTTGTGGGGACACTGGAGGGTCAAACTATCAGAGAAGTATGTGGCCTATGGGATAAACAACACAATCCCCTCTAACAATGCCATTGTAAAATGACAAACTTGTTGGTAGGTGTCATTGAATACAGTAGGCCTCATAGTAACTAACTGAATCCCATCCTATCCTGTGTCATCTTCACCATCTCTAATACACTTGCACCCATTGGTTGCAGTCACAATGCCTATTCATCGTAATAAGGGTCTTCCTCTCTTTCGCTGACCCTTCTTCTTAGCATAATAGCTTCTCCAAGAAATAGCTTCTCCTAGAAGCATATCCAGAGTACAAGAGATGAAGATTTTCCATCCTTGCCTCAAAGGACCACTCTGGCTGCACCTTTTCCAAGACATGCCTGTTGGTTCTTTTGGCAGTCCATGGGGCATCCAGTACTCTTCTCCAATACCACAACTCAAAGGCATCAATTCCTCTGTCTTGGGAAACCACGCATCCATGATTTCATTGTTTCAATGAACCATGAGGCTAGGCATGGTGTAGTAGACATTTCTATGAAAGATTTCACAGACCACAGGGTTCTCTTGAAGTTCTAAAACAGGCATCCTCAAATACCAGCCCTCCCCATAGACAGTTCACTTTCAGAATCTCTGCTTCTTCAAAACCAGCATGAGAATATAATTCTCTTCTGGAAGGGCTTAATCTCAGGTAAGTTGAAGCAGAGAGCTCCATTCCTTCAGATGCGGCGATCTAAATATGTAAGAAAATGTTTGGACAGAATGTAGGGTTATTCGACTCTTAACTGCTTGGATAGCAGTCACATCTTCCCAACTCAAAACTGTAACAATCCAATATCTCTGCACATTTCCAAGTTGTCCTTGTGTGTGACAAAAATCACTCCTCAATTTCCATGAAGAATCGATGGCATGATAGTTCTTGAGGCAAATCCTCACCAATATGAAAATGATTTTTTTGGTACATAAAACCCCAAACAATCAACACAGTATTTACTTGCGTCTGCCATCTTTTCAACATAAGTAAAAATGCTTACTTTTTTCCAGTAAAATTACTGAGTCTTTTAGGTCTTGAGTTTGAAGCTGTTTCTATTGCATGATACTTTTATTTCTGTGAGAATCATGACGGTCTTCATTTGTAATGCAGGAATTTTTAGTAGCCTGTAATGAGTTGATGAAAACTCCCTGTATACCCTGTCATTAGATAAAATCAATAGATAAAATTCTTAAGCTTTGAAATTAAATAGCTGAACAAAATCTAGCCTAATATTTATAGCTGTTTGATGCAGGAAAGGAAATAAGTTTAAGTGTAACTAAATTTATTTTTCACTTGTATTGAGCAAAACAGGGTAGAAGCTACAAACTTGACACTACCGGACATGCTTTATATTAGTTATGTAGTAAAACACACTTTGCATTTTAAATAAGAAAGTGCAATAAAAAACATTAATGTGATCCACTGGAGTATAGGTAGTGTCGTAAATCTGTCTTGGGACATAGGAAGAGTATAAATTAGTTACATTGGAAAGTACATCGTCAACATTGTCCAAACACCAGTGATAAATGAGTAATTTAAAAACTCTTAGCAAGGGGAAGGAGGTTGTGGTGTCTAACAGGCATGAAAATGAACTTAATATTGAGCTTAGAAAGCAGGCAAAGACATGATCATCAAATAAATTTTCACTCATAAATTTAATACAGAAATACATAAATAAATAATAAATATAATAAATAAAATAAAATGAAAAAAGGTAAATACCTTCACCACAACTACTAACTACGAATGCACAAAGCATTTAACTTTTCCCAGTTTCATCATCTAA
>NW_006399888.1:5945502-5953415 GCF_000299155.1 Elephantulus edwardii | reverse complement strand
CAGAAGTTCAAGGACTGTAGTCTTCAATATAGATTGAAGCTCAACATCAAGAAGACAAAGATTCTCACCACTGGGCAAACTGGCAGCACCCTGATAGATGGAGAAGAAATTGGGGTAGTTATCAATTATAGCTTGCTTGATTCCATGATAAACACTCTTAACACCAGCAGTCAGGATATCAAAAGATGAATTTCATTGGGAAAATCTGCTCTCTGGAACCTCTCCAAAGTACTGAAAAGCAATGATGTTAGGCTAGAGACTAAGGTGCACCTAGTACAGGCCATGGTCTTTGCACTTACATGTTATGTTTCAGAGAGTTAAACAATGACTAAGGATGACAGAAGAAGAATTGGTGCCTTTGAATTGTAGTGCTGGAGAAGAGTCTCAAACATACCATGAACTACCAAGAAAATAAATAGGTCTGTTCTGGAGAGGGTTAAACCAAGTTTCTCCTTGGAGACTAGGATTTTGAAGCTCTGTCTCACATACTTTGGACATATGGCCAGGAGAAACCAGTCCTTGGAGTAGGACATTATGTTTGGAAAGATGGATGGACAATGAAGGAGAAGAAAACCCTGGAAGAGATGGATTGATACAGTGACTGGACAGTGGAGGTTGGTATGTTGGAATTAGTGAGACTGGCTCAGGACAGGGCTGGGTTCAGAGCTATTATGGGTCTCACACACCTTGACAGCACATTACAAGAACAAAAATAAGATTTTGCCTAAAAACATATATGACTTTTGGTTATTTTTTAACTTTATGAAAATAAATCTTTTACAGTTTTAAAGTGATTAGATTAAGTATAATATTTAAGTTCATTAATGTGCAAACACATACATGCATACACATCTATGCTGTCGTTGTTAGATGCCTTTGAGTACAACTCATAGGGGCCCTAAGAATTTAGAACAGATTTCAACCCTGTCCTATCCTGTAGTCATCTATTTTGTGAATACCTTTACGTATTTTAAAGTTCATTTGCCAGTGTTTAAAATAATCTAAAAAGAGTAAAGGATTTGTTAAACAAAATCAAAGCAAAATTTATTGCTAGTCGAATGGGAATTTTATCCAAGGCAGCTGCCACATCTTTCTCTCATAGGGATGCTGGTGAGTTCAAACCACTGTCCTTTAGTTAAAACTAAGCTGCACATCATGCTAATGTCAGATGAATCTTCGCTGAAAGCAGAGAATATCAGGAATAACGATTGGTGTTTCATTGACTATGCAAAGATTTCTTGACTGTGTGGATCACAACAAACTGTGGCTTACTCTGAGAAGAATGGGAATCCCAGAAAACCTGATTGTGCTCATGCAAAATCTATACTCAGACTAGGAGGCAGTTGTCAAGGAAACTCTGCATGGTTCCAAATTGGGAAAGGACTATCTTAGGGATGCATCATGTCTTCATTCTTTCCCAATCAATATGCAGATCATTTGGGAGGCTGGACTTTATGAGGAGGAATGTGGCAACAGGCTTGGAGGAAGACTGATCATCAACCTATGTTATGCAGATGACACAACCTTGCTTGCCAAAACTGAGGGGGGCCTGAGACATTTGCTGCAGACGGTTAAGGACTGCAGCCTGAAATATGGGCTGAAGCTCAGCATCAAGAAGACAAAGATTCTCACCATTGGGCCAACTGGCAGCACCATGATAGATGGAGAACAGATTGAGATTGTTAGCAACTTCAGCTTGCTCAGCTCCACAACCAACACTGTTGACAACATTAAGGAAATCAAAAGATTAATTACATTGAGAAAATCTGCTGTCAAAGACTTCCCTAAGGTACTGAAGAGGAACAATGTCAGTCTAGAAACTAAGGTACACCTGACCTAAGCCACAATCTTCACAATTATTTGCTATGCTTCAGAAAGGTGGACAATGACCAAGGATGACAGAAGAATTATTTTCTTTGATTTGTGGTGTTGAAGAAGAGTATTGAACATACATACTGTAAACTGCTAGGAAAATTAACAGGTTTATCCTTGAGAGGGTGAAACCAAAATGCTTCTTAGAGTCAAAGACTTTTGAGCTCTGTCTCACATATCTTGAGCATATTGACCAGAGGGACCAGTCTTTGAAGAAGGATATTATACTTGGAAGAGTGGAGGGACAGCTCAGGAGAGGAAGCCCCTGGATGAGAGGGATTGACAGTCACTGGTGTAATGAGGGTAGGTGTGTCAGAGACAGTGAGATTGGCTCAGGTTAGAGTAGAGCTACTGTGCATAGGGTCGCTATGAGACATAGTGGACCGGATGGCACATAACAACAACAGTATTCTTCTGTCCGTGTTTATAGTAGGACACTGGAACCACTTTGCACCATATTGTGAGCACTAGTAGAAAAGTTTTCAGCATTTTCTCTAGTAACCACCTAATTATTTGTTCAAATCAGTGCTGAGAGTAATTGTTGATGTTGTTGTGTACCATCAAATTGAAACCAACTCATAGGTGACTCTCCAGAGGGTTTTCAAGTTATATTCCTTTGGATTTGCAAAGCACATCTTAACCACCAGACTCCAGAGCTCCACGTGAGAGAAATTAGACTGCAGCATTTGTTAACCTCTACAAATCAGAGCTCCACACCACACATATGTGGGGTGCTAATTACCAGCCCAGCACCGCAACTTGAGTAAAATGGTCCTATATAGCATCTTTCCTACTAGTGGATTGAATCCACCAGCTGCTCTGTGAGAGAAGGATGGACAATCTCCTTCTGCACAATTTACTGCTTTTGAAAACCCACTGGAGGGTCAGCTGTAGGTTAGTTTCAACTTAACAGCAAACAACAACAATCCAAATATGAAGAAGCCCAGGTGATACAGTGCCTTACGTGGGAAGCTGCTGACCTAGAAGGTGAAGTTTCCCAATTTACCGGCTCCTTAGGAGAAAGGTGTAGTCTCCTCCCATAAAGGAACAAATAAATGGAAGGTCACCAAGAGTCAGAATTGACTCAAATCCCAACACACAGGAGCCTTGGTGGTGCAATGGTTAAGTTCTTCACTATTAATTGAATGAGAAAGATGTGGCAGTTTGCTTCTGTAAAGATTTCCAGTCTTGATATTGTTGTTGTTGTTATGTGCTGTCGAGTCGCTTGCAACTCATAGTGACCTTATGTACAAGAGACCTAAATGCTGTTCTATCCTGTGCCAACCTCGCTGTCTCAAACACACTCATTCCCACCACTCCACTCACAGAATCGATCCATCTCATCGAGGGTCTTTCTCTCCTGCACCATCCTTCCACTCTCCCAAACATGATGTCCCTCTCCAAAGACCAGTCCCTCCTTACAAAATGCCCAAAGTATGTCAGATGAAGCTTCAGAATCCTTGACTCCAAGGAGCATTCTGACTCCACCCTCTCCAGGACAAACCTGTTTGTTCTCCTAGAAGTCCATGGTATATTCAACACTCTTCTCCTGCACCACAGCTCAAAGGCATCAATTCTCTTTCTGTCAACCCTAGTCACTGTCAAACTATCCAATGCATGTAATTGCAAAGACTATAGCCTGGATCAAGCGCACCTTAGTCTCCTGCCTGACATCCTAGCTCTTCAGTACTCTTGAGAGGTCCCTGACTTTCCCAATGTAATTAGTCTCTTGATTTTCTGGCTGCTGGTACCAAGAGTCTTGCTATTACTGTAGGGAAATTTCATTCTCTTGGACTCTCATCTAAGTGAAGACAATAGGTATAGCTTTCTCAGATTCTTAAAAAAAAATATTCTTTAGCAAAATTCTCCAGCTTTACCTGTAATGTGTTGCATGGTTCTTTCAAGTGCATTTCTTTGGTAATATCTGATGTTATTGAATTAGATCTTCATTTATATTAAGCTTGAAAATTCTTTCTTTGCGTGCATAGAAAAGGAATTGATTTCTGTATATTTCTCTTGCATGCAGCTCACTTACTATTTTTGAAAACAAATAAAGACCAAAAAATAGTTCTTCTTCTTTCATCTAGAGGTTGATATTTCTTAGAAGCCTGTTTCTAATCATCAGCTGGCTATATGATTCAATGCGTTTCTGTCTTTCCTGGTTTCTCCTACCATCTGTTCTAGGAAGTAGTATGGTGCCCTATTTAAATTCTCTCTCCCATCGCTTATTCCTGCAAGGCATGTAGCAAATCTGTTTGTGTAATTAAATTCCTGTACTATTATTACTTTATGGACTAATTTTACAGCATTGCCTAGTTTATTTAATACTTCCTTACCAGTTCCACCATTCTCAGTAGGAAAACATTGGATATTCTCTCTTTAAACTATTAGTATAAAATTTATAAGCCAAATCCAATTTTCTTCTTTCTCATTGATTATCTTCTTAATAGTAAACCCCAACTTCCAAATTTTATCAATCTCTGTACTTGTCATCATATTTTAGAATTTCTGTCGGCATACACACCTTACGTAGTTTGTTAAACTGCCCTTGTTGTATGCCATTGAGTTGACTATGATCCACAGAGATCCTATGAAGTAGAGCTCTGGACCTTGCCTTTTTCTGAGCCAATCTCACTGTCTCTAACACAAGTGACTTAAGTGCCACATTGACTGTGTCAATCTATCTCTTCCGGGGTCTTCCTCTTCTGTGCTGACCCTCCACCCTTCCAAGCATGGTATGACTGGTCTCATCCAGCAACATGTTGAAAGTATATGAGACAGAGTGTTAAAATCTCCAAGGAGTAAGCTGGTTTCACCCTCTCCAGGACAGAGTTATTCTCTTGGAATTCTATAGTATGTTCAGTACTCTTTCTCAGCACCACAACTCAAAGGCATCAATTCTTCTTCTCTAATGGTTTTCTCATTGTACAGCTATCAGATGCATAGTATCTGAGAAGACAATGACCAGGATCAAGCAAACACTGTACACTTTACACTGCCCTTATGCATTCCTTATACAGAATATAAATAGAAATCAGAGTACAAAAGATGTACTTGATGCTTATAATTCTGGTTACATAAACCTCATTGCATTATTTTGAATGTTTTGTGACCACGTTTTCAAAAATCTTATGAATATTTAAATACCATTGTTAAAAGTGTCCAATTATCCACAGGCTTGCAAGCAACTCTATTCAATGTCTTTTTCTTGAATAGCCATTTCACAAAGCCAAAGAGGAGGAACTAGATGATTTTTACAGTCATAAATCAATTGAACATGCAAGCAAGACACATTAATAATAATAATAAAAATAAGGAGAAGAAGAAGAGGAGGAGAAGGAGGAGGAGGAGGAGGAGGAGACTGGAACACAAAAGTTGGCAACAAGGAAGAAAGATAAGTAGTCAGAAAATATGGACTTGGTGACAGAAATGAAGCTGGAGATAGAAAGAGAAATTTTGTATAATCAGTGATTTATTAATTGCAAATACCTCTTATAAGATACACAAAAGATGACTATACACATGAATCTCACCTGATGATCTACATAGATATAAGACTGGTTATATCTATGAAAAGAATCATGGGAGAAGTTGAATATCAGCTATGGAAACTGGGCCAGGTGCTGACTATGGAACAGACCATCAAAAAAATGACTCTGAATATTGCACTACAACACTAAGAAGCCAAAGCAAAAGGAAAAAATCAGGAAATTAAGATTTCAAATGCATCTTGGGAAGACAAAGCAAAGTATTATAAGGAAATGTGCAGAGTTGGAGTCAGAAAATCAAAAGGGATGAACTCGCTCAATATTTAAGTTAAAGGAACTGAAGAATGACCCAGCAATTTCACTACTAGGAATATATTCTAAAGAAACCAGAACATCCATCTAAATAGATATATACACACTCGTGATTATTGCTGCATTATTTACAATAGCAAAGAGATGGAAACAAACCAAGTGTCCATCAGCAGACGAACGGATAGAAAAACTACGGTATATTCATGCAATGGAATACTACACAGCACTGAACAACAATGAATTAATGAAACATTACACAACATGGGTGACCCTGAAGGACATTATGCGAAGTGAACTATCTCAGTCACAAAAGGACAAATATGGCATAGCACCACTGTTATAAAGTAGCCCTAACTTGCGGGGTTGGGATGAGAATAGGATAAGAGCAGATAGATAATGAACATTGCACTGGAACAGATGAAAGAAAGAACTGCTTAAAAGGAGGACATGCTTAGGCATTACATGTATAACAGACCAGAATAAGAGGTATATTGCAAAGATGACTGGGGGGAGATGATCTGTCCTATAAATACTGAGGTGTGATTGATTTATTGTGTCGTGAAATATTTTCAGTGTATTCTAGTTCAATATCAGTAGGTTGTTAACCAAAAAAAGTCATGTGACCAGCAGTTTTAATCGAACAGCTGTTCCTGGGAAGATAAATGGGGAGTCTCCTCATCTTATGATTTACAACCTCAGAAAGCCAAATGAGGGTAACTGAGAGTCAGACTGAAAAGCAGTAAGTTTTGAGTTTTTCTTTTTCTCCCCCTCCATACTATTTAAAAATACATGGGATAGTTAAAAAATACATGGCATGCTTCATGAGTTTGTGTGTCATCCTTGCACAGGGGCCATCTCAATCTTCTTTGTGTTGTTCCAATTTTAGCATATGTGCTGCTGAAGTCGGGATGAGTTTTGAGTTTTTAAAGTAGTTTTAGTAGCATCATTAGTTTTAAAGTTAGGACAGAAATGTCATTGTTTTCATGGAAAACTGGCCAACTTCTCACCTTTCTGAATTAAACCTCTAGTCAGTGCTTATGAAACACACTTTGGAACATGCCAATTACCCTCTAGTTATAATTCAATCTTATTTACTAAGGATGCAGTGATCTCAAGCTGTGTCATCATCAAATATATTTGTGTAAAGGTAAAGACTTGAAGCCATTTAAGACAACCATTGGGCTTCACTCACAAAGGGGAGAGTCTCTCAAGGTTCATATTCTCTGAAAGGCGGGGAAACTTATTCAGAGGCAAACTGAAAGACATTAATTTCTATTTATTAGCAGAGAATAACTTACAGATCTGGAGACGTACTGCAAGGGTCCAGCAGCGTAGACTGGATCAGAAGAGAGACTGTTAAGGCTGAAAGAACTATTTTGTATACTTACATAAACCACTCCCAGATACCTAAAATTAAGTTAAAAATTATATGAGTTGACAGAAAGTATTAATCCCAAAGGATGCTTAGTTTAAAGGATTTCTTTGAGGGCTTATCTCTATCTAGTTTAGCAAACATGGCTAAAAAGAATAAGGGGAAGAGTCTGTTTGCTCCAGTCATTCCCTCAGTCAAGAAACTAGAAAAACAAGTCTGATAAGAACTCAACTAGTGTAGCCTAAGTGCAGTCATTTTGGGCGTTTTGGGAGACTACCTCACAGCAACTTTTTAGAGCTAATGAAACTTTATCCAGAGAATTCTGGGATTGATTTATTGTAATTGGCTGTTTTCTTAATGAATTTTGTAATTTTGGTAGTTTTCAAAGATTTCACATAATTAACAGTGTCTTCCTTTTTTTAGAGCACAATTGCATTACCCAATTTCACCATTATCTCCAATTAGGCAAAAATGTTTCCAGAATCACTTGCAGGGGCCACTTAAGTTTTCCTCTTAGTGTCAGCAAGAGATAAGCACCCTGTCTTTCCAATGCTCATTCCTCTACTTTGCTGCCCATGTCTGTATGTTTGTTGCCACTAAAGAGGAGATATGCTTTAAATATTGGACATGTTTCTCTCCTGTAAAACCCACAGGGGCCAAGTCTTTACAGGAACCTGGGCACCACAGGCTCAGGTTCTAATTTAAGCAGCATTGGCTCATCTGTTTATTTGCAGCATGGCGGCCAGGAAGAAAGCGCTATCGTTGCCACAGCAACCGATGCAGCAGCTGAGGGGCGGGGCGCGAGGGGTGTGGCCTGGGCGCGTGGGGCGTGCCCTCGGTGGGCGGGCCGTTAAGAGGCGGTGCTGGCC
>NW_006399888.1:5939167-5945402 GCF_000299155.1 Elephantulus edwardii | reverse complement strand
GGGGTGGGCTGGCCTAACTCCTCGGGGGACCTCCTAAGAAGGCCCGGCCAGGCCTACGAGGCGGTGACCTCCATCGCTTCCTCCCTCCACACCTCGGGCCGAGCAGCCAACATGGCGGGCTGGCGTTTCGGCCTGCGACGGATGGCGCTCCTCGCTGCTTGGTTCGCAGCGGTGGTGGCCGACCCTGAGAAGGCCGAGGTGCCGCCGGCTAAGCGGAGCCTGGTCCAGTCCATGACCGCCTCCAACTGGACGCTGGTGATGGAGGGCGAGTGGATGCTGAAATTGTGAGTGTGCCCGCACGCCACGCTGCCCTCTTGGGCGCAACCCTCCCAAACCAGCCCGGGCCTTTCTTAACGCGCCTGTCTCTAGGACCCGCCTCGGCCCCATCCCGCGCGGGGAAGGGCCAGCGGCTGGTGGGGCCGCACTGCGCATGCGGCGCTCTGTGTTGACAGCTTAGCATCCTTGCCAGCCCGCAGCCTGGAGGCAAAAGTGTCTAAGAAGTGGAGGTAGAAAAGCTGCAAGAACTGTGTGCCTTTAGATATAGCCGTGTACGCAGAGGAAAGAGGGTGGCCGTTCAGGAAGAGACTTTTATGTAGAGAATAAGTCTCGAGGATGGGCAGGGGGTTTGTAGAATAAATCGTAGAACTACAATGAGGAGTGAAGGTTAGGCCAGTATGTGCAAAAGGCCATCGACCCTGAGAGGTTATGGTAAAAATGAAACAAACAGGGGCGCATAATAAGTTGAAACTTTTTATGGAAATGCTGAGAGATTTAAAAGGTAACTTTTAGCAGTAAGACTTTCTGGATAGGGTCATATGAGGCGGAATGGCTTTGAGCACAGTGTAGTTGTGTTCTCTTGAGTCAGACCTGGCCCATAGCTGGCCCTCCAGCACTGATAGATTCGAACCATGTCCTTTTAGGATCCCAGCGCAGCTTCTTGAGCATAAGAGTTGTACATTTTTGTCCCAGTGGGCAAAAATATTCTCTTGAGTAATACAAGGTAAAGAGTGGTTTTGTTTTATGGAGGGCAGGAAAAGTTTTTTTGTTTTTTTTTTTTTTAGGAAAAGTTTTGAGTTAGAAGACAAAACTTGTCAAATTTACCTTAAAATTAGCTTTTACTAGGAAGGAAATGATTGTTTTAAGGTAAGCTTGAAATCCTTGGTAGGATGATGTCTCCACAATATGCATTAGAAAAATTCTTTATTTTTCTCCTCTCTGAGAGTAGAGTTCTCTTAAGCCCGAAGTTGGTGAATGCTCATGTTCAAGGTCAAAGTGAAACAAGAATGGTCGGTCTCCCTCTTTTGCATGGTATCATTTCCTTCATGGTTCCTTCTGAGATAGCTGCTAGGTTTTTTTAGTAAAAGAACTAACACACAAATAAGTATAAGCCACGTTAATTCTGTAAATAAGTCAAAGCCATCAACTCTTATTGACCCTTCAGATCTTACTTCCTTATACAAGCCTGAATGTATTAAACGAGATTCTGACATTGCTATGTGCCCACTGTGGAATATACTTGGGCTAGAGTGCAAAATAAATGTTGTAAGCCAGGAGTACTTTGTGGAGACACTTGAGCTCATTTTAGTGGAAGTTCTGTTTTCTGATGAGTGTAATAGTTAAAAATGGTGTCATTATTAGTGTCTCTTTTGGTACTTTGTAGAGATGTTAAGGTCGTAATGAGCGGACTCTGAGAGGACTCGATGTGCTATCCTTCTCTACCACTGGTTGAAGTTCCTGGGTGTTGCAAACAATTAATGCCTTTGCATTTAACCTGAGCACTTGTGTAGAAAGCTCTGGTCATCCGCTCGTGAAAAACAGTCATTGAGAACAGCTGTGTTCTGACACACGTGGGTTTAGTATGAGGTGAACAGGTAAAGAAGTATGATAGGAGGCTTTCCAATAGCTATTCTTTTTCCAATAGTATATTTAGTTTTCATATAAGTAATTCTTAAAATTTGTCTTTAAGTTAGTACACCAGCAGTTTAGACACACTTATAAAGCAAATTTAGGGAGCTCTGGCAGCATAGTCTGCAGGAAGTTGTGCTGCTTACCCAAAGATTTCATCTCTCTGGCAGTTCAACTCTTTCATCAGTTTCAAGGAATACATGTAGGTAACCACCTTCAGTGGGATTTATAGTCTCTGAAAACCTGCTGGAGGCTTAGCTATATATCATTCTGTTCTGACTTGATGGCAGTGAGGCAAGAAAATAAGCAAATTCTCTATTATTCTTTCTTTTTTTAATAATAGAGTTGTTGTTTTGTGCCACCTTGTTGACTGTGATTCACAGTGACCCTATGAAGAATAGATCTGAACTCTGTCCTATCCTGAACCAACCTCACAATCTCTGACACACCTATCCCCACTATCCCAGTAACTGTGTCAATCCAGCTCATTCCTCTCCTGCTCTATCCCTCCACCCTTTCAAGCATGCTGTCCTTTTCCAAGGACATGTCCCTCCTGGCATCATGCCCAAAATATATGAGGCAGAATTTCAAAATCCTAGCCTCCAACGAATAACCTGGTTTCACCCTCTCCAGGACAGATTTATTTGTTCTCTTGGCAGTCCATGTTATATTCAATACTCTTTTCCAGCACTATAACTCAAAGGCATCAATTCTTCTGTCATCCTTAGTCATTGTCCAGCTCTCAGAAGTGTAGCAAGCAGTTTAGAAGACCATTGCCTGGATCAGGTGCATCTTAGTCTCTAGACTGTCATTGTTGCTTTAGCACTCTGGAGAGGTCCCTGACAGCAGACTTCCCTAAAGCAACTCGTCTTTTGATTTCTTTACAATAAGGGAGGAGAAGTTACCTAACTGCCTACAAGTAAATCTATCTCTCTCTCTGTCCCTCCTTCTCCCCCCTCCTTCTCTCTATGTATATTTGAGCCAGAGTTGGAGCTCTAGCTCATGATGGTACAGTCTGATCTGCTATGTCCTGTTTCTGTGCAGCCTTTGAGTTATGAGTGGTGTCATTCTCGCTCTTTCTCGCTCTGTGTGTGTATGTAAACTCATTGCCATTGAGTCAGAACATATTCACAGCTGACCCTGAAGCCAGTTTTCAGAGACTGTAAATTGCACAGGAAAAGATTGCCCATCTTTCTCCCATAGAACAGCTGGCAGATTGGAAGCATCTGGCTTTGGATTGTCAGTGCAATTCTTTAACTACTAGGCCACCAGAGTACCATATATGTATCTGCCTTTCACTGTGTATTTGTTGTAAGCATCCTCACTTTCTTAGCTATACCTGAGCCCAATCACTATGTCAGTCAATCTTGTTGACAGCCCTCCTCTCCTGTGCTGACTCTTCACCTTTCCATTCATGATCCCTTTATCCAAGGACTGGCCCCTCCTACAAACAGGCCCAAAGTACCTGGGACAAAGCTTCAATATCCTTGCCTCCAAAGAGTATTCTGGTTTTCCTTTCTCCAAGACAAATTTGTTATTCTTTTGACAGTCTGTGGAATATTCAGTCCTTTTCTCCAACAGCTCAAAGGCATTGATGATTCTTCTGTTATCTTTAGTCATTGTCCAACTTTCAGATGCATAGCAAGTAACTGAAAAGATCATGACTTAGATCAGGTACACATTAGTCTTTAACATAATTGCTATTCAGCAGTTTAGAGAGGTCCTTGAGAGTAGATTTTCCTGATTCATCACTTCTTTTGATTTCTTGACTGCTGATACCAAGGATGTTAATTGTGAATCCAAGTAAGATGGAATCATTAACAATTTCAGTCTTTCTCAGTCAGTCATGATCTTGCCTGCTGACCCAAAGGTGAGAATTTTTGTTTTTTTTAAGGTTAAGATGTAATCCATTTTGAAGGCTATGTGCAAATTCTGCAAGAAAACAATTAGGTGTTCTGGCAATTCCTATTCTTCACAATGTTAGCCGTAATTTATGATTAACACAGTTCAGTGACTGAGCATAGCAAAAAAACCAAGTAAACTTTTTATTCAGGTATTCTCTTCATTCAGCCAAGATCCATTTGATATTGACAATGATATCTCTTTTTCTCAATTCTTTTCCATATCCAACTTGTATTTTTGGCAATTCCCTGACAACATCCTGCTCTGTTTCTGAATTATCTTCCCCAAGATTGTACTTGAATGTAATATTAATAATCCTGTTTGATAATCTTCACATTCTGTAGATAATTTTTTTTAAAAAATTAGGCTCAAATTTAACCCTTAGTATGTTAACTCTCTTCCAAATTTCTGATTTAGATGAGTGAGCACATCCAGGGCTGTATCCCTAGTGAAACATCTTACATTTTAAATGATACTCTGTTAATTCCAGAGCCTTATTTTTGCCGGTGTCTCCAGAGTAGCTTGGCCGTCTTCTTTTAGTATCATTGGTCGTTGATCTTACATCATCCAAGTTGGAGTGAAATGACATCTCCTTATAGTTTTAGTTACATTTCTCTGATTGCTGATATGAGAATCTTTTCATGTGTTTGGTGGCTGCTTTAATGCCCTCTTTGGTGATATCTCTTGATATTTTCCTTCTCCACCTAATGTACTTAGCAACCTTGTTAAAAATGATTTGACTGTAAATATATAATTTTTTTATGAACTCTAAAGTTACTATTACATTGGTTAGTATGTCTGTAACTATACTAGCATGGAGCTGTTTTGAAAACTAGCTATATATTTTTAAATCACTTAATATGAATACTCCTACTTTGTTCTCTTTCAATATTGCTTTCATTACTTGCTTCCTGGCTTTTCACAGAAAGTTGAAGATTAGTTCTGTGTTTCCATTTATGTAACAAAGGTTACTAGTTATTAGACTGGAAATTATTTGAATTTATACATTGCTTCCTGTGGTATGACCTTTTAACAATATTAAGTTTTCTAGTTCATGAATATGGAATGTATTTCTTTCAGCCTTCCTTAATGTCTTTCAGCAGAGTTTTTAAATTTTTATTTTGTCTTTTATGTCCCTGACTAAATTTATTCCTGGCAGTTTTATATAGGGTTTTGTTGTTACGTTCCGTTGAGTAGGAACCGACCCGTAGCTGACCCTCCACCAGGTTTTCAGAGGCAGTTTAATTGCACAGGAGGAGATTCCCCTTCTTTCACCGGCAGAGCAGTGGATAGATTTGAACTGTGTGCCTTCAGGATTGCAGCACAACTTCTTACCATTGTCTCTTTCAGAAAGAGCTCTGGTGGCCTAATGGTAAGACACTGTGCTGTAATACCAAACGTGTACAGTTCAAACCCTCCAGCTGCTTCTCTGGAGAAGGATGGACAATCTCTTCCCATATGACTAACTGCCTCTGAAGCCTGCTGGAGGATCAGCTCTTAAGTAATTTGTGACTTGATGGCATACAACAGCAGCAGCATCTTTCAGAGATTTATAGAATGGTTTATAGAAACCCAACTGATTTTTGTTGACCTCATATTTTAAAACTGTTAAATTCTTTTATTAGCTTTAGGGATAGATTTACATATATAAGATCATACCACCTGTGAAGTTGTTTTTATGTGCTGTTGAGTGGGCGGTGACTCCTAGCAACCCTAGGTGTGGGCAGGTGTGAACTTTGCTCTATCCCGTGCCATCATCACCATCTCTGACACACTTGAGCCCATTGTTACACTCACTGTGTCAGACCATCTTGTTGTGGGTCTTCTTTTTCTTACACTGATCTTCTACCTTTCTAAGCATGATGTCTTTCACCAAGGACTAGCCCCTCCTAAAAATATGCCTAAAGTATGTGGGACAGAGTTTCACTTACCTTTGCCTCCAAGAAGCACCATGGTTTGAATTTCTCCAGGACAGACCTGTGTGTTCTCTTGGAAAACCATGAAATAGTCAATATTCATCTCCAACACAACTCAAAAGCATTGATTCTTCTTAGTCATTGTCCAACTTCAGATGCATATTGAGAAGAACATAACTTGGATCAGGCACACTTTAGTCTTTAAACTGACATCACAACTATTCATTACTCTGGAAAGATCCCTGACAGTAGATTTTCCAGATATGATGTATCTCTTGATTTCTTGACTCCTGGTACCAAGGATGTTAATTGTGGATCTGAGTAAGAGGAAGTCATTGAATTTTATTCTTTTCCAATCTGAATAAATTTATTTTTTTATTGCTGTGACTAGAACGTCTAGTACTATTTTGAATAGATATGCTGGAAGTATTAGTTTTTTTGGGGTTTTTTTCTATAATTATATTTTATTAATTTTCATAAACATTTACAGAGATTTTGGGTTTCCATTCATT
>NW_006399888.1:5935964-5937302 GCF_000299155.1 Elephantulus edwardii | reverse complement strand
GAAATTGGAGATTGCCTTTTCCATCTCGTTGAAGAATGGGGGAAGTATTTGTTTTGTGGTGTTCCCTTTTTCAAGGGAGGAAGTGTGTAGTCCTTCTCCATTAAGTGTAATGCCAACTGCCAGCTTTTCATATATGCCTTCAGTCATAATGGAAATTTTCCATTCTATTCTGATCTTCTTGTCCTGTGGTAAAAATGTCATGCTATTTTGGTGGAATTCCAGATATAAATTCATTATTTGTTCATCTGATTAGTTGCACATCTAACCTAAAGGCCACACCTGTCGGGCAGCTCAAATCCTCTAACAGCTCTGAGAGAGAAAGATGGTGGTTTCTGCCCATGCCTTATAAACCCAGTGGCGGTTCAGCTGTGAGTTCATTCCAACCAGACAAAAATGAGTTTGAATATTCTTCTGGGAATTTTTCTTTTTCTACATGTCCCCCTAGAAACCTTATTTAATTTGCATACTGATTATATTATCAGTGATACTTAAAGAACCAAAATAGTGTTCAACTCCTCTGAAACAATGAAAAGCTTCTATTATAATATTGGTTTTATTATATATTCTTTATATAGCAAAGAGTTACTTTGGGTTCTTGCAATTGGATTTCCAGTTTTAAACAAAGTTTTCTGTTATAGAGGACTATAAAGAGGCAACATATATTTGTTTTTTTTTGTTTTTTTTTTTATTTTTTCATATATTTGTAATAATTCACTATTTTTATTCTACCACCATTTCTAAACTTGAAAAATTCTCCTACTTTTATTTTCTTTAATGCTCTGGGTTTATTCTGTACTCGTTTTTCCCATTTGTTTGCTTTCATGTATTATTTACTAATTTTTTTCCCTCCTAGTGCTGATAAATCACAATAGTTGACTTAATGTGTAATTTTTATTTGACCTCTGATGCAAAGTTTGACTTTCCTGAGTTAAATGATCAAATATTTAAAATGCCTTTTGGTTGTTTCTTCATTTCTAATTATTCATAGTATCTTCATTCAGTTACTTTGCAACTTCTTGTTATTTTAAAATTTATTTTGCTTACATTATATCAATTTTCCAGAATAAACCTTTTGTTCTTTTGAAACACAAAAATATGCAATATGATACAGTCTATATATTGTTCTGTGGACTTTATTTACCAGGAAAAACAAGTAATAAATAACTTAATTTTGGACTACCTACTTTTAAGCTGATGTCCTAAGGGAAGTGATGTCTTTGGTGTTATGTTAAAGCATGTTGTTGTTATGTGCCATGCGACACATAGCGCGACCCTATATACAACAGCCCTAAACTCTGCTCTGTCCTGTGCCAATCGCACTGTCTCTGACACACCCAT
>NW_006399888.1:5915928-5934660 GCF_000299155.1 Elephantulus edwardii | reverse complement strand
CTGAAATATGTCAATTGGTATAACATCTATTCCTGGGGCCTTATTTTTTGTCACTTCCTTCAAAGCAGCCTGAACTACTTTTTTCATAACCATAGGCTCTTGCTTATATATTTCTTCATGAAATTCTTCTGTGTCTGCCTTCCATCTTCTTTTAATACTTCCTGGATCATTTAATAGCATGTAGATCTTTAAATAATATAGTTCTTTATAAAGCACTGATTCCTGCCCCCCCTCCCCAGATTCTTTTCTTGTGGTGTTCACATTTCTAAATTAAAGTTAGATGTTTGGTGATGGAAGAAAGCCTCTATTTACTTGGGACCTCTAGATTCTAATATTTTCTTTCTTATATCTGGAAAAAACTTGTTGAATACCATAGCTTTTACTTTTCCAGGTTAGATAGTTTTACTATCCTTTAGTTTAATGGATTTTCTGAATTTGAGTGAATGTTTTAAGATGTAGACTTTAAATACTTGTTATGTGTCAGGTTCAGAGTTGAGGACCTACGAGATAAGCTGCAGACTTTGCTATCCAGGGAATAGTTGTTGTTAGGTGCTGTTAAGTATCACCCATGAGACCCTATGAATAACACATCTGAGCCTTGTCCTATCCTGTGCAATCCTCACAGCTCTTGACACACTAGAGCCCATTGCAGCAGTCACTGTGTCAATCCACTTGGTTGAGGGTCTTCTTCTCCTTCATCAATCCCCCACCCTTCCAAGCATCACGTCCCTCTCTAAGGAATAGCCTCTCCTTGCGACTCCTCTCCTTACATAAAATATGTAAGGCGAAGTCTCATCATCTTTGCCTCCAAAGAGCGTTCTGGCTGCCCACTCTCCAAGACATATTTGTTTGTTCTTTTACCAGTCCGTGGGATGTTTGGCACCCTTCTCTACCACCACAGCTCAAAGGCATCAATTCTTCTGTCATCCTTATTCATTGCCCAACTCTCAGATTCATAGCTAGTGATCAGAAAGACCATAGCCTTAATTAAACACACTTTAGTCCACAAACTTATATTCTTACTCCTCAGTAATTTGGAGAGGTCTCTAATTGCAGATTTTCCCAGTGCAATACATCTACTGATCTCCTGACTGCTGATATCGAGAGTCTTAATTGTGGATCCATGTAAGACGAAGTTGTTAAAAGTTTCTGTCTTTTCTCCATCTGTCATGATGTTGCTTATTAGTCCAGTGATAAGAATCTTTGTCTTCTTGACATTGAGATGCAATCCATATTGAAGACTGTATGTTTTGATCCTCTGCACCAAGTGCTTCAAGTCCTTCTCACTTTCAGCAAGCAAGGTTGTGCCATCTGCATAACGCAGGTGCTTGCTGAGTCTCTTCCTGTCCTGATCCCACATTCCTCTTCAGAGTCCAGCTTCTCAGATAATTTGCACAGCATACAGATTGAATATGTATGGAGAGAGAACATAATCCTGACACACTCCTTCCTAATTTTAAACCTTGTAGTGTACCCTTACTCTCTTCTCACAACAAACAGGCTTCTGATCTGGTTATAGATTTCACATGAGCACAATTAAGTGCTCTGGGATTCCTATTCCTCTCAATGTCAGCCATTACTTGTTATGATCCACACAGTCAAATGCCGCCTTGGCATAGTCAGTAAAGCATAAATAGACATTCTTCTGGTACTCTTTACTTTCAGCCTGCCTGACATCAGCAATGATACTCCCTTGGTGCTATGGCCTCTTCTAAATCCTGCTTAAACTCCTGGCAATTCTCTATCCATGTCCATGTGCTGTTGTAGCTGTTTTGTTGTTTTGTTTTTTTCCCCCTCTTTTGACATCTATGTGGTTGTTTTTTTTAAAAAAAATTTAATTCATTTAAATGAAAGTTTATAGAGACTTAGGGTTTGTAGTCAATCTTCAGTATTTTGTTTGCATGTGATAATATATATTGTTCAATATTTTCCACATTCTGTTGGATCACTTTTCTTGGGAATGGGAACAATATGGACCTCTTCCAATCCATTGGCTGGAGAGCTGTCTTCCAAATTTCCAGGGCTGCATCTATTAATTGAAACAAGTCAGTTGGTATCCCATCGATTCTTGGGACCTTATATTATGCCAATCAATACCTTCAATGCAGTTTCCACTTTCTCCTTCATTAGCATTGGCCCCTGCTCATATGGTACTTGCTGAAATTTTTCATTGTCAGTTGGTTTTTTTGGTACAGTGATTTAGTGTGTTCCTGCTATGTTTTTTTGGTGCTTTCTGAGTCATTCATTATTGCCCATAGCATCTTTCAATAATACAACTCGAAATTTATAACTGTTTTACAGTTCTCTCAACTTGAGGAATACAGAGCATTTCTCTGTACATTCTTTTATAACACTTTGCTTTGTCTTTTAGAGCTGGCTTTTGTAATCTTCTGTTCAGCCCTTTTACTTTGGTATGTTTTCCCTTTGTTTGGGGTTCTTGATGCTGCTCTATGCATTTTTTAGAGTTTCTTCTGACATCCATTTTGGTTCATCTGTTCTTTGATCTTGAAATTCATATGGAATAGATTCCAGATCATATCTTGGTTCTTGTGGATTCATTCTGAAGAACATGAATACTATAATAGCATTCATGTTTTAACAAATGTATTCTGAATTCTTCCTCTTTGTGAATTACTCACTAATGGTTCTCCACAGGGCATTATTGGCATTTAGGGTTGAATGGATCTTTGATGTATGGTAATAGTGCATTTAACTTTGTTAAATATTGGCATCCTTGGCTCCTGCCATTAAATTCTTACAGTATTTTCAGTCATATGACAAAGAAAACCCTTATCCCTTGATTCTCCTGCCTGCCTTTCACATTTCTTAATATCTCTAATCAAGATACTCGTACTTAATCAAATGCCAAGCTTGTTGCCATGGAGTTAATTCTGATCCATAGTGACCTTATAGGACAGAGTTTTAAGATTATAATTTTGAGTACAAAGATATTGAAGATGGCACTGGATTAGACAGGATTTCCTCTGTTGTACTTGGGGTCACTTTGAGTTGGAGCCAGTTCAACAGCATGTAACAGCAACGACAAAAGTCTTTTCACAAGCACACTGTCAAGTCTTTGCATGGTGAATATGAACCATCAGCCTTTTTGTTAGTAGCTAAGCAGTTAACCACTGCACTGCAATAATACAAAGATAACTTATTTACTGTGATTCACCTTATTGTACTTCAAAGATAAAGTGTTCTAAACAGATTGAAAAATTTGCCAACTTTGTGTCCATTCTTATCAGTGCCATTTTCCTAACAATATGTGCTCACTTTAGGTTTCTGTGTCTCATATTGGTAATTCTCACAATATTTCAAACATATGCACTGGGAAACCAAAATATTTGTGTGACAGTTTTATTGCAATTTTCACTCCCCACCCACCCCAAGTCTAGGTGCTTAAGTATGGTTGCACTCTGAAATGCGGTATGGAAGTGTAGCTGGGAGTGTAGCCTGGGGGAAGTCACAGAGTGGCTGACAGGGAGGCCTGACTGACTCCTCCTCAACGCTCTTAGCTGGTCAGCAGCATCACACAGGGTAGAGAGGTCTTGTTGTTGGATGTCAGGTGGAAAAGGGTTAAAGGCTCCCCTTCTCTGTAGGACTGAAGGATTGGAAGCTGTGGCTATCATCCATTCACCTAAAGAGGAAAAGAGGGGAGGCTGGGCATTGAGAACATCCCTCTACCTTTGCCTACTAGTATATTGCTCTAGGCTCTACTATTGAAGTATACAATACATTGGATTTGTATTACTCTTTATAACCCATGAAATCACCCACCTCTCCAATTTCTCAAATCTTCAGAAAAATTACTTGGTTTTATCTGTTGTTAGCCGCTACTAAGTTGATCTCTGATTTTGGCAACCTCATGCACTACAGAACAAATTTCTGAATTATCAGTTCTATGTACCGTTCCCATGATCAGTTATGGTTCATGCATTTCAATCTGTCATGAACCTTTTCGTAACTTGTAATTATAAATTTATTTATATGTTTGTGCCTTTTAATCTAACTTCTTCATTATTCTATAAGCTTTAATATGGATAAACAAGATTTTTTTTTCTTCCTGTTTATCTCCATAGCTATAGTAACTATTAAGTATTTGCATATTTTATATTAATTTATTTTGATTATAATTTTTTATTATCTTTTTTTGTGAAACTTTGTATATCAAATTAGGATTCCACTTAACAATTTCTATGCCTACTATTCCATGAGTTACATTTTTCCACAAAGTGTCATCATTTCATCATCATAATTCTGTTTCCATTAATTAGATTATCCTACTCCATTCTTACCTTTATTTCAGGGTAAGTATTGAATGTTGAATCTTGATGATTTTTAAAGGAGAGGGGTATTCACAGGTAGTATTCTTTTATTTGTCAATATAGTATTTATCTAATAGGTGACTCCAGATGTTGATGATTGCAGCTGCAATAGTTTGAAAAGTGTCTCAGGGCGATAGTGTAGACGTTCCTAACTCTGACCTTTCTTTAAGAATTAGAATTTTGTTCTACTTTTCCTCCCAAATTCTTTCTGAGATGATTGTGTGTGTGTGTGTGTATGTGTGTGTCTGTCTGTCCCCATCCCTGGTGAGACCAGTTGATCATCGTAGACAGTCACCATCCATGAGGCTTTTTATTAGTTCATTAAACTGTTTATTAATCCTGCCAACTAGTTTCTTTGAAATTTTTATTTCTCTCTGGTGCCAGACAAGTAGAGCCCAATTGTTATGTCTTAGAAGACTCTTCACCAAAGTAGGATGTGGCACTTAAACTTTGTGAACTGTGTTTTTGCAGATTGACTGAGTTGTCCAATGAAAATATGGTCATAACCTTAAAATCAGAGAGTTCTGGTGGTCTAGTGGCAAGAAGCTTCACTGCAATCCTGAAGGCATGCAGCTGAAATCCACCAGCTGCTCCACAGGAGAAGAATGGACAGTATCTTCCTGTGTGATTAACTGCCTCTGAAAACCCACCAGAAGGTCAACTATGGGTCGGATCTGACTCTACAGTACACAACAATAACAATAATAACAACGATCTCAAAAATCACGTGAACTACTCCATGAGCTGTTTGACCAAGTCTAGGAATAATCCGTCACTGTGCCCCCTAAGTGCTTTCCTGTCAATTGGCATCCTATCCCATCCATTCCCGGGGTCTTATTTTTTTTTTGTGTGTGTGTGTTGCCTTCAGTGCACCTTAAATGTCTTCCATAGTTACTGTTGGCTCTTGATCATACTGTACTTCCTGAAATATTTCACTGTCTGCCAATTCTTTTTGATGAGTGGTTTTGGATATTTCCTACATCTTATTTTGATACTTCCAGGATCATTCAAGATTTCCCCCATAGCGTCTCTAAATATCACAACTAAAGGCTAGAATTTGTTTTCCAGAACTGACAAAAACAGAACTTGACAAATGCTGAGTGAGTTCTTCCCTTTTTATTCTCCAAACCTAGGCCTCTGCACATTCTGTTATAATACTTTGCTTTATTGAGCTGCCCTTAGAAATCTCATCTTCAGGCCTTTTACTTCAACATCTCTGCTCTTTCTTTTGACTTCTTGATACACTAGTGCAATTTTTAAGGTCTTTTCTGACACCCATTTTGGCTTTTTTCTTTTTCCTATGTCTGCAGCAACTTGATGTCATCCCATAAATCATTGGTGTTTAATGCTTCAAACCTATCTTAAGATGCCATTTAAATCAGGTGAGATAGACTCAAGATCATACTTTGGTTCTTGAATGCTTGTTTTCATTTTCTTCAGTCTCAGTTTGAGCTTTCACATGAGTAATTGTTGATCTGATTCACAGTCAATGCCTGGCCTTGTTTTGATTCCTGATATTGAGCTTCTCTGACGATTCCTTCCAGTCTATTCCAGGAAATTTAGAGGACAGCTGCCTGGCCAACTGGCTGGAAAAAGATTCATATTTGTTCCCATTCCCAGGAAAGGTGATCCAACAAATTGTGTATATTACTGAACAATATCATTAATATCATGTGCATGCAAAATACTGCTGAAGATCATTTTAAAATGACTACAACATACATAGAGATCTTCCAGAAGTTCAAGCTAGACCAAGAGACTAGTATGCAAACAGAACAAGGGAACACTACATGGTTTAAAATGAGGACTGCTGTGCCTCAGAGTTGTATCCTTTCTCTACACCTATTTATTCTGTATGTTGTGGTTGTGATGGTGTACCATAGAGTCAGAACCAACCCATAGCTGACCTTCCCTCAGGTTTTCAGAGGCAGTTAATCGCACAGGAGGAGACTGCCCATCCTACTCCTGCAGAGCAGCTGGTGTTCATTCTGTATGCTGAGGAAATTATTTGAGAAGCTTGACTCTATGAAGAATACTGTGACATCAGGATTGGAGGAAGACTCATCAATAATCCTTGGTATGCAGATGACACAGCGTTGCTTGCTGAAAATGAGAAGGATTTAAAGTGCTCGCTACAGAAGATCAAAGCCTGCAGCCTTCAGTATGGATTGCATCTCAGTGTCAAGAGCACAAAAATTCTCACCACTGAAGCTATAAGCAACCTATAGACAATCCTTCCATCCATCCATCTTGATAGATGGCGGGAAGATTGAAACTGTCAATGACTTCATCTTACTTGGATCCACAATTAATACACTTGGTACTAGCCTAGCAGTCAGGAGATCAGGAGATGTAGTGTACTGGGAAAGTTTGTAGTCAGGGATCTCTCCAAATTACTGAGAACAATATTAGTTTAAGGACTAATATTTGTTTAGGCCATGGTCTTTTCAATCACTTGCTATGCTGCTGAGAGAGCTGGACAGTGAGTAAGGATGATAGAAAAAATATTGATGCATTTTAAGAGTATTGAAGAGAAGAGTGTTGATTATCCCAGGTACTGTCAAAAGAACAAACAGGTAGGTATGTCTTGGGGAAAATACAGCCAGCCTGCTCTTTGGAGGCAAAGGTGATGAAGTTTCATCTTACATACTTTGAGCAAGTTGCTAGGAGAAAGCTGTTCACTGGAGAGGGATGTTATGTTTGGGAAGGTGGAGGGATGGCAAAAGAGAAGACCCTCAACCAGGTGTATTGACACGGAGTCTGCAGCAGTGGGCTCAGGTGTGTCAGAGATCGTGAGGAATGAACAGGGTTCAGATCTGTTGTTCACGGGGGTCTCTCTACTCAACAGCACCTAATAACAACTACTAAGTGCTTTATTATATATGTGTTATATATATACTTTATATGTAGAGACTTCTGTTTGTTCCTGTCTTAATCCTCTCATCCTTGGTAGCCATTAATGAATGTTTATTTCTACTTGTATTCTAGTCTTCTAATGAAAGTGCAACCATTTGTGCTTCTGTGATTGACTTGTTCAGTTCAGTAATTCTCCAGATGCATCTATGTTGTCATACAATTGGAGAACTCATTATTTATAGCTGTGTATTATTCCATATTATGTATGTACTATTATTTTGTCCTTTTATCTCTTGATTCAAACTTGGGAAATTTGCATCTTTTAACTTTTGTGCATAGTAAAAAAATAGCTGCAGCAGACATGGTATGCATATGTATATGCGTGTCACTACAGTAATATCTGAGGTATGTAGCTGGAAGTGGGATTGCTGGATCATAGGATTGCTTTAACACTTTAAGAAAGGGCTATATTGTTTTCCATAGGTGTACCATATGATAGTCTCACGAACAATGAATAAACGCTTTATTTTCCCCACAACCTCACCAGCATTTATTCTTTTCTGTTTTTTGGTTTTTTTTTTAATTAGTACCATTTTTGCAAAGGTGAGCTAGTGTCTCATTGTGGCCTAATGATAAAAAGCTGCACTGCAATCCTGAAGGCATGTGGTTCTAATCTATCCACCAGCTCTTTTTGGGGAGAAAGATCAGCATTCTCCTCCCAGGCAATTAACTGCCTCTGAAAACCTGCCATAGGGTCAGCTATGGGTAGATCCTTGACTCAAGGGAACACAGTAACAACAAATGCCTAATAGGAAGCTATTGTGGCTTGGTGGGTAAAGGGTTGCACTGCCAGGCATAGGCCAGGGTTTGAATCTACTTTCTGCTCCTTGGGAAAAAGATGAGCATTTTCCTCCTATGTGATTTACTACCTTTGAAAGCCCACTGGAAGGTCAGCTTGAGTGATTTACCACTGACCAACAATGAGTTGAGTTTTGAATTAAATGGCTAATGATCATGTGTATCTTTCCATGTGTTGAATGGCTGTATAGAAAAATCCTCCCTGGAGAAATGTCTGCTTTTCTTTGACCATTTTCACACAGAATTATTTCTGTTGTTACTGAGTTGTTCATGTTTTCTATGTATTTTTGATAGAGCCTTATCAGATATTTCTCCCAAGATATGTTCCTAGTCTACAAGTTTTTGTTTTTGTGGGTTTTCTTTCTTTTTTGATAAAGTCTGAAAACATTTAATTTTAGGGTGTCTCTGTTACACGAATCATAGTGTGTTTTTTTGTGCATTTGCAGTTTTGTTTGATAATCTGTTACAGAAAAAATAGGTCTTAAATTGACTTTTGAATGGGATTTATAAATAAGTTTCCCCTAGCCCTCCCCCACAGTTAAAAGATTTGATATATGATATATTGACTTTAAAGCCTAAATCTTCTTAGAATATTGTATAATACTACCTTACTTTATTTTTTTTCCAAGTCATTTTGGAGGAGAAGGGGGAGGAAATAGAAATAGAGTAATGATACAATAATTCATAAAAATCTTCTCATTTTTTTCTCTTAATTTTTTTTCGGGAGAATTACTATTTATGCATAAATCCTGGGGTAGGATATACTTTGTATGTTTCAATCAGCTGACTTTGGAAAACCTTGATTTTGTATTCCTTTAACAACTTTAAATAAATGTGAATATTCTATTTTTTTATTCAGACTGTTTTTCATATGTTTATATTGATTAGCTATTCTTTTCTTCCAGTTACGCCCCTTGGTGTCCGTCCTGCCAACAGACTGATTCAGAATGGGAGACATTTGCCAGGAATGGGGATATACTTCACGTCAGTGTAGGGAAGGTGGATGTCATTCAAGAACCAGGTAATAAATGTTTGTTTACATTTTTTTCTTAATTTATTTTTAAAATGTAAACATATTTATATTATTTACCAACATTTTTTTCTAATTTTTCATGCATGTAAAAAGTTTATTTACTTGTGACCCTACTGACTACCTTGATTCACCAGATAAGATTTGGCATCTCTGTCTAGTGTATATGTTAATACTTATTTTGATTGTTTTGTGTTATAATTTCATTTTTTTATGAACCATTGAATAGTAGGTTGTAAATATTATGACACTTTGAACTTCAGCATATACACAGTCCATATTTATCCTTCATTCTTGGTGATTTACAGCTAGCTCCAACCTCAAGATTGAGAGTTGTATAGTCCACTCAGCAGTGCTACAGAAGGACTTGCTTCTATAATAATTACGGCTTCTGTAACGATTATAGCCAAACAAACCCTGGGGGAAGTTCTACACACAATAACACATTAACACACTGGATCCCTGTGACTCACATTATGATGACAGAAACACGTGGGATCCCTGTAAATCACACAGGGTCTATAGTAACACACGGCATCCCTGTAACACATGGGATTCCTGTACATCACACAGGGACCACAGTAATGCACGTATTTGTCTTTTTTGTCTTGTTTGTAGTTCACACATAGTGCTACTCTCTATTGAGTTTCTGGGGATATAAATCTTAAGGGAAGAAACTGCATGTTTTTATCTCAAGGAGCTACTGGTGGGTTCAAACCTCTGAAGACTAGTAGTCTTTGGGTTAGCAGACAGCTAAGTTAATGGATACCTTCTTAATTATTCCCTACATACTCGTTCATAATATATGGTTAATTGCAATCTAGTAAAAGTTCATAATTTACATCTTATTGTTATTTCTTGTTGTTATATGCTGTTGAGTTGGAACTGACTCATAGCTGACCCTCCATCTGGTTTTCAGAGGCAATAAATTGCATAGGAGGAAATTGTCTATTCTTCTGTGGAGCACCTGGTGGATATGAACCACATGCCTCTGGGTTGGCAGCACAGCTGCTTACCACTAAGCCACCAGGACTCCCTTGAGGGGGAAACCTGCAGACAGACAAAGCTGCATGTACATTTGGAAGTGTTCTTTACTTGAAGAACTATGGTCATTAGTGTGATATTAAATATGGCCAATGGCATATTAAGGGATCTGATTATATAGGGTCTTGCTGGCTATGGCAAAGAGTTCAGATTTTATATGCATTTTTATAGTGTAAAAAAAGTGAGAGCAGCATGGGGATGGCCATATCTGAACTTCACCAACTCCATAATGGCCAACTGTCCCCGTCAACAATATCAACACACAAAAACAATTCCCAGGAAGTCAGACCTGTTCCTGCACCTCTTTCTACTCATCCCAACACCAATCTTACTACTGCATTAGGTCCAAAATCATTTGGAATAGCTCACAGACCACATAGAACCATATTTGGGAAGTCAAAAGGCTATAATTCAGGTTAATAGAAAAATTGAGTCAGGACAGTTTTTGAAATGTGCTCTCAGGTATCTCAGCCTTGAGCTTTGTGACTTTGGGCCAGTGTTACAAGCTCTCAGTACTGCCAGTGATGACTCTCCCATCTCCCACCCAGGTGTCCAGCAAACTTGGCCAAAGGCTCTTAGCTCCCATGGGGTAGCAGTCTTGAGATTCACTCCATCTCACATCAGGCCTCTGGTTCTTTGCTGTAGCTGCTGTGGCAGCTGTTCTTGTCCATGCTGGTCTGGCTTGCCAAACAGTCTCTGGCCCCAAAGGACAAGCTGCATTCTCTTGCATTTTCTTTGCTGGTGGCCAGATTCTCTAATTCTGTCATTACATCTGCTCAATTTAATGGTCAGATTAACCAATCCCCTAGTGAATAGGCTAACACAACTGTTTGCCTATTCTCACCCTTCTCTCAGTGACAAAGTCATTCGTTACCTACGGAAGCCATTTTGAACAATAAACCTCTAACACCACAGATAGATGAGAAGCTACTTGGAATTTTGAGGAGGAAAGTGACATGATGGACTTTATGTGGAAAAACTTAACTGTAGTTCAGAAATGAAGACAGGAAAGCAGTGGAGAGGTTGATACACCATAGTCCAGAATTGAGACAATGTTGTCTTAGTTTAAGATGTTAGCAGCAGCCGCAGTGCTAAGTGAATGAATTGAGATAATGTTTTTGGAAGGATATCCAAAAGAATTCCTCAAGGACTGTTTATAGGATTAGGGAGGGAAGAGATAGAGATGACTAAGGAGAGAGAAGATTTGGGACAGGTGTTAAGTTCAGGGTGCTTAAAAGACACCCAAGTAACAATGAGCCAGAAATAGATTGGAGGATCATCGGTGTAGATTGCAGGGGAATCACTGAGATTAACTAGAAAATGAGTACTAAGGACACATTCTCCGATCTATGTCTTTCCAATATTCAGATAACTAAAAGGGGAAGAAGTGTCGATAAAAAGAAAAAAAAAATCAAAGCCACTGCTTTCCAGTTGGAATCAACTCATAGCTGACCCTCCAGTAGATTTTTTTTGAGACTGTAGAGTGCCTGGGAGGAGATTACCCATCTTTCTCCTTCAGAGCTGCTGGTGGATTTGAACCCTGGGAGAGGCCCCACTCTTGAGTTGGCAGCACATCTCCCTAAGGATTTAGGCACCAGAGCTCACACCCAGTGAGATAAAAGGAAGATGGAGAAGGGTTAGTTTCCTGGAAGCCAAGTGCAGAGAAGTATCTTGACTGGCTTTACCTTACTGGAAAGCAGATCGTGTTTCTTTAATCTTTGTGTTTCTTTAAGCTCCTAAACGAACAGCAGAAAACTATTGAAATGGTACTTTTTTCTCCCCACAGTTGAATACCCCACTAAATATTTCTATATAAAGGTTTCTATTTGGAAACAGATCTCATTTGAATATTCTTTCATCATGGTGTCCTTTACACGAGAGTGTCCAGAGAGGAGACTTTTTGTTTTCTTAGTAAAATTTGAGAAAGCAAGATTTTTTAATGGTCATACAACTTTTTAGTTATTTCTATTCTTCCATTTGTTTATCTCATAAGAAATTCTAAGTATTTTGAACAGAAACTAAGATTTTGAAATTATGAAGCTAAGGATCATAAACATTGCAATTGTACAGCTGAAATATAGAAATCAAGAGCAGAACAGTCCTGCAGATTAGTTTGTTTTACGTTGCCTGTTCAGTACTGCCTAGACCAGATTATGTTCTCTTTGAACTGACTTTGGGAGATTAAATTGAATGTGTACAATGGAGCAATCTCCTGTGAGATTTAAAGTATCTGAAAAACCCTCTGGTGTCAGTTATGAGTCAGTTCCTACTCAGCAGCACACAATAACAATTTGAACTATCTCTTCCACTTATTTGAGTTTAACTGTCAAGGACAGGAAAATAGCTGCTGCTTATAGATTATCCATGTATACTTAGAGGTAAACCAGGTCCCTTCCACAGCCAGAAATATCTATGGTGCTTAAAACCCTCAGTTTATTGCAGAAGGCAGTTTATTTTGCTGTATTTAGTGAATGTTTTTAATTGTATAAATTGTAAAATTTATTCCTTTTATAAAAATATATTGATATATACATTTCTAATATATTGACAACTCTCTCAATCTCAAAGTTAAGATTCTAAATTTTATGTATTTTCTTCCTTCTGCTCTTTTTAGTGATAATAACTTATATTTAGTGAGTATTTTTGTGAACATTTACTGACTTTTCAAAGAGTTAGACTCAAGATCTAACCTAGTCGTGTAGATTAATGTGGGATCCTGACTAACTTCACTACCTCTAATCCTATCTCATTAACATCATATAGGTGAGAGAGGTGAGACTTTGCAACATGCAAGACAGGTTACAATAACAGGTTACAAAGTGAAAATTAATACTGAGACTTATAGTCCAGACAAGTAATATGTTTTTTGGGAAAGGTGGGGCTAGACACAATTAAACCCATAATAATGTTGTATTTATGTACTTTTGAGTCAGAAATGACTCAGAGCTGACCCTCCCCCTGGTTTTCAGAGGCAGTAAATTGCATAGAGAAGATGAGTGTTGCCCATCTTGCTCTGATGTTGATGTTGGATTCTGATTTGAACCGTGTGCCTTTGGATTGTCAGCCCAACTTCTACCACAAAGCCCCAAGAGCTCTTGTCCATAACAGCTTGTAATTCTTTTTCAACTTAAGAATATTAATAATTTTCCTCTGAAAATACAGAGTTGGCAGTATACTAAAATATCCACTAGTGCTCTGTTGTGTGTGCAGTTTGAGGTAATTATAAAAGTGAAAATGCTTTGTAAATAAAAATACTTTTTATAGTCCTGGCTGACATAGCCTCCAGTCACTGTGCTTTTATATTACTAAAAGACATTTTATTTCTTTTTTTCATATTTTATTTCTTAATATACAAAAGATAAATGGAGAGAGAAAATGTCTCTTTATATGGCATTGCCTTTTACCTCTCAGAATATGGTGTTTCCAGTTTCCAAAGGGACATTTAACAGCCCTTTTGGTCTGATATAAGGAACCCTGATGATGCAGTGGTTGTTTAGCTGCTAAACAAAAAGTAGCAATTTGAATCTGCCAGTTGTTCCATGGGAGAAAGATGGGACTATCTGCTTTCATAACGATTTCAGCCTTAGAATCTCAGCAGAAATTGCTCTTAACAGCTATACTTTTTTTGTAAAAAAAAATTTGGTTTGATATGGGGTCCTCTGGGTGCCATCATTATATGCTCGACTCTTAAATGGAAAATGGCAGTTTAGTTTGGTAGTCTTTCTTAAAAACTCTGCGCAGATGGGGCCACAGTCGGTCAGCATTGATTCAACAAATTGTTATGTTTTTGTATTTTGTGGGTTTGTTGTTGTTGTGTTCTTTGGTTTTTGTTTGTTGTTTTTTTAAGGGGAGATGTGATAAGAGGGAAAAAATAATCTTTTGAGAATATCATCATATATTGCATTGTTATTCTGTATTTGAGTTTATTTTCTAAATGGAACAAAAGCAAGTGTCTCATGTGAGTAAAACTGACACTTCAAATTTGAAACAGTAGCCAGAAGGGTGTAAAGGAGCTCTCAGGTGGACTCGTGGTTAGGAGCTGGAGGCACACAGTTCAAATCCACTAGCTGTTCTACAGGAGAAAGATGGGCAGACTCTTCCTGTGTGAGTTATTGCCTCTGAAAACCTCCTGGAGTGTCAGCTATGGGTTGGTTCTGACTTGATGGTACATGATCGCATAACAGAATGTTATGTTTGAGTGACTTAGTTTTGTTTGATTTGTCCACATTTTTCTGGGGTAGGAGGAACCAAAGTGATGAGAAGTTTAAAAATGTGTCTCTGTTGTTTTTCCATGCTGGGATAACCCAAAGAAATCTTAATCTTGTGTTCAGGTGGATCCTTTATTTCGCCTTTTTGTGCCATAACCAGACTTACTCTTGATGCTCATCCTATATATTTGTAAGCATTTAAATCATGATTTTTATTTGTATCACTTCATATCATATTTAGTCTTAATTTTGATTACCTTGTCTCTTACTACTAGAATACAAAGCTCTGGGAGAGAACAGAAATTATACATGTTCTTATTTATCTCTGTGTCTTGACTGTGTCACAGTATCTGGAATAAAAAAGATGCTTAGTAAATGAGTGAGTGGCTTAAGGGTTCTATTTACACATGCCTAATATACTTTATATGTAGTATTCAGTAAAGCTTTATTGAGACAAATTTTCAAATTGTTTAATGTACATGTATTTTCTTCACAGTACATATAAATTAAAAATGTGCAAAGAGTATTTCTGATCTTTATTGTTTCTTTTAAATTCATAATTGAACTTCACACACTTGACCTGCTTCACCTTCGAACAATCCCAAGAGTAAGCTTTAAATCCCCTTTTTGCAGTTAAGATCATTAAAACTGGAAAGCTTTAATGATTTATTTGAAGCCACAAAACTATTAAATGGAGAAATTTATATTTATTGCATGTTTTGCAACTCCAAATTCATCTTCTCTTCCGCCATAGACTCCCAAATGAGCTCAAGTAAAAAAAGAAAAATACCTTCAGAGTAGCACAAAAGATAAGCAAATTCCATGTCATTAACTGCAAAGTATTAAATAAGTTTAAATAGTTGAAAATAAAATTTAAGATCAAACAAACATGCTAGATGTGATTTGAACATGGTAATGACCTACATGATATCATTATGAAGGCATGCTCAAGGCTGCTTGTTCTTGGGACTTCAGTTAGCACCTGAGTTTCACCAAGTTTAACTTCAAGTATCTCTCTCATATGCTTCTTGCAGGTTTGAGCGGTCGCTTCTTTGTCACCACACTCCCTGCTTTTTTCCAGTAAGTAAAAATAATGGTGTTGTCTTACAAAGATGAGAAAACAGTTGATATGTACAGGAATTCTTAGTTATTTTCCATAACTGTCATTCAGCATACCATATGAAAGGAGGAATACTACTCTGCAGAATGAGAGCTATCAGGTAAGAGGTGTCCTCAGAATGAGGCAGTGACAGAAAGTCTGAGTCTAATTTCAGGCAGAGGTGAGATGGAAAGGTCAGAGAAGTTGTTTTGTAGTGATATAAAATATGATAGGATTCTTGATGGATAAATAGGCTAAGCAGACAAGATGGAGAAGGTGTTTCCATGTGGAGGAGACAGCATGCAAAAGCCCACAAGAAAATGCAGTGCCTTCTGGGAATGCTAACCGATTTAATGTGGTTGGCTCATAGGATGCATTTCAGTCATTCTATGTGATATGTTTAGAGATGGTCAGGGTAGTTACACATAAAGATAAAGGACAGGATGAAGTTCAGAGATACTAAAAGGGTATCATCAGTGTGGCTTGGTGACTGAGTAACTACAGGCAAAGAAGATGCCAAGACACCAGTCAGGCCATTTATAATCAATAAAAGCTATTGCCCTCCTTCAAAAGAAGGCACCATTAGAATGAGAGGAGATTTGAGTGATAGATCCAAGCTAGAGAGTGGAGAAATTCACGTGACATTTTTCAGGGTGGAGTAAGGATCTAAAGTTCAGAAGAAAGATCTAGACCACAGATGTATACTAAGAATTCATCAGCATTGAGATTCAGAACGGCTGAGTTATAGTAATTTTAATGGGAAGAGATGTAGGTCAAGATTAGAATGGAATTGACCAATGTTAGCTTATCTGTAAAGGCAGACAAGGAAACAGAAGGGCAACCTAGAGTGGTAGGGAGAAGTCCAATGGTCGATAACCACAGAAAAAGAGAGGAGGGGGAGATGTGTTGGGTGTTCAGTAGTGGACAGTGCTAAACACTGATGAGGTAAAACTGGCAGAACATACTCTTTGGATAGCACTTAGGGGCTACTGAAGACCCAATATAAACAATGTTAGTGAATTCATAGGAGCAGAGCCCAAATATATACCAAGTAGTAAATGAGTAATTGAAAGGAGAACATAGCAAATGTAGAGCCTTCCCCTAGGAAGTTAGACAGTGGCACAAGGGCGAGAAGGAGGACGAGAAGGAGAGCGATGAGGGACTAAGGTGTTTTGTTGCTTTTGAAGGGAGGAGCTTGAACAGCACATGTTTTGATATGTGGATTTAACTGTTTGTAACTTGATAGCAATTGCTAATTTGTGGTTGTAAGAGAATAATTGAAATAACTAGTAGCAAGAATAGTAAAAAATAACTTGACTGATTAAACATTGCCTCGAATTTTCCTAATTGTCACAAATGTGTCCTTTACCCCTACTAGTTTATTTACAAAGTTTAATACAAATTCGAAAAAATTCTTTCAATTTCCCTCACCCTATCATCCATCAAATTGTACAAGCTGATGATTAACCCCCCTTTCCCCCTCCACATCCCTCTGCTTCCAGCCTCTCCCACCTCTCTTGGATGCTTATACTCATTCTACAATAATGGTTTTATACAGTATTTGTCCTTGTCGGACTACGTTAGTTCACTCAGAATAATACTCTCCAGTCTCTCCCAAGTTAGGTAATAATTCACAAAATCATTGCTCCTGTGTGCTCCAGAGTATTCCATCCTGTGAATGTACCATAATTACTCAATCCATTCATTTGTGGCTGGACATCGGGGCTGTTTCCATGTTCTTGTGATGGTGAATAATGCTGCTAAATGTGTCTTGATTAAAAGAAGAAAGTTTAATGTTTTTAGCTTTGGAATATCTCAGATTCCACAGACTAGAGTTTATACATGCTTTGTGATTTCTCACTCACCATGATTGGAACCCAGCAGCTTTTCTGTGGGGACAGATGAACAGTCTGCTCCTTTAAAGATTACCAACATCAGAAATCCAGGGAGGCAGTTCTGCTCTGTCCTGTGGAGTTGCCAGGAGTCACAGATCAGCTCACTAACAGTGACCACGCTCATTTTTCTCTCTCTTAATTTAAGCCATTCAAAATCCAGTGTTCACTTTTAAAATGTACACTCAGTTTGGTTTTTATTACCTTTAGCACCTTGTTTTCACAGACATAATTTTGTTTTTTTATCATTCATAGTGCAAAGGATGGAATTTTCCGCCGTTACCGGGGCCCAGGAATCTTCGAAGACCTGCAGAATTATATCGTAGAGAAGAAATGGCAGTCAGTTGAGCCTCTGACTGGCTGGAAGTCCCCAGCTTCTCTAACGTAACTTAACTTTTTTAATGATCAGATGCTATTAATATAAAGGAGATACCAAGTTAACAGCCCTGGGGCCCTGAAAGCTTATACTTTTTTGCATGTTTTGCACATGACGAAGCTTAGCCTTTGTAGTAGTTTTAGTTTTATGACTCATGTATGTTTCAGTTTTTAGTTTGTTGGAAATACTAGATTGAGATGGGTTATAGAAAATGTCATTTTTTGAGTTTGCATAAGCCACTGATTGGTGTTTCTTGGAAAAAAAAATTAGTATTATGTAGTAACTTAATTAAAGTTCATAAGGAAATGCTGTTTTATCTATGTAGGAATTAAATCTATGGCATCTTTGGCTTCCTAGCAGAATACTGCAGGGAGAAACTTTTGATTTTGATGACAGTACCCAAATAAGCAGCAAGTCAGGTAAAGAACAGAGTGGAAGAATATTCCCAACGGCAAATAAAGCACATTGATAGGCTCCAATTTATTTAAAAAAAAAAAAAAGGCAACAGCAATCAAAACCAAACGATGTGGTGTACTTGAACAGAAAAATGATTACTGGCATAATCTGAGTAAGAAAGGCAGCCCCAAGCTTGGGCCAGTTACAGCCTTGAGTCCTTGATGAGTATGAGTAACCTGGATCAGTACCTGCAGTGAGGAAATTCTGAAATAGAGGATGAGAATGAATGAGGTGAGGCCAATTAGAAGGATATCTTGGGAGTTCATGCTAGGAATTCTGAAAGCGTGGCTCAGCATGGCAGCAGTGGGAATGGGGAGCATGGATTAAGATTTTTTTTTTCTTTTTAAAGGTAGGCTTCTCCAAGGTGAAGGAAAGGAGGATTCACAAATATTAATAAAACCCCCTTTGTCTCTAAGGTTTTAATAATTGATAGGTTTTGATACTAACTAGGAAAAGAAAAAATTGTGTGCAGGAGGGGTTAGAGATACAAACTTCTCTGTTGACCAGTCAAGTTAGTACCTGAGCTAGATTTCCATGGAGATTCATAGGTAGATTCAAACCTCAGGATCATTTTATTTTTTTTAA
>NW_006399888.1:5906490-5915730 GCF_000299155.1 Elephantulus edwardii | reverse complement strand
ATTCCCTATCACTCCTCCCTGAGAAAGACTTCACCCTGATTCATAAGGAAAAGGGGATGGCGTATTCTCTTAGCTACTTCCTGCTGAAAAGGGATGCTGTAGGTTTCAGGGTGAAGGTCAAGATCATTTTCAAACCTTAGAAGGGACTGACTCACCTGGAAAGAAGGAGAGAGCGATGCTGGGGTATCATGTCTCAACCCATTGGAGGAGTAGGACTTTAGTGGGGCATATAACTTGGTGGCACAAGGATTAAACACTCAGCTGCTGACTGAAAAGTTGGAGGTTCAAACACCCCTCAGGTGATTTTTTTTTAAAGGAGAAACAGCTTGATGATTTGCTTCTTGAAACATTCCTCCTTTGGAGACCATTTGGGGCAGTTGTCCTCTGACTGGGCTGCTCTGAGTCACAATTGACTCAGCAGGGACAGGGTTTAGATTTTAGGACCGATAGACTTTCTGTGCTGTAATGAGAAGATAGATGTAAGCTGATGCCAGGCTCAGATTTAGTGGTGAAGAGCTAAAAGGAGTCCGTAATGGTCTCCGATTTCTCAGTGATAGACAAAAAAGGGTTGGTTAGCTGGGAAGGCACCAGGAGGGGAGGATGGGTGAAATTTGAAGAGATCGGGAAGGAATGTGCTCTTATCTTGGATCCTAAGCAGGTACAGGGACTGAGCAATGTTGAGTGTTGAGCTTTGTGGAAAGAAACCAGTTGTCTTGTCATGTGTTTCCAGCGTACCTCACCAGTGACATTCAGCTGTTCAGGATCATAGGTTTGGCTGTGTAAGCCCAATGGAAGAGGAAAGGAACCCAGAAATATTTATTTACAGTGGAGTGATTCAAATGATGAGTAGCTTCTGTAAGAACACACATGAGACCAAGAGAGATAGATATATAGCAAGTAGAAAGGTCAATGAGGGGCATCCCTGTGACCTGAATTTAGTTTTTTTCCCCCTAATATATGTAAAGAGTGGTTCTCTTACTCCTTATTAACTAGTTTATTTCTTTCTAGAATGTCTGGAATGGCTGGTCTTTTTAGCATCTCTGGCAAGATATGGGTAAGTGATCTTACATATGCCCTTTGAAACTCTAGTCCCAGAAAATTTAAGACTGATAGTGTGACTCCTAAACCATAGGGAAGAAACATTTGAGCAATCCTTCGGTACTTTCCCTTTGGTTCTTGTCATACAGCTCTTCTCCTCTATTATCTTTGTGCAGGACAATAGAAGCTGAGCAGGGACTCATGTACTTTGTGAAAATCACATTTTCCTAGGTCTGTGAGAAAACCTTTTCTCAAAACTGTGTGTCTTACGTGGTCTTACTTCTGTCATGTTTTCTTGTTCTTTGAATCTCTTCAGATCAAAGAATGCTTAAGCCTGAAACTGGTTCTGTAGTCAGAGGTCGGAACAGTGACCCCTGAGGATTGGCTGCCTGTAAATAAAGTCCTGTTGAGACATAGCTCTTTTCATTTATTGTGCAATGACAGAACTGAGTCAGCGAGAAAGAGACAAGAGACACCTAAAATATTTACAGCTGTCCCTTTAATAACACAAAAGCTGTGCATTTCTGCTGTATGGGATTGAATTATTGCACTGAATACTTTGAGGATAAGAGCTGTTTAAAATGTTGATCCGTGTAATCTTGACTGTGTTGCATACTCCTGCGGGAATGAACTAAATCCAACCAGATTCAACATGGTTATATTGGAATTAAATATTATCTACTTAAAATATTTCCTAAATCTTTCAATGTGAGTGCTTCCAGGTATCTTCTCTAAGATACGGTTTTGAGGTCATACTGTTATATTTGGAATTTAGTGTCCAGGAACTGGTGAGTACTCTTTTCTGTCTTTTGCAAGCCTCTGAATTGTGTTGAGGGAAACTGAAGAAGACTCTTTTGTGCCCAGTTGTATCACATTCTCTGCCTGTGAGATAGAAGTGGGTTGTTTTAAAAGTTCTTCCATTTGTTTTTATTTTTAACAACAGAGGTTAATTAGAGAGTAGAATTTAGTCTTTTTCAACTTGTTGTTGTCATTTATCCTATTAAACAATAACATATTTTTCCGTCCTTCCACATTGTTTGGAACTTATGTATTTTCCTTTTTCTACTTTCTTAACATTGGTATTTATTCAAGGGCTAACAGTTATAAGTTATAAACTAGAAATTGAGAGTGAAAGATTATGCCTTTTGCAGTGTATTATCCACTATATTGCTAAGAGCCAGTTAAGAGCCTGTAACCTTAAATTCTTTGATTCAGCAGGATAATCATAATGCGTGACTTCTGGAAGCAGGATCTGAAACAGAACCTAAGATAAGTAGGTCAAGATTAATTTGTTTTGTGATTTAAAAAGAGTTAAGATGGAAGCTTATCATGGCCTTCACAGGTTGATAAAAGTTTTACTTTCAGAGACAGAGTATGAGGGACGATAAAGAGTTACTCTGACCTTACATTGGTCATTCAGTGCTTGGCATTCAGTGCTTAGATGAGCAAGAATTTAGATGTGAAGGTACAATTGTCTGTTATATCTGAAAGTGATTACACTGTATGGCATTTGGAGTGAATCAAGGCTAGAGTGTGGTCTTTTATCTTTGTACACACAGCACCCAGTTAGGGGCAACACAGACAGTTCTGTCTGAGTTAGCTTATAGTACAAAGAACCATTTGGAGAACAGAATATAACCCATCACTCAGTATCCATGACAGCCTCATGAGAGATGGAAAAGAGATTGAGATGGTTAGCAATTTCAGCTTGCTTGATTCCACAGTGAACACTCTTGACCCCAGCAGTCAGGAAATCAAAAGACAAGTTGCATTGAGTAAATCTCCTGTCAGGGACCTCTCTGAAGAACAACGATGATCTTTGCAATTGTTAGCTATGCATCAAAGAGCTGGACAATGACCAAGAGTGATAGAAGAATTGATGCCTTTGAGTTGTGGTGCTGGAAAAGAGTATTGCACATACCACGGATTATCAGGAAAATAGACAGGTCAGCCCTGGAGAGGGGGGGAACCAAGCTATTCATTGGAAGCAAGGATTTTAAAGCTCCATCTCACATATTTTGGACATGTTTCCAGGAGGGACCATTCCTTGGAGAAGGACATCATGCTTGAAAGGATGGAGAGGCAACACAGGAAAGACCCTAGATTGACTCAGTAACTAGGGTAATGGGGTAAGTGTGTTTGAGACAATGAGATTGGCTCAAGATAGGGCAGGGTTCTATTGTACATAGGGTCACTATGAGTCACAAGCGACTTGACACATAACAACAACTTTTACTGAAAATCCAACCTGATTACTCATTGCAAGCCACCATCAGATTTCCAAGGCTGTTAATTTTATAGAAGGACATTGTCTTTCTGTAGCAGACCCATATGTGGATTTGAATTAATAACCTATCACATGTCATACAAATATTAATACCATATTTTTTCCATTTAGTGTTTATATGAAATGTCTTCTTTTATATAAATACATATATACATTACTGCTATATTTTGTTGTTAGGTGCCATTGAGTCAAGTACAACTCATAGTGACTCTATAAGCAACAGACCTGTCCTATCCGGAGCCATCCTCATCTTCTCTGACACGCTTGAGCCTATTAATCTGTGTGTCAATCTGTATCATTGGGAGTAGTCTTCTCTTCTGCTGACCCTTCACCTTTCCAAGCATGATGTCCCTTCTAAGGAATAGGCTCTCCTAGAAACATGCCCAAAGTATATGAGACAAACTCCAAGGATCACTCTGGCTGCGCTTTTCCCAAGGCCTATCTAGTTCTTCTTTCTCTCCCATATGTTTCTAGGTTTGCATACAATCTTTGTATACATTATGCTTCATGCATGTTATATTATGTTTTAAATTACCTTTCATTTGCATTGTGTTTCATGCATGTCCAGTGTATTTTGTGCAATCATTCATAGACATTATGTTTTATCTGTTACTACTGATCTATGTTTATTATCACTCCATTATTTCAGGTTCTATTGAATCATTCCTATTCCTTCACCTTCCCATCCATCCACTAACCTCTCCTGTCTTAGAGATTTCTCTCCTTCCCCTTTTTTCACACCCTTCCTCCTTTCTGCTTCCTCTGTTGAAAGTTTATATACATCTTGCTCATCTTCCTTCTGTTTTTACAATAGTGGTCCTGTCAAGTATTTATCCTTATGAGACTGAGTTATTTCACTCAATGTAATGCTCCCTAGACTCTCTCATGTTATATGGTCTTTTATGAAATTGTTGTACCTTAGTGGTATATAGTATAAACAAAAGTTCACAGAATACTAGAGGGCCTCCACAAGACAAAGACTGATAACAACCTCAAAATGGGCAAAAGACATGAAAAAAACCCTTCCTAAAAGAAGACATTTGAATGGCCACCAGACACATGAAGACAAGCTCCAAATCACTGGCAATCAGAGACATGCAAATCAAAACCACAGTAAGATACCATCTCACCCTGATAGCGAAGCAAAGTTGAACAGGACAGCAAGCAATAAATAATGGAGAGATACGGAGAGGTTGGAATGCTTGATGCCCTAGCTGGAGGGATTGTAGAACAGTACAAGCGCTCTGGAAGACTGTTTAGCATTTTCTCACAAAGCTGAACATATACTGTGTGACACAGCTGTTCCACTGCAGGAAATATACCCCAAGGAAATGAGAACAAAGACACAAAGGGAGATAATACACTTAATTAATAGCAGCATTATTCACTTTAGCAAGAAAATGGAAATAGCCTAAATGCCCATCAGCAAACAAATGGCTGGAGAACTTGTGGTACATTCACACAACGGAATACCGCTTGTTCTTTGGGCAGTCCATAGGGCATACTAACTCCACACACACTGTCATGGAGTCATTCTAACTCCTACCCACCCTCCAGCAGGCTTCCAGGGCTGTAAGTCCTTCATAGAAAGGTGCCAGCTGTCATTCAGTTAGTTGTGTATTGTGAAGTCAGAACTGACTCATAGATGGTGTTCTCAGATTTTCAGACACAGTTAATCATGTGAGAGTAGAATGCCTGTGGAGCGTCTGGTAGATTTGAACTGCCTATCATTGGGTTTACAGTACCACTCCTTACCACAAGCCACCAGAGTTCCTTGTTTCAGTTAGTTGCCTGCTGCTTTATGTACTCTGCCACTAAATAGTTTCATGAATATATTTATTCCAATTATATTTCCTGAGATCACTGATACGTTTAATTTCTTTCTGTCATACTTAAAGTTTCTATTGCTTGATTTAAAATTTTGTTCTTCTTGACTGTTTCTTAGATTTATTAAATTTGCTTTCTTCCTCCAACCCCATAGTAATTTGAAAGTTATTTTCTTTAGAAATTAAATTTAGACTCTTAAATTTAGACTTATATACTTTAAAAAAACCCAAATTAATTCTTACAGCTCCAGTTTTTTTCTGAACAACCTGACAGTCTTACCCAAAAAGAAAAGCAAACTCATTGCCATTGAGGCGGAACTGACACATACTGACCCTCCCACCTTTGCCTCGGGGGATTTTCGGAGGCTATAAATCACACAAGAGGAGATGGCCCATCTTTCTCCTGAGGAGCCAGTGGTGGATTTGAACCACCAAGTAGGGTAGCCTGTTGGGAGTTGTGCTGCTAACCCACAGGCCAGTTTTTCTGACAGTTAGAATCTACCAACGTCTCTGAGGGAGAAACATGGACCTGCTGTGGGATGTACAGCCTCTGAAAACTCTATGGAATGTAGTTACAAGCTAGTTCCCACATTGATTCTGTGATGGCAATGACTTTGACTTTGAAAATATATTACAATGGTTTAATGCTTGTATTTTGTTATGGGGGGTGTGTGTGTTCACCCTCAATATTTTTTTCTTCTCATTCCTAGTAATCCTCCAGTATTAATTCTGTGTGCCAATAATGATTCTGTGTATCAACCATTCCTTAGCTTTTTATATCATGTATTTAATATTTTTATACTTTATGTTATTATATGGAGTTTGCTTTACTTCAAATTTTTAAGATCACTCATTTTCTATATCATGTGATTATAAATTAATTTCATACCACTGCTTCTTGCCTTCCAGTTTTTTTTATTATCCCAATAAGAATCTGACAGTCATCTTTAATTGGCTTTTAAAGAAGAGTATATTGTTGTTGCTGTTGTATGTGCCATCGAGTTGTCTGCGACTCATTGTGACTATGTCCAACAGAGTTAATCCCATTGCTCCACTGAGTCAATCCATCTCATCCTGTGCCTTCCTCTCCACCCTTCCAACCATGATGCCCCTCCAAGGACTGGTCTCTTTTAGCCACATTCTCAAAGTATATGAAATGGAGCCACAGAATTCTTGCCTTCAGGGAGCATCCTGGTTTCAGTTCTCCTGGCAGTCCCCAGTATGTTCAATATTCTTCTCCTGTATCACAAGTTGAAGGAATCGATTCTTCTTCTCTCATCCTTAGTTATTGTCCAGCTCTCTGATGCATCGCAAGTAATTGTAAAGACCTTGGCCTGGATCAGATACACCTTAGTCTCCAAACTGAGTATAGCAATACTCTAGAGAGGACCCTGACAGCATACATTCCCGTTGCAATTTGTCTTTTGATTTCCTGACTGCTGGTGCCAAGAGTGTTGATTATGGAACCAAGCTAACTGAAATTATCACCAATGTCAATGTCTTCTCCATCCATTTTGGATGCCAGTTAGCCCAGTGGTGAGAATCCATGTTTCTTTAATGTTGAGTTTCAATCCATATTGAAGACTACAGTCATTGACCTTCTGCAGCAAATTCCTCATGTCTTCCTCAATTTCAGTTATCAAGGTTGTGTCATTTGTATAATGCAGGTTGTTGATGAGTTTACCTCCAACCCTAATGCCGCAGATTATAGTTGTCAGTAAAATTCAAGACTGATAATAATTTTTTTCTCATTTGATGGAAGAATCCACTCTTTGACCTCTATTGTTGCAGAATTAGAAATTGTCTTATTTTCTTTTATTTTGTTAAAAAGGATTTTCTTTTGTCTTTAGTGTTCTGCATTTTCACTCTTTGTTCATAGTTGGACAAATATGTCTGTCTTCCAACTCACTGTAGCTGGGATTAATCTGTTTAACTCAGGCACTGAGTTTTCATAGTCTTAGAATATATATATTTTTCACTTATAAAACTTACATATATTTTATCTTCGCATTTCTCTTCTTAATTGTACTTTATTTATAAATTTATAGAGTTTTTGCATTTATACAAGGAAAGATCCAAAAAGTGGTATCAAAAATTATTATTTCAGATACTGGAATTCTGGTTGATTCTTAAACACCTTCTGTCTTTCTGCTGTGTCTGGTTTCTTGTCAGTGGAAAGGAGGAAAGGAGATGAAAAGTAATATCTAGCAAAGGAGACCCACTAAACTAGAGCTTCCTTAAACATCCCCAGGGCTCTGCCTTAGGAGTAAGGCCAACCTGCTAGGTGTTCCGTATCATCAGGATGCTCGGATCACCTGGTGAGGAGATACCCGCTAGGTTGAATCCCTGTGAATGCAAAGGTTTTGTGGGATCTGCCATTAGCATTTTTGTTTGAAGTGAGAACATTTCTTAGAAACCAGATCCTGCACATGTCTTGCTGTTAGCGTGGATGGGGTGGGTGCTGGCTTCCCTGGAGAAGGAAGTCTCTGTCTTTAACCATTGAAGGTTTGTTGTGTCTATTCCTTAAATGATCACTTGGATTCAATTCCTTAGTTCCATGAAAGCACTGATTAGTTTTCTTTGCATTTATTCTAGTGTACTAATGCTTTAATTTAGACCTCTTAGACAAATTCGTATATACCTGAAAACTAGCTGACATCTTTCACAATGTTATAAGATATTGTCTTTATCAGGTGACAGTTTATTATGTTTCAAGTAAATGCATTTGGATGTTTCCTTTTAATGAGTGCATATGTATAGAACATGGATCACTGTTTTTCACAAGCAAAAACTGCTACTTTTCCTGGAAATTAAGAAACAGAACCACAAAAATCTGAAACAAAATTAGGTCACCTTCAAACGGGAATTAAGTTTGGAAGCATAAAGCAAAAGTTCAAATAATTAATATTATGAAGCTTAATAATTTTGTGCAACCAGGCTGCTCCTTGGAGGCAAGAATTCTGAAACTTTGTCTGACTTAATTTGGACATGTTGCCAGGAAGGACCAGTGCTTAGAGAGGGAATCATGTTTGGAAGGTTGGAAAGACAGGGCGAGAGAGGACGAGATGGACTGACTCAGTGACTGGGGTAATGAGGGTAGGTGTGTTAGCGTCAATGAGGTTGGCTCAAGATTGAGCAGGATTCAGAGCTGTTGTCCACAGAGTTACTACGAGTCACAAGGGACTTGACCACACATAAGTTTTGTAAGAGACTCTAAAACCATAAGGAACTCAAAGTATATGAATAAAGATTTATGTCTGCTGTTGTGAAAATACAACTTGATTAATAAGTCTGCAGTAATCATCACCTAAAAGACCACAAGATGGCAGGATTTTTCTGTGAAGCTCAAATGAATCCCTTACAGTAAGTTAATGCTTATAATAAAATGAAAATGGGACTTATTAAAATAAGAAGTTGCATTGAAGGCACTAAGAAGTGTGTGACTAAGAATGCAATAATTAAGAGAATGGAGACAAGTAATTTATTTAACTCTAAAAAATACTGGAAAGTTTCTTGAGGCTTGCTCCAGTAATTTATTTTTCAGAAAGAGCGTAAGATAGTCTAGAAGAGCATATAACTGCATATTATTTATCTCAGCTATATGAATGTAGCAAGTGACCAGTTATTTATTTATAAAACAGTAATTCACAAATCAATACAGAGGCAGACTGGCATACTATATCTTCTAATACTTTGACACCTCCTAGGGTTTAATATTAATGACTTTGAGTCCTCAAGAAAAGCATAAACTACATATAGTGTGCATTATTTTTTAAAATACAGAACTTTGAATTTGACTGAAACATACTTTTCTCAAATAACTCAACTTGCCTGGCCATCTGTAGCATGTTGGGCTACTCTTCATAAACTGTTATCCTACCTGAGGGCAGAATGATGACGATTGCCTTCAATAGAGGACAGGTGGCAGTTTTACAAATTACAAGTTGCCATTCACGGTCAACACTCTTGGCACCAGCAGCCAGGAAATAAAAAAAACATATTGCGATGGGAAAGTCTGCGGTTAGGGACCTCTCTAAAGTACTCAAGAGCAACGGTGTCTCTCTGGAGACTACGGTCGGCCTGATACAG
>NW_006399888.1:5873929-5904708 GCF_000299155.1 Elephantulus edwardii | reverse complement strand
TGAAAATTTAAATTAAGATTGCATCTGATCACTTTTCTCATGTATACCATGAAGCAGGGTCCTGTGTAACTGGTAAGCATAGGGGCTATACATTCTGCTTAAAGATTTTTACAAAGCTTCTACTTACAATCAACAAAAAAATCTTTCTTCTGTCTGATATTATACTTTTTGATTAATGGTAATTGTTCTTGGGTAAGATTAATGAGCATCTGTCAATCAAGTAGAAATAGGGAGATATTTTAAATTCTTCATTTTCTGTAAGCAGTAATTTATTTCTTTATACATGTTGAATTTTTTAAAAATATTGATGCCCTATTAAAGCATTAGGTATATGAGTTTGAGTTATGAATTACTAGAGAAAGTGACAAAAAGATTAGCTCTTAAAAATTAATTTTCATTACCTGCAATCTTGATTCTTCATTTCAAATCCCAAACTGAAATTTGACTTGTTCTTTGTTGTTTGGTGTCTGCTGTAACTTGTAGCAACCCTGTGTATGAGAAAAGAGAAACTTTGCCCTATTTGGCTTCATCCTCACCCTCTCTGCTGGGCTCAAAACCATTTTCGTAGCCACAGTGTCTTGTTGAGCATCTTCCTCGATTCACTGACCCTCTACCTTTCAAAGCATGATGTCCTTCTCCAGGGACTAGCCCCTCCTGATGATGTTGTTATGTGCTGGTGAGTCGCCGGAGACTCATAGCAACCTTATTTACAATAGCCCTAAACTCTGCTCTATCCTGTGCCAATCTTATTGCCTCTGACACACCTATCCCATTATCCCAGTCACTCAATCAATCCACCTTATCGAGGGTCTTCCACTCCTACGCTGTCCCTCCACCCTCCCAAGCATGACGTCCCTCTCCAAAGAGTGATCTACTGATACCTCCTTGTAACATGTCCAAAGTATGTCAGACGAAGCTTCAGAATCCTTGTCTCCAAGGAGCAGTCTGGTTTCACCCTCTCCAGGACAGACCTGTTTGTCCTCCTAGCAGTCAATGGCATATTCAATACTCTTCTCCATCACCACAGCTTCTTCCTTCTGTCATCCCTAGTCATTGTCTAGCTTTCTGACGCATAGCAAGTAATTGCACAGCTTATGGCTTCGTCAGTCTCCAGACTGACATCTTTGCTTTTCAGTACTCTAGAGAGGTTTCTGAAAGCAGACTTGCCTTTTGATAACATGTCCAAAATATGAGTTGCGGTTTCATCATCCTTGCATCTAAGGACTTGCTTTTTTTGAGTCACTAAATACATACATCATTTTATGCATAGCCTTTGTGGAGCTCAGACAGAGAGAAAGGCAAACTTGTGTTATAACTAGAGAGACAGTCAAATAGTGTTGTCTCATTGCAAGTAAATCGTTTTATTTCTCCTTCTGATTACAGCATCTTCACAACTACTTCACGGTGACTCTTGGAATCCCTGCTTGGTGCTCTTACGTCCTTTTTGTCGTTGCCACCTTAATTTTTGGTCTTTTAATGGGTCTGGTAAGTGTTGCTAAAATATTTTTACTCTCTTTAAACAGTACGGATTTCATGTGAATATAGGAAAATCTCAACAAAGAAATAACATTTAAACATTATTTTATAGGTAACCTTGTTGTTGTTTGCCATCGAGTTAAGCATGACTCATAGCGACCCTGTGAACAAAAGACTTGGAGCTTTTCAGTAACTATCACTTCTCAAAGTTCATAGAGTTTCCAGAGGCATGTTGTTTAGGAAGTGGATGCTGTATGAAACCTAAGCAGAGAAAATAACATTTACTTCTTGGATATCCTTTTCAATGCTAATTTTAACTATAAATGAGAATGGTTTAAATTGGTATTCTTTATCTTCTAAGTATTCCAAAGCTTTATGGTGTCTGTAATAGCAGCAGCAATGAAAGGAGCAATAGAGACTCTGCTTGAATGAGATGGTCAGTTTCCAAGGCAACTCAGATTTCTCAAATTGCCTATTTGATTAAAACACTGTGTTGATAAAGCCAAAGCTGTGAGTTGATTCCTTAAGTAAACAAGACTTTTTTTTTCTTCTTGTTTATATCCTTTAGTTAGACTTCAAATCCTAAACATACATTCAGGTTTTTTTCTGATTTATTTAAAAAAAAACATGTATAGAGCAGTCTTACTGTGAAAAAAGGAAAGATACAAAGGAAATAATCACATCAGTTTTGGATGGAAGAATAAGCATGCAGTAGAAATGTATACATGCATTTTCTCCCCAGGTGTGTTTTACTAGGAGAGTAAAAATAAAATTACTTGCTTAATGATATAGTCAACTAAGTTTACATATTTTTGTGTAGTTCAGTCTTTGATATAAGTGAAATAGCTTGCTATACTTTTCTTTACCTACAACTGATTTATTTCTCAATGTTAAACTCTGGCTAATATACAGAGTTCTCAAAAGCCATTGTGTTTTTTCCTAATCCCATAACTTTTTACATACATGATTCAGATTATGAATCCTCTTTGAAATTTGACTGCTGCTGTTAATTTTAAGGGTGTGAGTTGGGTTTATACAACTTTACATGTCATATTAGAGCCTAGATATGTCCCATTCTGTTGTAATTATTTTACTACCAAAGTTTCTATGATGCTGAGGTAAAAGAATTTTAATTGGGATATAAATTGAATGTAATAGCTTTTCTTACCTATTGTCTAATTTTTGTCTAAGTATTGTCTGACTCCTGAGTGTTGTCAAGATCTTTCTGAATGCTAATTCAGGAGTCATACAGAGTGTAAAACCTTCCATAGGAGAAAGAGTATGAGCCCAGGGCTCCTCTTTGATAGAGTTACAGAGAACACAAACACTGCATAGGAACCTATTGGAAGACAAATGGAATTCCTCTTATTATAAAGCTTTTTAAAATTTTATCTTAAAGGTTGATTTAAGGAGTGAGGCTTGGTTATGCCCTAAATAAATTTGGAAACTAAACCTTTCTTTTTGCAAATCACAATTAGAAGTAACCTAAACCTGTGTGCTTTTCCCACTATTCCAAATGTTAACTCTTCCAAAATGGCACTTTCGTTAACATTTTGCAGTTAACTAGAGAAGTGTTTAGTCATTTTTACATTTGAGCCACATAGAGAATGGTACTTGTAGAGGCTGGTATGTCCCAGGCAGGCAGCAGGCTGCTGGCTTCAGAGGCTCACAGATCCAGGGTCAGCAGTTAAGAGAGGCTGCTAGTTCAGTCCAAAGGACTAAAGGTGATGAACTTGATTCAGGAAATAGTTTGAACAAATGCACAAGAGCCTTGACAAATATCCATGTGTATTTAATGTAGACAACATCCCAATGAAACTCCTTTTCAGTAAATTGGCTGTTGATAGCAGTTCTTCTCATGGAGATGATTACATTATGGAAAGCCTCATCAAAGAAATTATTATATCAGATCTTATCAAGGGAATGTGACCACTTAGTAACTACTAAACCAGGCTGTAGCCGAGTTGTCCTTTAGTTAACCATCACATGCACTAAGCGATGCTGGACCAAACCGTTTGAAGCTGGCAGTGCCTGGTCCAAGGGTTCCCTGTGACCTTCCCAGACTGCCAGAGGGATGAGAAGATGGCTATCTTGATACGTCCGTCTTAAAGCTGTACTCCAAATGGGCTCACCAACTAAGTGCAAATTACCAAGTAGTCCAGATAGAATGTAGCAGAGATTAAATTGTGAGCATGAAACTTCCCAGTATTGAGGATAACCGACTACTCAAAGGGATGAAACTCTGAGACACTCCGTTTGGTCTGCGCATGGAGAACCTGCAGCCCATCCCAGTTGTGTGGAGTTGGAGGCGAGGTTTCCCACGCAGGTGATTCAGTGTTCTGTTGCACCTCTGTCATGAAAGCAGTGGGCACACATGCTGATACGTAATGCTTGGTCCTGGTGACCTCCGAGATCCCCTTCCTCCTTCCTAACAGGGATATTCCACAAAATACGTGTTTTCTTAATCTTCACTGCTTCCTGTAAGCTTGAATGTTGTGTCTCATATTTTCTCCTGATTTAAAAAAGTGGGAAGTTAAACAAGATTGATAGTTTAATTTTTATTCGATTAAGCCTTGTGGTGATTGAAATATCTTACTAATTGTTGTTATTCACTTGTAAACAAAGGGCTCAGCTTTAGGAATCAAGTGAATACTTTGCATGTTATATCGATATGAGAGAGAACTGAAAGGTCTGATACACATATATTGGGTGGGTCTGTCAATAACCCTCTTCTGAAGGCCAGAGGGAAGCACAACTACACAGACAAGCAGAACATGGGTAGAATTCCAGATGACTTCGTTCTAACAGGTCCTCTGCTCCAGTAGTTCACTAACGGTCTATTTCTGGTGTCCATTACAGCCGAGACGTGTAGATGTTACCTCTAGTTTGATGCCTAGGCAAGTTGTTTTCCACATGGTGCTGAGCAGTGCCTCCCACAGAAGGGATTCAGGGGCATAGGTGGCACCCTCTGTGAAGGATAAGAAATACATATGCTCTTCACGAATGGATAGCAGGCTGTCTGGGTAGAAGCTGAAATTGAAACCACAACTCTGGAAAGTCGCAGAGTTGTAGAGAGTGAGCAGGGCACCATTCCCTTACAGGCCCTGCTTAGTGTCCTTCAGAGTGAAATTCCAGGTGGGAAAATACATTTTGAAGTGAGAAAATTTAAGTGTTCAACCTCAGACTCTTCAGTGTTCTCAGTCTGAAATATTTTCTTTTATTGGTCAGATCAGTGCAATGGCTTCGGAGCATGTTGCATGCTGACCTGTGGAGCTTTCCTGCAACTCTTGACCTACCATCCGAGTGTCAGCCTGGTAGTTGTGGCCTTTCCTCCATCCTGAGAGACCTTGACTTTGACCAGGACAGCAAGATGGCAGGGGTTGCTCCTGTCTGCTGAGTATGCGTGGGTCTTAAACGCCTGCTCATTCAAGCAATTCTTTTAACCCACCCACATCATAGCTATCGCTTATTATCTCTTCCTCTCAGGTCTCAAAGACTTTATTCTTTTTTCTGATGATATTCATGGTTCATGTTAGTTTGTAATGAAACTGCCATTTTTTTTTTCTCTGTATTGCTCAAAAGCCAGGACTATAATCTTTTTTTTTTTTTCACTCTATCCCTCCTCCTAAGATATTAATATGGTAGCGTGAACCTAATAAACTGAATATTAAACTGAATGTAAAATAATACATGCACATATGGACAGTAATAATTCTAAGCACAAAATAGGATACTGATTTCATGTTGATAAAGTAGTCAGTAGGATTGTGATTCTGACTATTCACGGGTTCTTTACCATATCTATGCACAATTGTTGTTGGTTTTGTGTCCTGTAGAGTTGGAGCCAACCCATAGCTGACCCTCTGGTGGGTTTTCAGAGGCAGTTATTTGCCCCCACAGAGCAGCTGGTGACCTCGAACTGCAGTCCTTCAGGATTGTAGCACATCTTGCCCCACTAGCTACCAGGGCTCCATGTACCATTAGAAAAATAATATAAAATAGGAATAACTACTACTGTTTCAAGGCTGGACAGTTATATCAAGTGTAGTCTGGGAGTTAGGTTAGGAGGTGAGGTTAGGGAGAATGGCTACAACATGGGAAGGGTTGTTTTGGTCGAAGCTGTGATCTGACTCATCCGTATCTGGCATCGCCATTAGTGCCATCACACAGGCCATATTGGTCCCTAGGCATGTAACGTGGACTAAGATGACTGAATTAAGGAGCTTATTGTTTACCAGGGGACAAAGTGCATGACTTATGCTACAGTCAAAATCAGAAGTGGAGCTAATCATGTTGAAAATAGAATTTGGTTCACACCCTTGATAAAATTTCTCACAGACTGTTTCTATAGAAAATATCTTATGGTACTCTTGAGAATTTCAGCTCAATTAATAATTACCCATTGGTGATGGTAAGCCCATATACAAATTAGTTTTGTTTTTCCAGAAGTCTTTTGAAAAGGATTCCTTGGGATTTGACTAATAGTGTTTATTTTTTCTTTACCTTTATTTGATCATCTATTCTTAACAGGCTGTATTTGCCTAGTTTTATTTTCTTTTTTTAGACAATTGGCCTTTGCTCTGAGTTTTCTCTATTATGTTATATTATGCTACTCTTAAAAAAAAAAAAAGGAAATGTTTAATTATACCCTTGTCCTTTTTGAAGGCTTTTGACCAGCTGCTAGTTATTAGTCTAAGAATATCTGTGTATAGAAAGGAGGCCTAATTCTGAGGCCCTTTGATAATAAATGTCCTACCTACTAACTGTAAAATCCCTGTATTTTCCCCTCAGGTCTTGGTGATAATATCGGAATGTTTCTATGTGCCTAGGAATTCATCTGACCATTCTGGTAAGCATGATAAATTCATGGTAAAAATATTCTTGAAATTCTGAGGTTTGCGCTTTCCCACATGTGGATGGTGAATTTTGCACTTGGTTTGCTAGTTAATAAAATTTCTGTGAAATGTCTTCTCCAGGTAAATTTGAACAAAAGTTCTTGTTTATTGTCTAGTAAGTTACAGAATGCTTCAGTTTGGCTTCCTTCCCCCTTTAAATGCATGTTATTAATTAATGAGTGTCTGGCTTTTCTTTCTTCAAGCTAGGAATGAAAGGGAAGGAAACACACATTCGTTGAGCTTCTACTCTGTCACAATTACTGTCCTAAATCCTTTCGAAGCAATTTCCCATCTACTTTACAGATAAGTAGAAGCTTGTAAAGGCTAAGTCAGTTGTCCCAGGTCACAAAGGCCATTGGGGAGGACTTGAGTTGGTTTTTTTGTTTTGTTTTTAAGTTCATTTTTAAAATTTTTTTTTAAATTTTTTAAAAATTAATTTCAGTAAAAATTTCAGAGACTTTGGATTTCCATTCATTCATTGTTGCACTTTTTTCCCCTCCCAACCCTACCCCCTAGTACACTACCCTCTTGGAAAAGTAAAAGACAAATTCTTTCATTGTTTTACAATCCCTCCTCCAGGTCCACTCTACCATGTAGCCTTTGCTCTAGACACCTGTCATGACAAAAATACCTAATCGCATATCCCTTTTGTATAGTTTTCTCCCTCATCTGTTTCAATGCAGTATACATTATTGAACCCTTCTTTCTCAGTCTCTCCCCAACCCCAAGGTCAGTCCTGTTTTACAATAGTGGCACCATGCAGTATTTTTCCTTTTGTGACTGAAATACTTCAAGTACTTGAGTTTTTAAATGCACTCCTGGAAAAGTTCAAAGTCTGTGCTCTGCCCTAATCTATGTGTAGCAGAAGGTAGCCTTGAGCTCTCAGGTCTTTATTCCTGATTTTGAAAATTTATGTGACAATTTTATGGAGACTTTAGAATTATTGAACTTATTTTGGGCATTTAACTCAATAAGCTAATGCATTTCAAAGCTTTGAACTGTCCATAGATTATTTGTTGACTGCTGTCAAGTCGAGCACGACTCATAGCAACTCTATGAACAAAAGACCTAATGCCTTTCCATAGCTATCGTGTTTCTCCAAGTTCATAGACTTTCCAGAGCCATGTGGTTTAGGAGTTGGAAAAAAGTGTGTTATATTCCTTAGAATTCTTGAAAATGGCATAAACATAATTTAAACATCTCAGGATGAGTTGTTATTAGGTGTTGTTGAGTCGCCTGCAACTCATAGCTACCCTATGGACAAGAACACTAAACCCTGCCCCATCGTGTGCCAACCTCACTGTCTCTGACACACCTACTTCCACTACCCTAATCACTGAATCAGTCCATCTCATTGAGGGTCTTCCTCTCCTGCGCTGTCCCTCCACCCTCCCAAACATCACGTCCCTCTCCAAGGACTGGTCCTCCTTGCAGCATGCCCAAAGTATGTTGAGGAACGTTTATTATCTCATGTAGCTGAAAAGTCCAGTGGTGGTTTAGCTTCAGGCTAGTCCAAGTCCTGTTAGATTCCTGGATCTGTGTGACTGACATTCAGTGAGTGTCAACAGCTACAGCTCTCATTTTATTGGCCTAACAATTGCTATGAAGAGCCACAGATTTATCTTCCTGACTCTGACCAGAATATCTCAAGGAATACTCCAGTGAACTCAGCTCAGGTCATGTTGCAGGTTCACTCACTATGACCTCGGGGTCACTGATTCTTCTTCGAACCACAAAATGCAGAAATGGAAGAGACCTTTGCTCTCTCCTTTCCCACATGTTCTGATAAAATCAGCACCGTCAATGAATTCTCCAGAGAGGGACAGAGAAGCCCCTGAAAGGCTAGGATGCCAACCAGAGAGTTTGACGATCAGATCTTCAAGGGGAAGAATATTGCGATGTTATTCTCTCTTTTCTCTTTCTCTCTCTCTCTCTTTTAAATTTTTTTAGCTTAACAATTAAAAACACTTGATTGAGACATTGTTTTTTCAGAGAACGTTCTTTTTGCTACTCTTGCCTCCACAGAACAGAATGAGAAGGCAGAGGATGCTCATAAGGCTGAGCGGCTGCAAGATGCAGAGGAGGAGAAGGATGACTCGAATGAAGAAGAAAACAAGGACAGCCTTGTAGACGAGGAAGAGGACAAGGAGGACCTGGGTGATGACGAGGACTTGGAAGAAGACGAGGAAGACGACAACCTGGCTGCCGGTGGAGATGAGGAGAGGAGCGGCACCAACGAGCAGGAACCCCCGAGAGAGGACCCCATAGCTGCGGAGGAAAGGGGTCCCGAGAAGCCCGAAGGGGGGGCCCCTGAGCAGCACTCTTCCGCTTACACAGAGGTGGCGGGGGACTCGCTGAGGCAGCGCAAAAGTCAGCACGCCGATGAGGGGCCCTAGGCTCCGTCCAAGTGTTTCCATAACAGAGACCAAAGGAATTAGCCCCTTTCCCTCTGATCTGGCACTTACACCAAACCTTCACTTTGCCTGAATGAACACACTTCTCTCCTAAAAGAAGATCTTGAGTCCTGTGACCTTCAGATGCCAAGCCTCATGCATATTAAAGAGAAACCTTCACACGTGACAATCAGGAAACAGACCCATGTAGCATTAGAATCTGTCTGGGGACTAAGCCCCTTCTAGAATCAGGCTGCGTAGACTTGATGAAATAAATGGAAGGCAGGCAGCCTTTACTCCTAAGAAGGGTAGCACAGGTCTTGTGTCTGAAGCTTATTCTATTTATTTTTGTCAAATTTTAAGAAACACCAGACAGAATATTGTCGAATGCTTTTTTTTTTAGAGAGATTGGAAATGAGATGGGCCTGGAAAACCTGTTAGGAAAGTCATCGTAACCCTCAGAATCCTTTTTATTATGTTTCTTTCTTATCTTGAAGTTTGGCCGGCCGTTTGAACTTGGCCACGAACCTTCCCAGCAGCCTTCACCAAGCCATCCTGCCACCTGGCCTTAGTTCCAGTCCTGCGCTCACAGCCGGCTTCACATCGACCTGTGTCTGTTCTCAGTTAGCTCATCAGTGAGAGCATGGCCACCATGAAGTATTGTAACCTTCAGAGATTCAAAAACAAGTGAGAGTTCCATAGGAGAGGTGTTTGGTTTTTAGTTTGTTTTGTTTTGTCAAAATAGAAGTCATTTTCTTTCCCCTTCTCCAACACCCCTGCAGCAATAGTCCCTTTAACACTATCATTTTTTTCAGCCAAGCGCACCCCCTAAGTCTTGCTAGTGCAAGGTAGTCTTTTGCAGAAAATGTGAATACTGTATTGTTTTCTTCCCACCTCAAGGGATTCCCGACCCCTGACCCACTTTAATAATGGGAAAATCACATTCTTTGATGTGCTTTGGGGGAAAGAATTAATGAAAGTCAGTACCTGAAAAATCAACAATTTTAGTGTCTTTTCCTTGATTTTTTTTTCTAAATAATTGTGTCTCTGCAAATCCCTAAGTACTCAATCAACTAATAAGTACCCCAGGCCCTGTTTTATTTAGCTAGTGCTGCTGTAATGTAAATCTCATAGATGGGTGGCTTTGGCGAGTGTGTTTATTCTCTCTCTAGGAGGGTGGAGGTCTGCACTGATCTGAGGGAAAGGCTTTCTCAGCTCTGGGAATCATCATCTCCTTTCAGCAGCCCATGAAGATGTCATTTGTCCTGACATCAGTCTCCCCGTGTCCTCTACAGAGGAACCACGGGCCCTGTGGGGCTCTTCCACTTGAGCCCTACTTCTTGGGGGTGCTACTAAGGTCTTCCTTTCTCTGCTAGCTTCTTTCTTATAAGGTAAAAGGTGGTGCAGGCCCTGCGCCTGTGAAGCTCCCCTTATATGGGCTCAAGGCTGTGACCTCACTCAGCTCACTGACAGCTGCCCCTCTCCTGGGTTTATGAGACTCTAAATTGCACGGGGAAAGATTGTATATCGTTTGCCCTCACATCTGTTAGTGGATACAACCCAACAGAGACGGGGCATTTGGGTTCATAGTAAAGCTCCTTGCAGGCTACATCACAAGACCTGACCAAGGGTGATAAGGTGAGGGTGATGCATGCCACTATAATCCTGTCTTGTAACAGACAGAACCTAATTCTCTATAGAGGAACCTAGTCCTGTTTATTAGCCTCAGGCAGCACATCACAAAATGAAGAATAATCATACAACACTGGAATTCATGGCCTAGACAGTATAGATATATTTGGGAGATACCATTTGATCCATAACAGAACCTAATTTCTTAATTTTTTTGGATAATCAATGATTTATTAATTACTAATACCTTTTAAAATTTTTTATAAATAATTTTCTTCCCCTTTTCAATTTTCTACTAATTTACAAAATTTGAATACATTGTTTTCAAGAACAAATTCTTTAAGTTTCCCTCAACCCCCCGCAACAAATTGTACAACCCCATGATCAATCTCCTCCTCCCCATGCACATCCCTCTGCTTCGAGTTTCTCCCACCCCTCTTGGATGCTTATACTCATTCTACAATAATGGTTTTATACGATATTTATCCTTGTAAAATGGTACAACCAGTCTGGAAGGCAGTTTACTGCTTCCTAAAAAAGCTGAACATAGAAATTCCGTATGATGCAGCTATTCCACTAGTTGGAATATACCCTGAGACAAGGAGAACTGAGGCACAAACTAGTATTTGTACAGCATTGTTCAAAGCAGCATTATTCACTATCACAAGAACATGGAAATAGTCCAAAAGTCCAACCACAAACGAATGGATTGAGAAACTATGGTACAGTCACACAATGAATACTATGCAACATGCAGGACTGATGATTTTGTAAATTACTACCTAACTTGGGAGGGACTGGAGAGCATTATGTTGAGTGAACTAACTCAGTTCCACAAGGATAAATATTGTATAAAACCATTATCGTAGAATATTATTTTTAAAAGGTCCATGTATTTATTTTTACTTAATTTATGTCTTAGAATTAATTTCAGAAATAAGAATCCAAGCTTAAGAAATTTCTCTAAAGTTGATTGATTCCGTGCCTCTTAAGTCAGAATAAGACGATGGGTTTATGAATGTTGACTGGTCCTGTCATTTTAAAAATGGGTATACAGTGTATTTGTGTCTGGATGTTTATAGGACCATCACCTTGTGTTAACTGTCATGGGGCTCACTGCTGAGTTCTGAAAAGTTTTTACGCACCTGTGATTCAGTGAAGCTATGTCATTTATATAGCCCAGCAAATGATCAGGTTTTATTTTGGCAGAATCTGATTTTTAGAGAATTTTTTCTTTTTTCATCTAACGTAGTTATCTGACCGCCTCAGCTCTTGCATGGTAAAGGTCATTGAGGGTCTGCAGTCATTTTGTTGCTCACACAGAAGTGAGACACCGAGTCTGAAGCACCTGCCACATGTTGCTTCCTGATCCTTCTTTGCCTGGAGCACCATTGTTAGGGTGATGGTTCTGAATCCTGCCTCCAGCTTCTTTGGATCCGAGCTGAGTTTTTGCTGGGTTTTTCTGTTAGTATCAGATGAGACAGTTTTCAAAGATCATCAAATTCAAAGTTTGAAAGTAGAGAATAAAGGTTTCAGAGTTTCACTTTTCTATCTTAATGGCTTCTTTAAAATTAAAATAGCCATTTTTTTTAGTGGAATATTTGATCAGAGCAGAAGGAATGAAAAAATAAAACTTACCTTGGGTTTTTAGAAGTTTAAGGCCAATTCCCAATGATTTCAAACAACATAAAATTATAGAACAAGAAAATATCTTTTCTATCTCAGTGAAGCTTTTAAAAATTTAGAAAAAAAATATTCAAGAAAAGATTTAAAAGTTTTAATATTTGTAGGAGCCATTTTACTTCATTTTACTTTTTTTTTAACATGGAAAAAGATGGGCTTAATACTATACACATAATCAGTACCCATTTCTTTTACACTTGAAGACTTTAGATTTGTTTACAATCCTTACTGAAGATAAAATTAAAGCAGGAAAAATAAACTGAAAATTATTTAAGATTTTGTGGATATTTTTCCTGTAGATAACACATTTAACCTCAGGCCACATGCATGGGAATGTGATTAAAGAAATCATGTTTTCCTCTATCACAGTATCAGTTATTAGAGAATAGTATTTTGTATAAATGAAAATAAGAGGGAACAAAGAAAAACTTTTCTAATGGGATTGAAGCTGAACATCAAGAAGACAAACTTCTCACTGTTGGGCCAATCGGCAGCACCATGATAGATGGAGAAGAGATTGAGGTGTGAACAGTTTTAATATGCTCTCCACAATCAACACTCTTGGCACCAGCAGTAATGAAATTAAGAATTGCATTAGGGAGGTCTGCTATTAGGGACCTTTCTCCAGATTTTTGAGGAGCAATGATATCAGACTAGATATTAAGATGCACCTGATCTATGTCATAGTTTATGCAATTGCATGCTGTGCGTCAGAAAGAAGGACAATGCTAAGTATGACAAAATAATTGATGCCTTTGAGTTGTGGTGCTGGAGAAGAGTACTGAACATACCATGGCCCACCAGAACAGATTGGTCTATCCAAGTTTCTCCTTGGAGGCTAGGATTTTGAAGCTCCGTCTTACATATTTGGGGCACATAGACATCATGCTTGGAAGGGTGAAAGAATGGTGCAAGAGAGGAAGACCCTGGAGGAAATGGAGTAACAAGATCACTGTGACAATGGGAGGAGGTGTGTTGGAGTCAGTGACCGGCTCAGGATAGGGCAGGCTTCAGAACTGCTGTACATAGTGTCAGTGTGAGTCACAGGCGACCCAACTGCATGTAACAATGAGGTATGGTACTTTATTTGTATTGGAGCATGATGCTTTTTCATTAGAAAGAAAGCTTGAAAATTCTTGCTGCCTTTATTAGCTAATCTTATCATTCATTTGAAAAATTCTACCTTGGTTAGAGATATTCTATAAAATCCACAAAGCCCTATCCATTGTGTCCCTCTGACGTCAGAGGAGCCCAGCGCAGGATTGGTGCACACATGACCCTGTATTCTTGATCTCTCCCAGGTGTTGGCCCCTTTTATCTCATAAAGAGCTGTCACGGCCTAGATTAAGGATTAGGATAAGGAAAGGTATGCAGTTCCAGTCCCCTAGCAGGAGAAGGGAAAGCAGTTTCCTCCAGTGTTATTTATCGCCTTTGAAAACCTACTAGAAGGTCAGCTGTGAGTCAGCAACAGTAAACAACAATCACATAAAGAAATTAAAAAGAACTATTGAAAAAGAAACCCTTGGCAAGAGTGGTCTTTGACAGTGATTACAAACAAATGTTGACTCTTTACTAATGAAAAGCTTATCAAGAACTGGCTATGGCACAGCTATGTGATTTGGGTCCATGTCATTCTGCAGAGCACAGACGCGGTTAACACCTTTGAAGCAGATGATAAGGATGTCTTTGAAGGTGAATACATAACATGTGACTCTTGTAACTAAGTCCACCAGGAATGAAGGGGCCATCTTACTTGATGTGTTAGCTGCCGTCGAGAGTCAAGTACAACTCATTAATATGACCCTATGAACAGATCTGAACTATCCTATCCTGCTTCATCCTCACAACCTCTGACACACGCAAGCCCATGGCTGCAGACACGGTGTCGAGCCTCACTGGTGGTCTTCCTCTCACCACTTTCCAAGATGATCCTCTCCTAGGAATGGCCTCTTCAATAACATGTTAGACAAACCATTGTCATTTTGCCTCCAAGGAGCTCTCTGGCTGCACCTTCTCCTGCTTGTTCTTTTGGCTGTTCAGTACTCTTCATGGGCTGTTCAGGACTTCTCTCCACCACCACAGCTCAAAGGCAAGAATTGACTTGCTTCATGTAACAGAAACCATCAATGAATTTGAAAAAAATAAAGCCAGAAAGGATAGGATAAATCTGGTGTGCCAGCTTAAGACTTTAAATTGGTGTTGAAGCAAGAGAAAATGGGGGGAAAGGGTTGTTTTGTTAATGTGTACAAACTAGCTTATTGGTGTTCACTGTCTCAGTGCTGAAGTATTATTTCTGCCAGTATTTAAAGTGTTACCCCATCCTGTCAAGTATACCAGTGTTTTCGGAAGAATTCGTGTATTTCTGTTCATGCCGACAGGGAAGTTCCTTGTTGATCTCTCTTTACCTCAGTCCTGCATTGTGTTTTGTTTTGTTTTGTTTTGAATCCTCTTGAGAAGCTAATTTGTCTTGAAAAAGCAAAATATATAATCACAAAGAGTGGTGAGGTCTGATGAGGGAGCTAGGTGAGCAGCTTTTTGAGTAGGAGATTCAGACTGAAGTTTCATGCCTTCAAACCAGGAAGAAGCCCTCGGATGGTGTTCTTGAGTGATGCTTCCTGGGGACTAGGACATTGCAAATGTGACTCCTACAACTTTGACATGATTCTGATGTAGTGTGACCGTAACTGTTATTAAACAGCTTCTTCATGGAAATGTCGTTTTTATACTAAAAATACTGCTCCTTTGTATTGCAATACATTATAAATTTGTTATTTATATCCTTTGTGATAGTCTTGATTATTTAGGCTAACCCAGTGTTGTCAATTCCATTCTGACTCAGATTGATCCTCCGTGAGGTTTCCAGGACTGAATTCTGAGGAGAGACACTGCCCGTCTTTCCCCCCGAGCAGCAGCTGGTGTACTCAAGCCTTTCAATGTGCAGCTGCATTACAGTGTTCCTTATGGTTTGATTGTTGTTCTGTACCATCAAGTCAGAAGCGACCCATAGCTGACCCTCCAGTGGGTTTTCAGAGACAGCTTAATCTCACAGGAGATTGCTCATCCTTCTCCCAATGAGCAGTTTCTAGCCACTAGGCCACCAGAGACCCCTAAGCATGGGCTTATTCTCTCACTTACACTTAGCCTTACGTATACTAAGAAAAGAGAGCAGCGTGAACCCAAAGACTCACAGTTCGAATATACCAGTTGCTCTGTGGAAGAAGGATGGAAAGTATCCAGGGCTATTTACTGCTCCTGAAAACCCACTGGAGGGTCAGCTATGAGTGGTTTTACACGCGATGATACATAACAACAACATACTGAGAAGAAAAAAGTAATAGAAATATATAGATAAAATCTCAGAAATATCTAAGGCTAAGTGGGGGAATGTTGACAGGCAAGTTCTTTCAGCTCAGGTCATTGCCAATGAGTGAGAACTGACTCATAGCTGACCCTGTGGAGGGTTTCTGAGGCTGAAAATGACACAGGAAGAGACTGCCTGTTTTCTCCTTCAGAGTAGCTCTTGGTTTCCGACCATTACACAGGTGTGACCTTTGGATTATCAGTGCACCTCTCTGCAGACTGCACCACTGCCAGAACTCCCCAGGCCTGCTCTTTGGCCCTGTGAAATGTAATTATTTCCCCCTTTATTTCTGCGTACTTGGCTTCCTCAAATAGCATCTGCTATATGGTTTTCTCAATTGTTATGCTTCAGAGAGCTGGACAATGACTAAGGATGACAGAAGAAGAATAGATGCCTTCGAGTTGTGGTGCTGAAGAAGAGTCTTGAACATGGACTGCCAAGAAAACAAATAGGTCTGTCTTGGAGAGGGTGAAACCAAGTCTTTCCTTGGAGGCTAGAATTTTGAAGCTCGGGAGAGATCGGCCCTTGGAGAAGGACATCATTCTTTGAAGGGTGGATGGACAGTGCAGGAGAAGGAGACCCAGGATGAGATGGATTGATACAGTAACTGGGGCAACGGGGCTTGGTGTGCCAGAGTTTGATTGGCTCAGGACAGGGAAGGGTTCAGAACTGCTTTCCATAGGGTTATATGCTGCAGGCGACTCAATGGCACATAACAACAATAACATACTATGACAGGTTTGGAAGTAGGGGCGGCATCCACTTCCTAAATAACATGCCTCCAGAAACTATGAACTTTGATTAAGTGTTGATCATTGTAGAGGGGCTTCAGGCCTTTTGTTCACAAGGGTCCACTTGAAGGCAATCAACAACAACAACAGCAATGACACATCAAGGTCATTTGAAGCAGTATACTACCTGAATTTATGGATCACTTGATCACAAAATTGTACACAACCAATTTACTGTAAATTTAAAAAAGTTATGTTTATTTAATATGAATGATTTCCCAAAAGCTATTTGTCTTAGCAGTGAAAGAAATACTACATTGTTAGAAGAATAATTTTCCTTTACCCAACCACAGGGAGCTCTGGTGACCTAGTGGTAAGAAGCTGCATTGCAATCCCAAAGACAAGAGGTTCGAATCCAATAGCTGCTACACAAGAAAAGGATGGACAGTCTCCTTTTGTGGTATTTACTGCCTCTGAAAACCCGTTGGAGGTTCATCTGTGAGTCTGTTCTAACTCAATGGCACACAACAACAATAAATTAAAAAGTCCCCAGGACCTCATACTGCAGCCCACTATGTTGCTTTCACAGACTCATTAGAAGCACCTCTCAGGTCTTCAAAAGTGTTGAGTGACCAGGGGTAGAGGTGGTGGCAAAGGTCGCTGCTTACTCCTCCAAAGCTCTGTGTGTGGACTGTCCTAACCTTTAAGAATGTCTAGAATCCTCTCTTCTACACCCGGCGCTGCCTGCCACAATATCAGTAGAAAACCATGAATGAGGCAACTCTCTTAAATGCTTTAGGGACTGAAATAATGGCTTTCTCTCAGAGAAAGTGGTAGCATATGTAGTAATAAAATTATGAAATATATATACCATCAAGTTCCTTCCTGAGAACTATATAGAGAAATATGTATATAGGTGTACATGCAAGCACATATAGATGTGAGATTTTCTAGGACTATTTCTCATGAGAAGGGAGGTTGGCACAGTTTTGCTGAATGGCTTCAGCTTTTCTCTTTTCTCTGGGCACACACAACACTCTTGGTATCAGCTGCCTGGAAATTAAAAGATTAATTGCATTGGGAAAGTCTGCTGTCAGAGACCTCTCCAGAGTACTGAACAGCAACAATGTCAGTCTGGAGACTAAGGTGCACCTGATACAGGCCACCATCTTTGCAATTGCTTGCTGTGCATCAGAGAGTTGAACAATGACTAGGAATGATTGAAAGAGAATTTATGCCTTTGAGCTGTGGTGCTGGAGAAGAGTGTTGAATATACCATAGACTGCTAGGAGAACAAACAGGTTCATCCTGGAGAGGATGAGACCAGGCTGCTCCTTGAAGGCAAAGATTCTGAAGTTTCATCTGACATGTCTTGGGCATGTTGCAAGGAGGGACCAGTCCTTGAAGAGGGACACCATGTTTGAAAGGGTGGAGGGACAGAAAAAGGAAGACCCTCGATGAGATGGATTGATTCAGTGACTGGGGTCATGAGGGTAGATGTGTCAGAGACAATAAAGTTGGCACAGGATACAGCAGGTTTCAATGCTATTGAATCCCTATGAGTCAAAAGCAACTCGATGGCACATAAAAACCACAGAAAACAACGGAAGTTTATAGGGAGGACTAGTGCTAAGGAGTTGTGCTGCTGACCTGAAGATATGCAGTTCAAATTCACTAGCTGCTCTATAGGAGAGAGATAGACAGTCTTCTCCCAAATTCTTTATAGCCTCTGAAAACCCACTGGAGGGACAGCTAGGAGTTGGTTCTGACTTTATGACACATAACAACAACAGCAAGAGAAGTTTATCAAAGAAGAAAGTTGACAGTTGGATTATACGCATGACTTAGAGCTAATCATAGAGTTTCAGAAGCAGAAATGGAGTTGGCACCTCTCAGGTAAGTAAGTGTAAATAGCTTGCAAGGTGCACTTATAGAAGACAAGATTTGTGTTTACCTCCACAGAAGCCGTTTCACTAAACCTGCAGTGTAGGTTCTGGGTCTCATTTTCTTTCTGTATGTGGGACAGTTTATTATGCTTGGCAAGAACTTTGTAGACACATTTTAGAAATGACCCTAAATGAGATTCTGGCTAACAGATATTTGACCTTTTATCCTAAAAATTAACCTTTGGGAAGATGGATAATGGTAGAAATCTTTGTGTTTTGTTGCCATTGATGTGTCCTTTCCTTAAAAGTAATGATAATAATTAGTTACTTGAGTAGAGAGCTGGCTCAGAGCACAGTCATGTTCTACAAGAACAACCAGCTCAAGTCAGAACATCACGTAGCTGACACTGTGGGGTCATTTTTCAAATTCTAGATCTCTGTGCAATACATTCTAAGGATAAATCTCAATCTAGTAATTATCATTAGAAATCAGCAAGTTACTTTCTAACTACTGATTTACCACTTAGTGGTAATATTGTACAAAGTAGATTTTTAATTTTTTTTAGAAGTTTTGTCTCCTTGGCTCCAAGGAGAGGGCTCATTATGACTGGAGCCATTGTGTAATATGGTGCCAAGTCACGTGACTATCCTTCATAACCTTGACTTACCAGCCCGAGGAGAGTTAGAATTACCTTTCTGCTTTTTTACTTCTATATGCAAAAGACTGACATTTAACTGAAACCTAGAGATCTGCTGTCTTGCAGAAAAATAAGCTCCATCCTTTCTCTGAGACTGCGAGACAATCTTGTTATGTGCTGTTCAGTTTGAACCAACTCATGACAGACAATTCAGTGGGTTATCAGAGGCTGTAATTGCGAGGAAGGAGATTACTCTTTTTTTTTTTTTTTAACTGAGGAGTAGCTGGTAGATCCCAACCTCATGCGTCTGGGTTGGCAGGTGCTGCCCCTTACCACCAAGCCTCAGGTGATTAAGTCAATAACATCAAACAACAGTTTATTATTGTTTTTGTTGTGTATCATCAAGTCAGAAGGACCCTCCAGCAGGTTTTCAGAGGCAGTAAATGGCATGGAAGGTGATTACCCATCTTTCTTCCTCAGAGCCCTGATGGATTCAAACCAGGTATCTGTGTTGGCAGCACAATTCCTTACCATTAAGCCACCAACCCTCTAGCAATAGTTTGAACTGGCTTTTCTTGGATAGAGAGAACTGCCTTTTTCATAACATGTAAACAGAATGGTGATGTAGAAGTCAAGCCAAGTCAGAAGAGATTTTAGCATACTCTGCATGAAAGAGGGTTTGTGATCAAAGGGATTTTTAAATTGTTGGCCTTTGATAAGCTAATGACATGCATTTCCAAAGAGAATTTTAGTCTCCAGTCTTTCCAAAATTTATTTGACAATGTTGTGGAAGAGAAAATCAGAAAACTTTTCCACTACAAAAATGAGAAATGTTAGCCAATCTCTGACAGATTTTTAAAAGGCAGAGTTGAGCTCAAAATAAAGCAGAAACAATTTACAAAGGCCAAAAGCCATGAAGAAAATAAACATGACCCAGCATGCCCCAGGGGTAGTAGGAGTGGTAGTACTAGGCACCTGCTGCCTAGGTCACCAGAGACCATGGGCTTTAATGACCATACAGATATAGAATACAAGGCCTTAACTGTGGCCAGCCGGGAAGCTGGAATTGAGACTTCATAAAAATGCTGACTATATCCTCTGTGAAAGTAAAGAGAAAAGAAATCTCCCTCTCACACAGAGACCACAAGCAAGCTTATCTCTCTTGGCTTGACCTCTGGGTTGAAAATCGATAGACTTCTCTGAAAATTCATAACCAAGCCTGACCTCGTACAAATTGGAGTTTCAATTTACATTAGCACTGTAGTCTCAAAATACCCTGAACAAGGAATTCTCCCAGAAAGTCCGAGAGCAGAAGCCACAGAAAAGCTCCTGGAAACAATCTCAGCCTCATTTAAGTATTATTGTAAAATCTCTCTTATGATGAATTCCCAAGTCAAAATTTACAAACCACAAAAGAAAACTGAATGTTAGACAGCAGGCTTAGACTCACCCGAATCCTTACAATAGAATTATCAGATGCTGTGGTGGTTGTGTGCTGTCAGGTGGAGCTGACTCATAGCTGACTCCCAGCAGGCTTCTAGAGGCAAGAATGGCATCCACTTCCTAAACAGAATGCCTCCGGAAACTCTATGAACTCTGATAAATGTCGATAGCTGTCGAGGGGCTTTAGGCCTTTTGTTCATAGGGTCTCTATGAGTGGTGCTCGACGTGAAGGCAGTCAACAACAACACATTGCATGGGAAGAGATGTGCCGAACTTGCCTGGGGAGCAGCTAGTGGATTTGAACCGCTTGCCTTTTGGATTGCAGTGTAGCTTCTTACCACTAGGCCACCGGAGTTCTTGAATTACCAAATGTTGCTCAATATGCTGTCAAGTCCGAACCTACAGAAGGCTTTCAGCGGCAGTGAATCATATGGGAAGAGGCTGCCTGAACTTATATATCAAATAATGCTCTTGAGGACATAGAATGTGTAAGATAATTTGAAAGAATGTCATACTAGTATCTGTTCGGTGACATCTCATGAATTCCAACTAATAATGACCCTATAGAACCAAAAAGATTGTTTCAACTATGGGCTGGAATTCTACTTCTGTAGGAATAGAATTGCCCACAGGGTTTCATAAGCTATAAATATTTACGGGAGTCAATCCGCAGGTCTCAGGTCTTCTACAGAGCTAACCAACCTTGATCAGCAGCAGATCAGGTTACCATTAATATTATTGTTTTTGTGTATCATCATGTCCAGCAGTTTTTCAGAGGAAGTTAATCTCATGGAAGGAGACCATCTTTCTCCCATGGAGCTGCTCGTGGAATTGAACTGTGTGCCTTGAGATTGCAGTACAGCTTCTCACCAGTAGGCCACCAGAACTCCCTATTAATGTTATGCTGCGTTGTGTACCACTGAGTTGGAACTGACCCATAGCTGGCTCTCCAGTGGGTTTTCAGAGGCAGTTAATCACGCAGGAGGAGATTGCCTATTGTTCTCCTGCGGAGCAGCTGATGGGTTTGAACTGCATGCCTTTGGGATTGTAGCACAGCTTCTTGGTACTAGGCCACCAGTGCCCAAAAGCTTTCCTGTGTTTGGACAGAATCCTGCCTGGTGTAGGGCTGAGGAAGATCTGCTTTAAAGTCCATGTTAAAGTTGCATATATGATGATAAACATGGTCTATGGTAATTTCATATAGATATATCCATATGTGATATGTTATGATGCCATGGTCTAGGAAACCCTGGGACTCCAGTAGTGCAGGCTTTGTGGAGCATTGTGTTTAAAGGTCATGTAATGTAGGGATCAAAGGAAACACTGCTTGTTTAGATTCCTTTTTTTCTCTGCTTCTTTTATCCTTAATGTTATACTGTCCTAAAGTTCGCCTATCCCATGGTTTTGGTTTTTTGTTCTTGGGACAACTCTCTGTGGTGGCCCTAAAGTGTATGTTCACCCTTGACATTTCCCACAGATAAACCATCTTGGCTTCTAAGATTCACTTCACTGCACAACTAGATCACCAAGTGCCAAGAAAGTGGTAAACACTCAGACAACACTGGCAGAATTCTCTTCGGATGGGACTCGAGGTGGGAGGGCTTCACGAACACCCAGGGTTCAAAATTAGGCAATAGGCTGTCACTTTGAAAGCTCATGTCCTTTGTCGTCTTCTGCTCTCCCCTACATCCCATCTCTAACCTGTATTTTTTACAAGAGGAATTGGTAAGCTCACCTGTGTCTGTTAAAATTCCTGTAGTCCTCTCCACACACCTTGAAGGCTGAAAACAAGGAAATACCTTGGTAGTCAGCTTGTCAGATATACTGTTTACTCCATCCTTCAACCTTATGAATATCAGAACATCCTCGTCTGTCCTCCAGTCCAGCCCATATCCACAGGCAGTTAAATGTGATTCAGTTGATGAAGACCCTCAGGACGAAGGTTACCACTAGCTTTCCTCTGTCACACACCTGGAGCAAACACAGGTCAAGTATAATCCTCCTAGTTTGACCAGGCAGACCAAGGGTGCTCCCCAAGTTACCCATCCTGAGTTCTTCGAAAGCTCAGGAGGCAGAGCATCCTGATGGTCACTTCGTGTCCCTGAATTGACTCAAGACTTGAGCCGAGCTGTAGATGGTCTTGAGTCAGATGAATGCCCCTTTCCTCCTCAACCTTGGTCAGCCTCACGTGATAAGAGAAGTCCCGTGGCTCGCCCTTCCGGATTAAACTTGAGTAAATCATGGTTCATCCAACAAGCTCCAACCAGGAGATTGGCCTATTTTCATTCTTTCGCCCTGGCAGGCAGCTCCTGTAGGAATTCTGGAAGCCTCTTACTTCTTATGGGCACATCCTCTCTACACTGTGCCCTCGTTAATGGCAGGCTGTCAGGCTTGAATTTCACAGGCCACCCATGGTGTAGGATACCAGATACTTGCACCACTTGTGTATGGTGTTTTTTGGGGTTTTTTGTTTGTTTTTTTTTCCTGTTGTTGTTTGGGGGTTTTATTGTCTATACATCTTTGTATCACTTTAGTGGCTCAATTCACACACAAGATTTTTTTCGGGGGGGGTTTGTTGTTTTGTTTTGTTTTATTTTATTTTTTGCAAATCTGGCTCCTCTTTGGCATGGTACTTCTTCTAAATTTCCCAAGTTTCTGGTGGCTATTAGCCTGTGCCAATGGGTTCCAAAGTCTGCTTGAATGTGTGTTCTAAAGAAGCAGCCAGATTCCTCTGGAATGAATCTATTTACCACCAGTGCGCTAGGGAGGTATGGTTTTTGACTGCTCCAAGTAGGACAGATATAGACCTTTTTTACTCCTTGAGAGAAGAATATAATTTCACACAATGTTAAGGGACCATTAAAACTATTTTAAAACAAATGTTCAATTTGAAATGTCACAAAGCTTATTTTTTTCCTTTTAAAAATAATCTCAATTTTACTCTAGTAAAAATCTACTTCAAATTGGAGCCGTGCATTTCTTTTCAATTTTCATTTTAGAAAGACTTTGACCACATTGCCTTGGCTTTCTGGCATTGCTTCGAGAGCTCCCTGTTTCATTCCCCCCTTTTATATTCCATTTTCCCAAGACTCTGGTGATCTTCATGACACAAATGCATTCTGGATGTCTCAGGCTAAGTTTTTTAGAGAACCAAAACCAATGAAACTTGGATAGATAGGTAGGTAGATAGATAGATAGATAGACAGAAAGGTAGAATATGTGTGTGTAAGAGAAATATGAAATATGGATTGCATAAGGATTCCTGTTTGCTTGATATTGAGCTTCAATCCACATTGAAGACTGCAGTTCTTGACTTTTTACAGCAAAAGCTTCAGGTCCTCTTCAGTTTTGGTAAGCAAGGTTGTTTCATCTGCATAACGCAGAGTGTTGATGAAGCAAGATCTTTTTAGGTGTACACAAAATGACATGCTGCTTGGAATTTGCTTCAAAACTCTCCCACGGGGTGAGGAAAGGTGGTGAAAGAGGAATTGGCTGTGAGCTGACAGTTCTAAGGCTGGTAATAGCTACATGAAGGGAAGATCATTATACTGCTTCTTCTCATGGGACAGTTGAAAGTATTTCAAAGTTTCCACAAATGAAAGTTAAAAGATAGCTATCCTGAAGTTAATGGCAGTCTGGAATCGAACTCAGGTCTCTGAGTCCTGGTTTTACGTACTCTTCATCAAATTTTTTCAAAATTGTGTTTTTTTAAAATAATATGTGCTAAAACACATTTTTTTAAAAAAACAATAAAATTACAATTTTATACACATAGAAAAGGTATACAAGTTGAACATTTTATTTAACTCATAATCAATGAGGAAGAGCTGGTAGTTTAGTGGTAAGAAATGATGTTGTTGATTCAAAGGCAGCTGGTTCAAATCCACCAGCTGCTTTGAGGGACAAATATGGGCAATCTCCTCCTGTGAATTTAACTGCATCTGAAAACCTGCTGGGGGGGGGTCAGCTATGGGTCAGCTCTGACTTGACAGTACACAACAACAACATAATCAATGCGAGAGTAAAGTAGATATTGAAACAGCTTCAAAGATAATATGGGCTTTTGCTACAAAGATGGCGCAGAAAGTGAAGAGGGAAGCCCCTGACCCTCTCAAAACTGAAACCAAAGCAAAGGCATTAAAGGCCAAGAAGGCAGTCTTGAAGGGCATCCACAGCCAAAAAACAAAGATTTGCACATCACCCACTTTCTGGAGGCCTAAGGTGCTGAGACTCTGAAGGCAGCTCAGATACCCTCAGAAGAGCGCCCCCAGGAGCTTGACCACTATGCCATCATCAAGTTTCCCCTGACCACTGAGTCAGCCATGAAGAAGATAGAAGATAACAACACACTTGTGTTCACTGTGGATGTCAAGGCCAACAAGCACCAACTTAAACAAGCTGTAAAGACATTGACATTGATATGGTTGAGGTCAACACCTTGATTAGGCCTGATGGTGAGAAGAAGGCCTGTGTTCAATTTGCTCCTGACTATGATGCTTTGGATGTTGCCAGCAAAACTGGGATCATCTAAACTGAGTTCAGCTTACTAATTGTGAATATAAATTTTTCTCCCCCCAAAAAAAAGGTGAAATGGAAAAAACAGACACATTTCTAAATCCAAACCCTTCTGCTGTTGAGTTAATTCTGACTCATGATGACCTCATGTATGACAGAACAGAATCCTCCAGGGGATTTTCTTGGCTCTGATCTTCGTGAAAACAATTCATCAGACCTTTCTTCTGTGGAGCCTTCGAGTGAGGGCCCATCACCAACCTTTAGGTTGACCTGGTGGTTAGCTACACTCAGTATCACCTAGGCTTCCATTTGTAGATCGGGAATAGTAAAACAAATGTGTAAATGAAGACGAAACTATGAGAACACTGTGACTCTCTACAGGACGTAACAGATTTGCACCTCTGCTGTTGTTGGATTGTTTTGTGACCTTCAGTTGGAACTGACTCATAGCTGATCTTCCAGTGAGTTTCCAAAGGCTGTAAATTATGTGGAGACTGCATAGCTTTCTGTCTCAGAGCAGCTGGTGGATTTGAACTGGGTGCCTTTTTGGTGGCAGCGTAACTCCTTACCTACTAGGCCACAGAGCATGTCTATAGGAAAATAAAATTGCATTGCTATCAGTTACCTTGAGAGACTTCATCTTGCATGCCTTGGCCGTGTTATCAAGCCAGGTCAGTCTCTGGAGAAGGACTCTCTACTCGGAAATGTAGATGGTTGGCATAAAAAGAAGAAGAAAGTGAACAAGATGATAGACTGAAGAACAGGAGAGATTGTGCAGGATGATGGCACAGGGTCACGCAGGGCTTCACTCTGTTCACACACGTTATGAGTTGGAGGCAACTTGATGGCATCTAGCCAAACAACATCAGTCATGAAACACATAACAACCAGCTTGAAAAATCGCTCAGAGACCAGAGTCAGATAACTGGGATTAGCTGATTGGCATCCCAAGGGTGTGGTCTACACAAACATCGTTTTCTAGTGAACCCATGTATCTGGGAGCTCTGATGGCATAGTTTGTAGGGAGTGGAGTTGCTAACCTTAAGATTGTGCCTCTCTGCTAGTTCAAATCTACCAGCCACACAGTGTGGAAGGATGGGCAGTATCCTACCCTGTGACTCTTATAGCCTCCAAAAACCCACTGGAAATTTAGCTTTTATTTATTTTTAATTTTTTTTGTTATTATACTAATTTATTTAAAAAATTTGAATATATTTTTCCAGACAAGATTCTTCCAGTAATTCTCTTACCCCTCCATCAAATTGTACAACCCCATGATTAATCCCCTGCCCCCTGCCCCCCGTACATCCTCATCCTTCTGCTTCCACCACCCCCTCTTGGATCCTTATACTCATTCTACAGTAATGGTTTTATGTCATATTTGTTCTTGTGGAACTGAGTTAGTTCACTCAGCATAATGCTCTCTAGTCTCGTCCAAGTTAGGTGATAATTTACAAAATCATTGCTCCGACGTGCTCCATAATATTCCATTGTGTGAATGTACCATAATTTCGCAATCCATTCTATTGTGGTTGGGCATCTCGGCTGTTTCCATGTTCTTGCAATGGTGAATAACGCTGCTATGAACACTGGTGCAAAAAGACATGGAAAGAATATTCACAGAGGAAGATAGTCGAATGGCAAACCGACATATAAGAAATGCTCCAATCACTGGCAATAACAGAGATGCAAATCAAAACCGCAATGAGCTATCATCTCATTCCCGTAATAGTGGCAAAGTTTAATAGGGCAGAAAGTAATACATGTTGGAAAAGATGTGGCTAGATAGGAACTATCATATATTGTTGGTGAGGTTGTAAAATGGTGATGGTGCAACCATTCTGGAAGGCAGGATGGCACTTCCTCGATAAACTGAACATAGAAATTCCATATGACCCAGCTATTCCACTGCTTGGAATACATCCCTGAGAAAATGAGAACTGAGACACAAACGGAGACTGGAAGGTTAGCTTTGGGTCAGTTACAACTCCATGGCAATGAGTTATTTATACATATATATAAAATATGTGACTGTGCTTTACACGTATAAATGTTGTTGGTGTTACTGTGTAGAGTAAGAACCAACCCATAGCCGACGCTCCAGCAGGTTTTCAGAGGAAGTTAATCACAGAGAAGACTGCCCATTCTTCTCCTGAGGAGCAGCTGGTGGCCTAGAAACGTGTGCCCTGGGGATTACAGCACAGCTTTCTGCCCCTAGGTCACCAGAGCTCCAGATGTACCTGTATATATGTGTGTACAAAGAAGGAAGAAGTAAAGGCCAAAATGTATGTCAGAAGAGACTCTGAATATTGCACTAGAGTGTTGAGAAGCCAAAGCAAAGGGAAGAAATGAAGATGTTAAGGAGCTAAACAGAAGATTTCAAAGGACAGCACGGGGAGACAAAGCAAAGTATTATAATGAATTGTGTAAAGATTTGGAGTGGGGAAAATCAAAAGAGACGAGGGAACTGAAGAACAAATTCAAGCCTCGAGTTGCAATACTTAAGGATGCTTTGGGTAGAAGTTGAATGACCCATGACGCATTAAAAGAAGATGGAAGGAGTATACAGAGACATTGTGCCAAAAAAAAGAATTGACTGACACAGAAGAATTTAAAGAAACAATATATGATCAAGAGCTTATGGTTGTGAAGGAAGAAGTCCAAGCTGTTCTGAAGGAATTAGCAGAAAATAAGGTTCCAGGAATTGATGATATAGCAATTGACATATTGAACAAACAGATGCTGCCAAAATAAAATCTTTTAAAATATTTTAAAATAAAATAAAATATTTTCTTGTTCCAAGGAATCTGGAGGACAACCACCTAGCCAGTTAACTGGAAGGGATTGATATTTGTTCCCATTCCAAAGAAAGGTGACCCAAATGAGTGTGGAAATTATCGAACAATATCATTAATATGACATGCAAGAAAGATCCTGCTGAAGATTATCCGAAAATTACTGGAACAGCACATCAACAGAGAACTGCCAGATGTGCAGGCTGGGTTTAGAAGACACCATGGCACTAGGAATATTGTAGGCAATATTAGATGGATCTCAGCTGAAAGCAAAGAATACCAGAAGAATGCCTATTTGTGTTTCATTGATGTGAAAGCCATGACTGTTTGAATCATAAACAAACTGTAACTGATTCTGAGAAGAATGAGAATCTCAGAACACTTGATTGTACTTATGTTAAACCTACACTTGGACCGGGAGGCAGTCATCAGAACAGAGCAAGGAGACACTACATGGTTCAAAATCAGGAAGGGGGTCTGCTAGGGATGTATTTTGTCTCTCCATACTTTTTCAGTCCGTATGCATAACAGATCATCCAGGAGTCTGGGCTCTATGAGGAGGAATATGGCATTAGAATTGGAGGAAGATTCATGAACAACCTGTGTTATGCAGATGACACAACCTTGTTTGCTGAAACTAATGACGACTTGAGGCATTTGATGCAGAAAGTCAAGGATTGAAGCCTTCAATATGGATTGAAGCTCAACATAAAGAAAAGAAGGATTTTTGCCAGTAGGCCAATTGGAAATATCATGATAGATGATGAAGAGATTAAGATTGTTAACAGCTTTAGCTTGCTTGTCTCCACAATCAAAACTCTTGGCAACAGCAGCCAGGAAATAAAAAGATTAATCACATTGGGGAAAAGTGCTGTCAGGGACCTCTTCAGAGTACTGAAGAGCAATGATGTCAGTCTAGAGACTAGGATGCACCTGATCCAGGCCATGGTCTTCTCAATTACATACTATGCATCAGAGAGCTGGACAATAAATGAAAATTATAGAACAATAATTGATGCTCTTGAGTTGTGGTGCTGGAGAAGAGTATTGAATATACCAGGGGCTGCTAGGAGAACAATGAGGTTCATCTTGAAGAAGGTGACTCCAAGTTGCTCCTTGAAGGCAAGAATTCTGAAGCTCTGTCTGACATACTTTAGGCATGTTGCAAGAAAGGACCAGTCCTTGCAGAGGAACATTATACTTGGGAGGGTGGAGGTATAGTGCAAGAGGAGAAGACCCTCGATAAGATAGCTACAGTTAGTGACTGGGGTAATGAGGGTAGGTGTGTGAGAGAAGATGAAATTGGCTGAAGATAGAGCAGGATTTGGAGCTGTTGTAAATAAGGTCACTATGAGTTGGAGTCGATAGCACACAGTAACAGCAACAGTATAATGAAATGTTCTATAATCCCTTTCTTCACCATGTTATGCTTTATGTGCCTTTCCACATCACCCCAATTTTAAATTCCATAGTTTTAAAATTCCTATTCTTTTTGTACCTGACTCTTCATTGAGAAATTGTTTCCTGCATGCTGGAAAACATGTATTCTCTGTTCTGGAAAATATTGATACCTAGCAATACTGGAATCACATTAATGGACCATTTCCTGTTACTGAATGCTGTATGATCCATATCCCAATGATTTCCAAAAGATCCTATTAAAAGGCCAAAGAGCTTCAAAGTTGGCCTGGTGAATACACAGAGAGGAGAAAGTATACCCAGATGTGTCAGAACTTCTGATAAAACTAGAAACTAATTTGTTATTATTTTTGTAAGAGCTGGCACTTAAAAGTGCAGAGGTCACAAACTGGGGACTAGATCTTGTTAATGTGAAAGACACGAGGCCTGGAACGCAGGAAGCTGAGTCTTTCTAATTGCATTTCTATTGCAAATGTATCATATTAAAAAAAAATCCGTGATTCTTTTTCCTCTCAGGGACAAACAATTCAATAACAATCTCACTTGTAAGTACGTATCATTTTCCTAAGCTATTCCACAATGCAAGGAAGCATCGTTTAGAAAAAAGCTACATGATTTTCATTACAGCAATGCGTCCTTTCAGCTTGGTCAATCCTGAGCAAACCTTCATGTGTCCTTCAAGCTCAAGCAGTTGTCTATTGCTGGGACTTCACAGAGATATAAAGAAAACAGAACCCTTGAAAAGTTGTCTGCTTTTATGTTCTATATTAAACTGGCTGTTCACTTCATTAGATAGACATCGGACAGAAAGAGCCTCTGTTGTCCTGATGACAGTGAAATAGTTGGCACAGGATAAGTACATAATAACCTACAGAATTTAGAGACCCGTCTGTTCATTACAGAGGAGAGAGTGAGCTTGAAAAGGGAATATGTCATTCAGTGGACTGAAAGATTTGCTTGGAGCCTGACAACTCCTGGACCACCAGATTTTTGTTCTATGGTCCCTCTAGGGGGCTTCAAACTATTACATTTTTTATTAGGACTCAGGCTCTTCATCCTATATGCCAGCTTAGGAAAATTATCACTTCTACTCGGTCATATAGGTTCGCTATAATTCTGCATTGACTCGACAGTGAAAAACGACAACAGGTTCAGGAGCTGCAGTTGGGCACTATGATCAGGAAGAAGTGAGTGCGTGGAAATTCCCTGCTGTATCAGTGTTTCATGTTGTCATTACTGGTAGATGCCGCCGAGTTGATGTTAACTCACAATGGCCGTATAAAATAACACAGAATTACCCTACGGAGGTTTTAAAGCTGTCATCAGCGAGGTCTTCACAGAAGCCAAACGCTATGTCTTTATCACTGAAGACTTGCTAATGGGTTTACACTTGCCAGCAGGTCAATGCTTAATCAATTGTGCCACCAAAGCTCCTCGCATAAAAATGACAGGAGTCTACATAATGTATACCGCATTGAAACAGATGAGGGAGAGAACTATTTAAAAGCGATATATGATTGGGTACTACGGTCATGACAAGGGTCCAGAATGAAGGCTACATAGTGAAGTGGACTTATGGGGAGTGATTGTATACCAGTGAAAGAATTTTTCTTTTACTTTTCAAAGAGAAGAGCGAACTAGGGGTCTACATAATGTATACCGGTGGGCCCGGAGAAAAATGCAACAATGAATAAATGGAAATCCAAAGTCTCTGTAAACATTCATTAAAATTAATTAAAAAGAAATAATGTATACTGCACTGAAGCAGAGGAGGGAGAGAACCGTCTAAAAGAGAGATGTAACTGGGTATTTCTGTCATCACAGGAGACTAGGGCGAGGGCTGCATGGTGGAGGGGACCCTGGGGAGGGTTTGTAAAACAATGAAAGAATCTTTTCTTTTACTTTTCCATAA
>NW_006399888.1:5860136-5873389 GCF_000299155.1 Elephantulus edwardii | reverse complement strand
AATTTGAAAATGGTAGGAGTCCTCTGTCCACCAGAGGTGTAGAGACTTCAAATTAATGATAAGACAATGCTTTGCTTTACTCTTTATGGAAACAGGTCTTCAAATTTTTCTCTCCATGAGCTGGTGGGTGGGTTTAATCTGCTAAATTTTCAGTTAGTGAAACACTCAAACACTGCAACGTTAGGCCTGTCTCTTTATATGTTAGAAACTAATTATGTTCCTATTGGAGAACACCCCAAAAGCACTCAGCACAGATTACAATGATAGTTTAACATTCAACCGCTAAGTTTTTAATAAGTGATTATATTTTCTGATTTTGCGTCTCTCTAAAATGTCCATAATTTAACCCCATAAGCTTACTGCATTAATATTACATATTATAATGATATTTTACATAATTTTATGGATTATCTAAATATTTAGATGCCTAAAATATATAAAATAGTATTGTATTGAGAGGGTATTTTTTTCAGTCAAAAGCAAAAGCACTGTGAAGACTTGTGGTTAGGTGCTGTTGAGTTATGACCCTATGAACAGTGGATCTAAACACTACCCTAACCTGTTGCATCCTCCTCATCTCTGATATACTTAACCCCCTTGTTACAATCACTGGGCCAGTCTGGCTTGTTCAGAATCTTCCTCTCTTTTGCTGAATTTTCCAAGAGTGTTTTCCTTTTCTAAGAACAGGCCCCTCCTAACAGTATGTGTGTTGAAGCTTCATCATCCTTGCCTCTAAGAAGCTCCCTGGCTGCACTTTCTCTAAGATGTATCTGGGATTTTTTGTGTGTGTTTTTTTTGTTGTTTTGTTTTGTTTTTTGGCAGTCCATGGATTGTCAGCACTCTTTTCCAACACAACTCTAAGGTATTGGTTCTTCTGTCATCCTTACTCATTGTTCAGATGCGTAGTACATTAAGTGAAAAGATGAAAGCTTGGATCAGGTGCACCGTAGTCTTTAAACTGACACCATTGTTCCATAGCACTTTGCAGAAGTCCTTGACTGCAGATTTTCTCAATGCAATACATCTTCTGGTTTCTTGGCTGCTGATATCAAGTGTGTTGCCTGTGACTTCTAATGTAGGGTAAGGACATGATTTCCATTAAGAGTTGTTTGATTTTTTTAAAAAAAACCAACAAAAATTAATTCTCTCACAACTAACCTCTCGTAGAATAGACCGTTCCACCCAAATTAGTCCCAAAGCAGATTAAAGAAATGCCATTCCTGTCAAATTTGTTCCTCACTGACATTCATTTAGAAGTTAAACTCCTTTTCTTCATTCATTCACCACCATTCTTCGTGGGTGAGCAAGTATGATAGCTCATCACAAATGGATCTCTTGTGATCCATTTGTGATCCAAGAATGGAAGGGAAAACTCCCAGTGGGGGAAGACCAAAGAGAAAAACCAGACTTGATCAGAGCAAATGGGAAAAAACAAACTTAAGCTAACACATCAGGATAGATAAATAGTTGTCAAAGGAAGCCACAGAGGTTAAGCACTGCAAAGCAGTTGGTTTGAGCTGCGCCTTGGAGAAAGATATAGATTTATCTACTCCTGGGAAAATTGCAGCAAACTCCAAAGGAGCAATACGAAAACTCTATGAGGGAGTTCTACTCTGTTGCAGGGGTCATGGTGAGTAGAAAAGTGACTCTGCAGCATTTCTTTCATTTTATTAATTTTTAATGAACATTTACAGAGATTTTGGATTTCCATTCATTCATTGTTGCACTTTTCTCCCAGCATTTAACGACAGCAACACACATGCACGTACACACACACATATAGTCCTCGTGGTACAGTGTGTTACGTGGTCATTTACTTGCTGAAAGGTTAGGGGTTTGTATACCAGCTTCTCCTAAAGAGAAATAATGGCAGTCTTCCCTCATAAAGCTCTGCAGACTCGGGAATCTGATGAAGACAGTAAGTCAGAATGGATTAAAAAGCTGTGCTTTCTGCTTTCAATGTGGGTTTATTCCCCTCACCACTTAGGGGGGAAAATCTACTACAAAATACTGCTAACAGGTTCATTCTGGAGAGGGTGAAACCAGGCTGCTCCTTGGAGGCAAGGATTCTGAGGCTTCATCTGACATACTTTGGACATGTTGCAAGTCCTTGGAGAAGCACATCATGCTTAGGAGGGTGAAGGGACAGGACAGCACAAGAGAGGAAGACCCTCAATAAGATGGATTGATTCAGTGACTAGGGTTATGGGGGTAGGCATGTCAAAGACAATAAGATTGCCACAAGATAGAGCAGGTGTTAGGGCTGTTACACATAGGGTTGCTATGAGTCACAGATGACTTGATGGCACATAAACAACAACTACAAAATATGGTAAAAGACATGAACAGATTAGAAAAAGAAAAAAAAACACCAATAAACATATTAAATAGATGGTCAACTTCTTAAGCAGTTGTTGCTGTTGTTATATGCCGTTGAGTCGCTTACAACTCATAGCTCTGAACCCTGCTTTATGCTGAGCCAACCTTATTGTCTCTGACACACCTGCCCCCATTATCCCAGTCTCTGAGTTAATCCATCTCATTGAGGGTCTTCCTCTCTTCTGCTGTCCCTCCCCTCTCCCAAGCATGACATTCCTCCCCAAGGACTGGTCCCTTCAAAGTACAATTGCAAAGAGGTTCATTGCTTTACCCTGGCAAAGGGCTTTCTCTCCGGCTGTGCCTGGTGTCTTTCCAATCATTGGACCCTTAGGTCCCTGGAATGTGATGAAATGGAGTCTCTTTCAGTGCCCAGAATTGTGGAAGTGACTAAATAAAAAGTGTCCTTAAAGGATCAAAGCAGTAAAGACATTTCTCCTCCCAGAGCGAGCTGAGAATGTGGAGTTCTCATTGCTTCCTTCAAGTACGTACTTGAGTTTCTCTTGAGTGAGAGAAGAGAGTCTTACGGCACATGGTTTGCGGGTTTTGGAGAAGAGTGGTGAGCGCTGTAGAACACTGTAGAACACTGAACATTGTATTGTGAGGTCAAGGAGGGTTAAAAGTCAACAAAGATTTTGTGAAGTTCTCAATTTTACAAAGGACCCAACTCTATTATTATTTGTTTTTTTCCTACTGTAAAGGAAGACCCTAAATCCAGTGAATTCCTTCACACCGACCAGCATTTACTATCTGGATTCAGCACTGACTGAATGCATGGAGGCCTTCAGCAGCCCAGACAAGCCTTGAAGTTTTTTATCCCTGCTGCATCCTCAGTATCAAATTTCAGAGACACCTAGAGGGGTGTTTGATACCATTGATTGTCTGGAAGACTGTGAGCTGCTTATAAAAAAAGAATTCTACCAAAGTAATGGAAGTTGTTCCAAGCTGCAACCATTCTTTTAATTCTATCCACCAAGAGAAGAACGAGGAAGCAGCATTTCAGTGTTGATCTGGCAAGATGATGTTCTACAACAACTATCTGGTACCTAATTTTGACATCAAGATTATAGAACAAGCGTGTAATTAGTTTTAAATCTCAAATATCTTTTTTAAAAATGTCCTCCATTCTATCTTCCAAAGCAATGACTCTGAGGCAGGAGTGCCCAAGAATAAAATAGATTTGGATTCAGTAGATCTGGGCTGAAAAGCCCTGCTCATTAACGGAGTCAGAACTGACTCGTAGGTGAACTTCCAGTGGGTTTCCTGAGACTGTAAAGTGCCCGGGAGGAGACTGTCCATCCATATTTCTTCCTTGGAACAGCTGATGGATTTGAACCAGCACCTTTGGATTAGCAACACAACAGTTCACGGACTACATCACCAGAACTCCCTCAGGTCCGGGAGAAGCCCTGAGAATTTGCATCTCTCAAAAGCTCCCGGCTGATGCTGATGCCTCTAGTCCCAGGGCAGCACCCAGATAATGACTGATGTGGCCCTCTCTTCTTCAGATTCGCCAGGAGTTGGTCTGCTTAAGATTCATTATAGAACAAAAAATAAATTAGCACTTCCTCTCAAATGCACTTCTGTGGCAGGAGCTGAGTCATAATAACTGTTAAAGCTTCAGATGAACAAATCTCAAAATAAAAGGTCATTCTTGAATCTAGCGAGCAGATTTAAGTGGGTGCTCCTAGGCTGAAACCACAGGCCTGGCCTATTCAAACCTCTTTCAATCCTAACACACATTATTACTCAGGAGTTCCAAAATTGACAGACATTTCTGAAGGTGATCATATGTCTTTTGGAATGGGCCCTGTCTGTGGTTTTGTCAGAGATAAATGAGACTTTTAAATTGTGATTACACACACACATTATTATTGTTCTTTGTTTCCATCAAGTTGACTACAACCGCGAGTGACCCGTGAGTAATAGATGTTGCCCTATCCTGTGTCATCCTCATCATCTCTGATACTCGAGCCCATTATTACAGTCACTGGGTCCAACCACCTTGTTTAGGATATCCCTTTCTTTCACTGACCCTTCACTTTTCCAAGCTTGATGTCCTTTTTAAAGGAATGGCCCCTACTCGCAACATCCCTGAAGTATGTGAGACAAAGCTTCACCATCTTTGCCTCCAGGATATATATTGATTTATTCTGTTGGCAGTGGAGAGGACATTCAGTATGCTTTTCCAACAACATGACTCAAAAGCATTAATTATTCTTCTGCCATTGCTATTCGTGGTCCAGTTTTCACGTGCACAAGAAGTAGTTGAAATTATTATGACTTATATCAGACACAGTTTAGTCTTTTAAGTGACATTGTTGCTCTTTAACATGTAGGGACATCTTTGACAGCTGATTTTCCCAATGCAACACTTCTTTTGATTTCCGGACTGCTGTTACCATGGGCGCTTTGTGTAGATCCAAGTAAAATGGCTGACAGCTTCAATCTTTTCTCCATCTATCAGGATGTTGCCTATTACACACACACACACACACACACACACACACACACACACACATGCACAAATTGTGTGTGTTATACATATTATAAATAAAGCACAATTTTCCATTATATATACATGTAAAATTTAATAACATCAATTTCATTCACCTTATACCACCATCATGGATCAATGCCAATTACCACAAGGTTTTAATCACTCCAATCAGAAACTGTAGTATTAGCGGTAGATCCCAGACTGGAAGTCAATCAAAATGAGGAGCAACAACTATAAACACCATTTAATAATTAGAACATGGAGTGTAGAAAGTATGAATATAAAAACTAGATACTTTCAGAAATGAAATAGGATGGAGAGTGACATTTCAGGCATTAGTGAAATGGGCTGGAATTGATCACTTTGAATCAGAAAACTGCATGATCTACTTCTATACTGGGAATGAAATACTGGAGCAGAATATTGCTGCATTCATAGTTAAAAAGACAATGCTAAGCTCTATCCAGAAGTACAAAGTTGTGCGTGTTTGCTGGTTCTGTGTGGTGGAATGTGCCTGGGTTGTACGCTGGTCCAGGGCACGCGACTTGCTCAGAGCCAGACAAGCTACTTCTCTGCCACTAGGTTCTGGGCAAGTTGGATTCTTGCCTGGGTCCAGGCAAGGTGAGATCCTGCTACTCAGGGCTGCTTGTTAGATGGTATCAGCCTAGTACAACTTATGGTGAACCTATGAATGACAGATTTGAACCTGATCCTATCCTGTGCCATCATTATCATCCCTGACACCCTTGAGCCCATTGCTGCAGTGACCATGTCAATCTGTCTCACTGTGTGTCTTTTGCCGACCCTCCACCTTTCCAAGGGGGCTCTGGTGGTCGAGTGGTAACAAGATGTGCTGCCCTTTCCAAGGAACAACCTCTCCTAGCAACATCCTCAAAGCATGTGAGACGAAGCTTTAGCATCTTTGCCTCCAAGGAACACTCTGGCTGCACCTTGTTCAAGACATATCGGTTTGTTCTTTTGGCAGTCCATGGGGTAGTCAGTACTCTTCCCCAGCACTACAACTCAAAGACATCAATTCTTCTGTAGAACTTACTCATTGTCCAGCTCTTAGATGTATAACAAGTGATTGAAAAGATCATGGGACACTTTAGTCTTCAAACTGACATCATTGCTCCTCAGTAATTTGGAGAGATTCCTGACATGAGACTTACCCAGTGCAATATGTCTACTGATCTCGTCCGCTGGCACCAAGAACGTTCATTGTGGATCTGAATAAGATGAAATTGTTGACTATCTCAATCTTTTCTCCATCTACCACGATGTTGCTCCTTGATTGAATGATGAGGATTTTTGTCTTCTTGATGTTCTGGAGCCTTTTGTAGCAAGGATTTCAAGTCCTCTCCACTTTCAGAAAGCACAGTTATATCATTTATATAATGCAGATTGTTGATGAACCTTTCTGCAATCCTGATGCCACAGTCATCTTCATGAAGTCCAGCTTCTTTAATGATTTGCTCAGCATACAGATTGAATAGGTATGGAGAAAGGGCACCGCCCTGACGCACAACTTTCCCGATTATAAATTAGGCTATGTTCCATTGTTCCCTTTGGATAGCAGCTTCTTGGTGTAGATGTAGGTTTCCAACCTATATGAGCACAATTAAGTGCTCTGGGATTCCCGTTCATCTCAATGTTAGTCATGGTTTGTTATAATACACACAGTCAAATGCCTTTGTATAATCAATAAAACACAAATAGTCTTCTGATACTCTCTGCTTTCAGCCAGGATCCATCTGACATTAGCAGTGATGTCCCTGGTCTCTTCTCAACTGCTTGAACTTATGGTAATTATCAATGTACTAATTCTAGCTGTTTGTGTTTGGTGTTTTTTTTTAAGATCTTCAGCAATATTTTGCTTGCATGTGATAGTAATGATATTTTTGGTAATTTCCACATTCCTTTAAATCATCTTTCTGAGAAATGGGAAGAAAAACCGGATCTCTTCCTGTTATTTAGGCCAAGCAGCTATCCTCCAAGTTTCCTGGAATAAACTTGTGGGCACGTCCAGGGCGGCATCTCTTAGCTGAAGTATGTCAATTGCTATTCCATTGATTTCTGGAGCCTAAATTTTTTGCCAATGCCTTCAGTGCAGCTTGAACTTCTTTCGTTAGCATTGGTTTCCTTTTATTATCCAATTCTAGGTCTCTGCCCATTCCATTGTAATACTTTATTTTATTGAGCTGCCCTTTGAAATGTTCTGTTCAGCCCTTTGACTGTGGCATTTCTTCCTTTTCTGATGCTATAGTTCAATTTTCAGTGTTCTTCTTATCTCCACTTGATCTCTTTTTTCTCCTCTTTGTAGTGACCCTTAATTTTTTCATGGTTTCGATCTTTGATGCCACCCCAATGATCTTTAATCATTAGCGTTCAGTGCCTCACATCTCTCTGCTTGGGACCATGCAGGCTTTATTGCTGCTGCTTATGTTCTGAGCCCACTGTGTTCCTACCTCGCAGGACCACACAGGCTTCGTTCTCGCTACTTCGATTCTGAGCAGGCTGGGTTCCTTCCACCTGGGGCTGAACAGGCTGCTTTTCTGCAGCTCAATGATTATAGACATGTGACTTCAAGAAGGCTTAATATTACTTCTAAAAGTCTATTGTTTATAACCAGCTGAACTTCCTGTTGTTTACCACTGCCTTGGAATCAGTTTCAATTAATGGAGAGCTTCCTTCAGGTTTCTGAGTCTATAAATCTTTATTTGAGATAATTATCATCTTCTGCTGTGAAATTGCTGGTGGATTAGAACTGGCCAAGTCATCAAGCCTCCTTTTCTATTGAATCAAGAAACTCTGAACTCTACCTCATAGCTGTCGAGTCAGAAACAACATATAATTGGCCTTCCATTGGGGCTTTGGAAGCTGTTAAGTGCACAGAGGAGATTGCCAGTTTTTCTGCTGAAACGCCACTGGTAAATTTGAATCAACAGAGAGCTACTGCTTTTAGATTAGCAGTATAATGACATTCACCAGTTTACTGAGTGTCATTCATTTCATAAGGGTTTTGTCACAAGCTATGTGTATGATTTATATATGGAGCAAAATCAATGGGCTACCTCCTCCGTTTCCTGGTACCCAGCAGAGCAAATGTACATACGCAGAGTTTCAAAAGGAGCAGGCTTAGGCAGAGGCAAGGACAGTCTCAAGAAATGTTTTACCTAGTTCTTCACTTTTTAAACTCATACCTTTAGGTTATTTTTTAATGCAACTCAAAACCCAGAGACGATTTCCCTTCCTAATTCTCTTGGTTCAGGATCAGACAGGGTTCTATGCTATTTTACATAGGGTTGCTATTAGTTTCAGGCAAATTGATGGCACATGACAACAACAACAATTCCCTCAGGTGATATTGTTGTTAGGTGCTATGGCATTGACTACAATGCATGGTGAAGAGCAGATCTGAACTCTATCCTATCCTGTGCCATTCTCACCACCCCTGATACACTCAAGTCCATTGCTATAGCTATCGTGTCAATCCATCTTGCTGGAAGTCTTCCTTCCTTTTGTTAATCCTCTATCCTTCCAACCAGGATGTCCTTTTCTAAGAACTGGCCTCTCCTCACAACATATCTGATGAATGAGATGAATTTGCACCATCTTCACTTCCAAGGAGAACATCCTGGTTACACCTTCTCCAAGATAGACTTGTTCTTTTGGCTGTTGTTTTTTGTTAAGTGCCGTCAAGTCACGGCCAACTCATAGTGAGCCTACGAATGAAAGACCTGAACACTTGTATAACTTTCATCGTTTCTCCAGGTTCATAGAGTTTCCAGAAGCAAGCTATTTAGGAAGTGGATGCCACTCCTGCTTCCAAACTTGTTTTAATCAGGAAGCTCCACCAAACACTGTCCACGATGGGTAACCATTATCACATTTGACACATCAGTGTCACAGTGTTCAGCTTCACAGAAACCATGAGTTACCTCTGTACAGCAAATGGACAGACCAGTGCTATACCACTTAGAGGAATGTTTTAACAATGTTTTTTGACTATTGATATAATTCATATTCAGTTCTCTTCTCAACACGCCAACTCAAAGGCACCTATTCTGTCATCTTTAGTCAATGTCAAACTTTCAGATGTATTATAAGTGACTGAAAATGGCATGGCTTGAATCAGTCACACCTCATCTTCCAATTGCCATCTCTGTTTGTCAGCACCTCAGAGGTTATTGAGAGCCAACTTCCCTAATGCAACATATATTTTGATTTCTTGAAGGCTGTTGCCAAGAATGATGCAGAAGATTTGGTTACTCAGCTGCTATTGGGAAGGTTGGAGGTTTGAGTTCATCCCTGGATATCTTAGCAAACTCTAGTGCTCTAGTGGTAAGGAGCTGCACTGTCAAGCCGAAAGTGCCCGGTTTGAACCTCACAGCTGCCCCACATGAGAAAATGGGCACTCTCTTCTTGTGTATTTTAAAGCCTCTGAAAACTCAATGGAGTGTCACCTGTCAGTGGGCTGTGACTTGATAGAAGATGTGTGTTGAGTATGTCTGAAAATTCAACCTCTGAAAAACTGAGGCACACAGTTCCACTCTGATGGCATCTGCACGAGCCACAGTGGACTAGCTGTTGTTGGTGTTGTGTGCTGTCAAGTCAGAACCGACTCATGGCTGGTCCTCTAGTGGGTTTTCAGAAACAGTACACAGCACCGGAGCCTGACCTCCATCTCCTGTGGAGCAGCTGGTGGATTTGAACCATGTGCCTTTGGGATTGCTATGTAGCTTTTTACCACTAGGCCTCCAGAGCTCCCTAAAGGACTACTTGCTGTTGTTAGGTGCCCTTGAGTTGAGTACGACTCAGAATGACCCTACGAAGACTAGATCTGAACCCTGCATTTAGCTGTGCCATCCTTAACATCTCTGCCATACTTAAGCTTATTGCTGTAGTCTATTTATTATTATTATTAATTGCTAGAGGAAGACCCTCAATGAGATGGATTGATTGAGTGATTGGGGTAGTGGGAGTAGGTGTGTCAGAGACAGTGAGATTGGCACAGGATATTGCAGGGATTAGGGCTCTTGTACATAGATAGGGTCACTATGAGTCGCAAGTGACTCGATGGCACATAACAACAACAAGCCAATCCACCTGGCTCAGGGTCTTGCTCTACTTTGCTATCCCCCCTACTTTTCCAAACATGATGTTCCTCTTTAAGGAATAACTTTTCCTAGTAATATGCTCAAAGAATCTGAGATGAAACTTTATCATCTCTGCCTCCAAGGGGCGCTCTGGCTGCACCATCACCTCCTTTTGTTAATCCTCCCTGCTGCTTCCCCAATTCCAACTTCTTATGCCTTGGGTCTAGCTGTTCTTTGGCAAACAATTTACAAATAAAATTTCAAAGTCTAAGGGTACACTTGCAGCCTTTGAATTAAGCAATAGAGAACTACCTCCAAAAGTTGGAAAATGTCTATTAATGATTGACAAATAATGGAATTGTCCGGGTGTAGAAGGCAAGGCACAAAGACAAGAAAAGCCCACACTGAGATTGCAGTCACGGCAAAAATGTTTCCTCGGCTGGTGTGCATTAGCGACTACGAACAGCACGCGAAAGAAGTTCTGCAAAAGTCCGTCTACGACTATTACAGGTCAGGTGCCAATGATCAGGAGACCCTGGCTGATAACGTGGCAGCCTTTTCCAGGTGAGAACTTCATATTTTCAAGCACTTGACTTGTATAGACACTGTGACATCTGCAGAGCTGCTGGTGTTACTTCGACATTGTGGAATTGTTTGTCTACATATGTGTTTGTTTGCTGTTTTGTTGATTGCCTTTAAGTCCAGCACCACTCATCGTGACCCTATGAACAAAAGACCTGAAGCCCTTTGATAACTATTGTTTCTCAAAGTTCATAGTGTTTCCAGAGGCAGGTTGTTTAGGAAGAGGATGCCACTTCTTGAGGCTGTGAAACATCTTTCTCTGGCTTCTGTCGTCATCGTCTTCTTCTTCTCCTTCTTTCTTTTTTAGCTGACCCTCCTGCAAGTTTATTATTATTATTATTATTTATGAAAGTTTACAGAGACTTTGGATTTCCATTCATCCATTGTTGCAATTTTCTCCTTGCCCAACCTGCCCCTCCCCACCCAGTACACTCTTCTCTTTGAAAAGTAAAAGAAAAATTATTTCATGGTTATACAATCCCTCCCCCAAGTCCACTCCACTATACAGCCTTCGTCTGGACGCCTGTCATGACAATAATACCGATTCATATATCCCTTTTAAACAGTTCTCTCCCTCAGCTGTTTCAATGCATCTATCTTCTTTTAAAGGTTTTAATCCTGGACTCTTTAAAAACTGACCACCAAAAAGTTGACCCTAGTTTTCCTCTGTTGGAAGTCTGTGGATAATTACTTCAACTGGATATAAAAGTGGTGATAAATCCTGAAGTTTTCTTTTTCTCCAAATATGTCAGTGAATGCCTATGTCCAGGGCATAGAAACAGCAGGGAGTGTAAGATAGCCACCTTATCTGGTTGGCTAAAATCGGATTGTCGCCCCAATGTCCCCATCCCCCTGACTTTCCGTTATCATTCATTTTGATGGCTGTTGTCTACGCTTTCACTTTAGATTTCAATTTGTCTCGGGAGCGTTAATCTTTGAACTCGGCTGTTTCATCTCTCCTCCTCAAAGCTTCATCTTTCTTCCCAAATGAGGTTTTCCCCTTGCCGTTCATATATCAAAGCCCAAGATGGTGGATGTCATGGTTTATGTGTTCTGTTTGTAATAAAAACAACCAGCAAAGGAACTTTAAAGGAGTGGGTGTTTTGTTTTTTCCCCTCTCAGCAGCTACAAACACAGTTTATTTGCTGCCGTGGGGGAGGAGAGCCCCACACACTCTGAACTCTTTCTGTCTCCTTCTCCCCCCCATCAGGACCCTTAGCACAGCTGATGAATTTTGTGTGTGCTCATTGGTGGTGATAAATTAAAGATAAAAGGCAACAAGGAATCAAAGAGGAACAAATCGGTCTTCTTTCTGAACTTCTTCTGTAATTTAGAGCAAAATCACTTTTCTTCATGTAAGTTGTTGTAAATTGTCGTTGTGAGCTGTCATCAGTTCAATTGCTACTCTGAAGAGCTCCACGGGGCTTTCAAGGCTGTTGACTCTCAAAAGCTAAGTGCTCCTAAAATGCCCTTGGGTGGGTTTGAACCAATAACCTTTTGTTTGGTAGTGGAGCTTTTAACCATTTCTGCCACATGGGAACCCTTGGATGTAAATTAGGAGGTATTTCTTTATGCTAACGCAAGTAATTTAGAGCAAGAAGTATTGACTCTGAGGTTAAAAATGGAGATGGGGGAAGGGTAAGTCTCTGTTACAGACTTCCCAGAGACTAAAGACTGATTTACTATTAGAATTACAAACGAAATTGGGGCGAACATTGTTCTAATTGGTACAGTACTTGTCTGTCAGTTTGTTACTGGGATAACTTGGGGTTGCTGTGATATTGAAAGCTGTGCTACTCATGTGTCAAATGCCATAAGGGTTACCCAGGTTAGTTTTAGTAGAGCTCTCAGATTAAGACAGACTGAGAAGATGGATTGGCCAGCCACTTCTTAAAAACTAGGCCTTTGAAAACCCTATCAACACTAGAGGGACACAGAGGGTTATAGTAGCACAGTGATAAGAGTCCAGATTGGAAATCAGTTGACCCAGTGACTACTGCAATGGCCTCTAGTGTGTCAGGAAGCGTGAAGATAGCACACGATAGGACAGAGTTCAGATCTGTTGTTTGTAGGGTTGTCATGAGTTGTACTTGACTCAACAGCACCTAAAAACAACAACAACAACCAAACTGAATAAGTGCTGAGGAGACATAAAGAGAAATACTAAGAGTGAAGTGGCCTGATCTGTTACAATCATTTGTTAAAACATCAAACCTACCACTCACTTCTATTAGTTGCTTCAGACTCCTCCAACCCTCTACCATCTAAGCTCCTCTTTCACTGGGTGACTGCGGATGACCCTTGACTCCTCATCCTGGGTCTTATAGTTGATCATGTGGAAGTAGTCATAGATTTCCTGTCAAGGTTGTGGTGGCTTTTGGTGGGTGATGTAAAAGAAATCAATCTGAAACCTCTCATTCTGATTCAAATGAAAACTGCACAAACAACCAGATTTCAGATCCCCTGTGGTTAAGCCATGGCACGTCTAAGAAACATATTTATGACACTTTGGCACCCCCCCCTGCTGCCCAACTCCCCAAGAAAAGCAAAAGGACAATTCAGACTGACAGCTCTCAGCTCTGTCAACCACTTTTTGTTTTTTGTTTTTTTCTATAATTATATTTTATTAATTTTCATAAACATTTACAGAGATTTTGGGCTTCCACTCATTCATTGTTGCACTATTCTCTCTACCC
>NW_006399888.1:5857305-5859379 GCF_000299155.1 Elephantulus edwardii | reverse complement strand
GGGGGGGCTTATTTCACGAGAATGAATTTGAGAAAGAACTGTACTTTGTTGCTCTTACACGTGAACTTGATGTGCCCTTCTCAACCCTGGTCTACACACACATTGTGGCTTTCTCAGAAATTATCATTGATGGTAAACTACTCTGCAAATTGGGCACTTAGAAGTTGTTGAGATTTTGGTAAGGACGCTTCTCTGTTTCCTGTTGCATCATCTACCGATGTGGGAACATAAGTGTGTTTTTTTTTTTAAATAGCAAACAGATGAAAGTATTACCACACTCACCTGAATATTTGGGAAGCAATATGAACCCACTGGTGATATTTTTCAATGTTCTCCTCAAGAATTTGGCAGGATCATTCATTGCCTTCTACAAGCAGGGGGTGAGCTGCTTCCTGCTCTTAGTAGGAAATGCAGTTGATTGTTGCTTGGCTTTAAAGAAACAACGTGAAAAAGATCTCATCCCAGCTCCACCAATTACTGCTTGGGAGACAGATGGGCATCTCCTCTCAGGCAATTTGTAACCTCTGAAATTCTGCTGGAGGGTCAACTATAAGTCAGTTCAACTTGATGTCATGTAGCAAAAGCTTTTGTAAGAAATGAAAAATTTCCTTCTCCTGTTGCACTTTCTCCTCTCTTCGTACATTTTATTTCTTTTTCTTGTCAATGCCTCAAATGTGTGACTTGTTTTCCACAAAAAGTCTCTCTCTCTCATACACACAGAGAGAAAAAGAGAGTGTGTCTCTCCTCTCTTCTCTCTCTCTGTCTCTTCTCTTTTCTCCTCTCTTCTCTCTCCTCTCTTCCCTCCTCCCTTCTCTCTCCTCCCCCTCCCTCTCCCTCTCCTTCTGCCCTTTCTCCTCTCCCCTCTCTCCTCTCTCCCTTTTCCCCTCTCCTCTCCTTTCTCCCCTTCCCTCTCCCTTCTACCCTATCTCCACTCCCTTCCCCCCTACCCTCCCCACCCTCCCTCTCTCTCCAGGGATTTGGTGGGCCTTTTCAAACCTGCCTTCATACCTAGATTTTCTCTTTTATAACAATCCCCAAACTCGACCCACTGCCATCTAGAGAATGCCAACCCATAATTTTCAGAGGAGACACATCTTCACTGCAGGTGCTTTAAAACTGTTAAACTGTGTAAAAATTTAAGCTTCCTGCATTTTATTTTCTCTGCTGGAATTCCTGTGTCCTTTAAAGGTTGTGTAAGAGATTGAGAAAGAGCTAGTTATGAGTTTCAAAGCTCTCCAAATAATAAAAATTAAAGATGAGAACAGAGTACAAGGACAAACGCAGTGGTCTGCTATGTGTTCGTAGTTAAAAATTCGTGTGGAGAGATTGAAACGCTGCATGACTGTGACAAGGCTGAGGAAGCCTTCATCGAGAGCTCCTAGATGTGTTTTTGGTAAGTGCCTTTCTGTTACAGAGTGGCCGCTTGCCTGGGAATGTTTAGAGTTATCTGACTTGTAGATAAGTTAAATTTCAAGGCTTAGGTTGAGGTGAACTGAAGGTCAAAAGCCCCTGCTAAAAGGTTGGCTCTCACATCTTGTTTTGCACCCTTTGGAAAACCAAAATGTTTATTATTCAATTGTTTGTTCAAGCTCCATATCCTTTTTTCCAAAGTGGAGGCTCCTTGGGGGACAGTGCAAGGTTATATAGTAGCTACTGGTTTATGAATTGTTGTGAGAAAGTAACTTAAATTGGGGAATCGGGTGGGACGTGGAGTTATGGGAGTTATCTGACAAGGTTAGTTCTATTTGCCCTTAGGAACATAGCATAAAGTGGAGGACTATTTAGAGAACATACGTTTTCCCACTCCATTGATTTTAGCTAACGTTGCCTGAGAATTGCATTTTGTGGATTGGTCGATGAGTTTCTGTAATGTCATCCTTCAAAGAAAGTGGTTTATGGAGAAGCAAGAAGACATTATTAAAGTGGCGGCGCCACCATGTGGACAAGTGTAAAACTACCGCCGCAGAGAGAAGGATGGAGTCTTGTTCAAGAGTCAACCTAGAAAAACACTCAACTCGACTCTCACATATATACTCCTCTCCTCTCCTCTCCTCTCCTCTCCTCTCCTCTCCTC
>NW_006399888.1:5840900-5853332 GCF_000299155.1 Elephantulus edwardii | reverse complement strand
ATCTATCTATCTATCTATCTATCTATCATCTATCATCTTCTGCTATCTATGCCTTTCAATGGGTAAAAGATCAGTTCAAGGATTTTGAAGAAACCAAATTGTGATTTTGAAATGATTGCTTATAGCAAGTGTTTATTATTTAAAGTGTAAAAACAAAACATAATGGACATACTACATCTTCTTGCGTGTTAATCTATCTCTAGTGTTTGCGTAGAGAAAAGGAAATGAAAACTACACACACATATATATCTTAATCTTTATATTGGTCTTTTTGTGGGGTCTCATACAAGAAATATCCCAAACAATGATGACTCCGTGTAATGGATTGTTAGCCACTGGTTTATTATTGATGGATGAAGTAATGGATTGATGAGAAGAGTATTCACTATGCCATGAACTGTCAAAAGAACAATCAAGTGTCTTAGAGGTAGTGCAACCTGAGGGCTCCTTAGAAGCAAGAAAGGTAAAACTTTGTTGTATACGGTCCAGAAAAGGATATTGTGCTGGGAAAGATTGAGGGTCAGACGGAAAGACCCTCCGAATGATGAATTGACGTAGTGATTGCACCATGAGCTGGAAGGTATCAGTGAGAGCAGGGTCATGCAGATTAAGGCAAGGTTCAGATCTGTTGGACCAAGAGTGGTTGTTCTCAGTTGACATGACAACATCTAACAGCAACAGCAACAGCATAATAAATAAAAGATGCTGGTCTCAAAAGGCTGCATACTGTATGCCTCCATTTATATAATATCCAGGAGCTTTAAAAATTTTAAAAAGCCCCATCAATTAAAAAAAAAAAAGCTCAGTTGCTGCTAGGGGATTGAGGTTGAGATAGAGTTTCACTACAAAGAAAATTGGGGATGTGCTTTGGGATAATTACACTAGATCTTAATTATGATACAGTGAAGGTTACCAGACTGCATGCCAAAATTAAAAAAACTACCTCCTAAAATGGGTGAATTCTACCAAATGTAAATTATATCTTTATAAAAAATTTTATCTTAACAAGAAAAAAACCCCCAAAAACTTGTGTTTTCCCCTGATTGCTAATTCTCCACACTAATGGACATGGAAAGATAGTTGCTTTTCATTTAACTTTATAGTTTGCTTGATGAGAAAAAGCAAAAATATCTTTTTCTTTTAAAATAGTGCACAATATCCAAGTCTTTTAGATCCTGAAAAGGTTCTCTCTCTCTTTTTTTCCTTATTATCTTCAAATCCTAGATGGAAGCTCTACCCACGGATGCTCCGGAATGTTGCTGAGATCAACCTGTCGACATCCGTCTTAGGACGGAGAGTCAGTATGCCGATATGCGCTGGGGCCACCGCAATGCAGTGCATGGCTCACGTGGACGGGGAGCTGGCCACTGTGCGAGGTAGGGAGAGGAGCTCTCCAAAGGGGTGGACTGGGAACAACATTTAGCCACTTCCTTCTCTATATCCATCAAGCAAACACTTTCCCGGGCAAATTTGACTCCTTAACTCGGTCCTCAAAAGGCCTGTTCCACTGACGGCTGCCCCACCACTTGCTGGCTCTATGACTCTGGGGAGGGTATTCCACCTGAACCTCAACGTCCTCGGTCATAAAATGAAGGAGAAAATAATTTCTGTCTCACTGGGTTGCTGCGAGGATGAGGTTAGTTCATACATATGAAGTATTTAAACCAGCGGCTGATAGAGAGTAGATGTTCAACAAGCATTAGTTATCATTATGAGTATTAAGATTGGTATCTCAGAACACACCAGACATTATTGTGAGTATTAATATCAACGTTATAGTTGTCTGTCTGAGATCACACTTTGACATGGTCACACAGCTCCATAGTAATAGAGGTGAGATCCATAGTAATAGAGGTGAGGTCAATAGTAATAGAGGTGGTATCTGTAGTAATAGAGGTGGTATCTGTAGTAATAGAGGTGGTATCTGTAGTAATAGAGGTGGTATCTGTAGTAATAGAGGTGGGATCCATAGTAATAGAGGTGAGGTCAAAGTAACAGAGGGGGGATCTTTAATAATAGAGGTGGGGTCCATAGTAACAGGTGGGACTCATAGTAATAGAGGTGGGGTCCACAGTAATAGAGGTGAGGGCCAGAGTAATACAGGTGGAGTCCATAGTAATAGAGGTGGGATCCATAGTAATAGAGGTGGGGTCCATAATAGTAGAGGTGTAGTCTACTGTAATAAAGGTGGGATCCACTGTATAGAGTGGGGTCATTGTAATAGAGTTGGGGTCCATAATAATAGAAGTGAGGTCCATTGTAACAGAGGTGGGATCCATTGTAAGAGCAGTGGGGCCCATTTTAATAGAGGTGGGGTCCATAGTAATAGAGGTGGGGCCCATTGTAATAGACAGAGGGTCAGCCTTTATATTTCAAGTCCCTTACTGCTTTCCCCACACCAAAGCAATTCTCACCATGAAAAAACCAATTCAATGATTGGCTGTGTCCTGCCATCGTTTCAAACCAAGATTCTTGGTATTTCTTTTCTGATTTATGAGCAAATGGTGAGGAATATAAATATGATGTAAAGCGATTTCTTGTTTGCTGTTAGTTGCTCCCAAGTCGTGTGAACCCATGCACGGGAGCCTGAGTCACTGTGACCCACAGATCTTTCTCCTCAGTTCCTCTTAGTGTGGAAGCTCCATGGAAACGCCAGCCCCGTCTCCCTCTCTCATTGCTGCTGAGCTGGGACTAAATGAGAGCTGACCCTCCAGTGGTTTTTTGGAAGTTGAAACCATACTGGAGGAAATGGCCTGTTTTTCTCCCCAAAAACCTGCCAGTGGACTTGAACTGCCCACCTTTGGGTTGCAGTGCAACTCCCTACCCACTAGGTTACCAGAGCCCAGCTTCCTAGTAACAGGCAAGAACGCACTTACCAACAGGGTGTGCCATGGTGGAGCGTCAAACCCTGATCTATGCGGAAAATAAGAGCTGTCATTGAGTTCTTCATTCTCTCTTTATGATTGAGTTTTACCTGACTCATAGCCGATCCCCCAGTGGGTTCTTAAAGTCTATGAGTAACTGGGGAGGCTATTGCTCACCTCTCTCCTGTAGAGAGGTGGTTTTGAACCCCAGAGCAGTGTCTTTTTGGGTTGGCGGTGCCACTCCCTGTGGATTAACTCACCAAAGTGCCCTGAAACAAGTATTGTGTTGTTATATCCCATTGAGTCACCTTGTGACTCATAGCAAATCCTATGCAAAATAGCTCTGAACACTGTCCTATCCTGACACAATCTCACTCTGTGTCTCTGAGACCGCTCCATTACCCCAGTTGCTCTGTCATTCCATCTCCTTCAGAATCTTCCTCTCTTATGCTGTCCCTCCATCCTCCCAAGCATGATGTCCGTCTCCAAGGACTGAACCCTCCTGGGAACATGCCCAAAGTATGTGAGCTGGAGTTTCAAAATCCTTGTCTCCAAAATCCCTGTTTCAAGGAGCAGCTTGGTCTCACCCTTTCCAGAACAAACTTGTTAGTTCTCTTGGATACTCTTCTCCAGCACCACAACCCAAAGGCACCAATTCTTCTTCTATCATCCCTAGTAATTTTCCAGCTTTCTGATGCATAGCAAGCAATTGGAAAGACCATAGCCTGGATCAGCAACCTTGATACTGTTGTTCTTCAGCTCTTTGGTGAGGTCCCTGACAGCAGATTTTCCTAACGCAATTCATCTTTTTATTTCCTGACTGCTGGTGCCAAGAGTATCTCTTTTCGAAGCAAGCAAGCCAAAACTGTTAACAATCTCATTCTCTTTTCCATTTATCATAGTGCTGCCAATCAGTTTTGTGCTGAGAATCTTTGTCTTCACGATGTTGAGTTTCAATTCATTTTGAATACTGTGATCCTTGACTTTTTTGCAACAAATGCTTCAGCTCCACTTTAGTTTGGATGAGCAAGGTTATGTTATTTGCATAATAATACAGCTTGTTGATGAGTCTTCCTTCAAGCCTGATGCCACATTCCTCTTCATAAAATCTAGTCTCCCAAATAATCTGTTCCATGTACAGATTGGAAATGTTTGGAGACAGGACACATCCGTAACACACTCCTTTCCTAATTTTGAACCTTGCTCTATTCTGACAACAGCTCCTTGATCCAGGTATAGATTTTTCATGAACAAAATCAGGTGTTCTGGGATTCCTGTTATTCTCAATGTTAACCACAATTTGTTGTGATCTACACAGTCAACGAAACACAGATAACATTTCTCTGGTACTCTCTGCTTTCAGCCGAGATCCATCTCGCATTGGCTATAATATCCCTAGATCCATGGCCTCTTCTGAAAGCAGTCTGTATTTCTTTCTTTTCTTTCTTTTTTAAATCACACAGCTGTTTTTTGAGGTTTGGCTATATACCAAAACTTGGATCCTTTCTTCCCAGTTTAGTCTTGACTGTGGAAGTGAAATTGGATGAATTTGGAAAATGTGGTTGAACCAGGATGATAACCAGAGTGTGCAAAATTACAGGTAGACATTTTTAAGAGATATTTAATCTCTTAGCAACAAAGGATGCATGTGTTACGCATAACAACTAAATCTCTTGACTGGCACAGTTGGAAACAAACAGGCACAAAGATGACTGATGAACACACTGTTAGGAATACGAGTCCTCTCAATAATCTAATCTCCTGTAGCAGACAAGCCTTGTTACATCTTTTTTTGAGACTCATTCCAGATGCTTAACCTGTAAATTTGCCTATTTCAGTTGGCGTTCCTCTGTACCCAATTTTTTTTAATTTTATATTGATTTGCTTACAAAGTTTGTATGTATTATGTTTCACACTATCCTTTATTCACATTATGTTTCATACAATCATTCCCATTCACTACGTTTTATAAAATTAATCATCATTGAACTATGCCCACCATTACCCCATCTTTCCAGATCCTAGTCGGATCTTTCCCATTATCTTTACTCATCCCTCCCTCCATCCACCAAATTGTGTGCTCCTATGATTTGCCCGACCCATCCTCATCCTTCTGCTGCGATCCTCCACCCTTGGATTCTTATACACATTTTATTAGTTATCTTTCTATTTCTTCTATAATGGTCTTATGTAGTATTTGTCCTTGTGAGACTGAGTTCATTCAGCATAATGCTCTCTAGTCAATAAGAGATCTCGGTCTTGGTTCAGCTTCCTCCTTGAAATCTCTGTTACAGAATGCTGCTAAAGTCAGCAAAGTGACACCCAGAGGGTTCTGGGTAAATGTAAGCCAGAAACCTATGGCTTTTTAAAAAATTTTAAGACTACACAGAAAGAGATGCCTTGAAATTCTAGACATTTGTAGTCTTGGAACTCAGGTGAGAGGGAAAGGTGAAGATACAAAGTAACTAAATAGATTTATTGTCTATTTAAAGTTGAGATAGAAAGACCTTTCTAAGCATGACATCTTAAGAAACAACCATTAAAAGAATCAATCAAACAAAATTCATGAAGAATGCTGTGAGTGCAATTTTATTCAAAGCTATACTTGACATTGGAAACTGCCTTAACTGTCTAAGATACCTCATTATATTTAGGGTAGTTAAACACCATGGTGATGGGGACAAGTGGCAATATTTAATCAATGAAGACAAGGTCAGCATGGTTACTTGAATGGATAGTAGAGTTAAAACAATAATCAGAATCGTCATAGTATCTGTGGGAGTCAAATAGATGGGGAATATGCTACATACTCACTTGGAACCGACCTGGCAGCCTAGTCTGCAGAGGGTCAACACATCCCTCATTTGGATGTGTCACTCTGGCCTCTTTACTAGTTACTAGAAAAGCTGCTGGTGTTGAGTAGAGCTCACTACAAGAACAGGCAATGTAACAGTTTCAGACTGCCGTGACAGCCACTGTACCACTTGAGTCATAAGATCTGGCTGATCCAACAGCCCTTGAAGTGTCAGTGCAGATAGACATACTGTTGAAAGTCTTTGGAAGGCCCCTATTGCTGAATCACAGAACATACCCTTCGAGTTTTGGAGGAAATCCTTGGGATGCTCTGCAGAGAACTATTCTCCTTTTGAGAAGCAGCTTGTGGCTTGTTACAGGATTGTACATATTTGGTCAAGAGTTACCAAGTCACCATGTGGCCTCAGCTGCCCATCATGAACTTAATGTTGTCCGACCCACAGACTTATCAAATGGGACACACATAAGAACACTCTATCACCAAATGGGAATGGTATATATGAAATCGGCTTTGAGCAGGACACAAAGGCACAAGGAAGTTACATGAGGAAATGGCTCAAATGTCAGTGATTTCCGCTTCTGGCACGTTACCTTCCCTTTCCTAGCCTGCACCAATGGCATCATGGGGGATTTCTCATGATCAGTGGACTATCAAAGAGAAACCTTACACTAATTTATAGATGATGCTGCCTAATATGCAAGCAGTTCACTTGAAAGTGAACTGGGGCAGTGCTTTAGCCTCTTCCTGGAACCCTGATGAAGAATGTGGTGAAGGGAATTCCTCCCAGTGGGCAGAACATCAAGCCCTGCACCTTGTGGTTCACGCTACTTGGAAGGAGAAGTGACCAGATGTGTAATTATAGATCAACCATGCACTGGGGCCAAGGGCTTGGCTGGATGGTCAGGAACTTGGAAGGAACATGATTGAAAAATTAGGGACAAGGAGGCAAGGGGAAGATGCATGTAAGTAAATGTCTCTGAATAGGCCGAAGAATGCTCCACAGCAGTTCTCTGAGTAAAGATCTCTGAAGAGGCCAAAGAATGCCCCACAGCAGTTCTCTGCTCCTTGTTGTTCATGCTGTTTATTGACTACCCCCCATCCTTGTTTTACCAGCTCATGTTGGTGTCGTTAACCTGACACAGAAAGAAAATGGAGACATGAGGAAGTGAATTCTGAAAAAGATAAATGCCAAGGCAGAGGTCCTGCCACAACTCAGCACTGTGAAAGACCCCTTTCTTAGTCTCCCTATGGTTTAAGCCAATAGTAAAAAAATCCTATCTCTTGAGGCTATATTTTGTAAGTGTTGCCAACATAACAATGGGTAAGCCTAATCTTAAATCAAAAGCAAAGTTCAGACAGGCATCCCCTCTGGTGGGAGGCTGGGAGGAACCTTCTGTTTGCAGAGGACATCAGTATCTCCTCCGGGAGTGGGGTGGAACTCTGTTTGTAGAGGGCGCTCAATCCTGCCTGGACTCTGATCTCAGCTGGGCCCTGCTATCACTATGCTGAACTGTCCACATGTTGGCATCTCTGCCTAGTCAAAACAGAATTCTGTTCTCATCTTTGTTTCAGTGTTCACTGCTGGAGGATTGCAAACCAGGATAATGTTCAATAAATGGTATACAAAGCCACATGCGTATTTCAGTTGAAGGGTTGAGTCAAAGATTGTCAATGAGCGTGGTCTGTGACAGTAAAAGTTGTTGTTCTGTGCTATCTGGTAGATTTCCAGCACATGGTGACACTGTGTGACCTGGTAGCAACGGCTCATTGCATTCTCTATGCTGTCATTTTTACTAGTATAGAAGGGAGGATCTTTCTTTTGTGGAAGAGCCGATGGTAGGTTAAGACCCTTAACCTTTTGGTTTTCAGCTGAACGTTTAACATCTGTACAATCTGAGAATAAGTGAAGGTCATGTAAATCTACAAGAACTCTTGCTTTTCCCAGTTGAACTTCATAGAAATCTGCTTTAATTGCCCTTTAGTCTTTCTTCTCACCTTTTTTCCCCCCCACACCCACAGCATAAGCTGTGTTCAAGAACAAAGTCCTAATGTCTTACCTACTGAGTGGTTGTGGAATGACCGAGAAAGTCATATTCTTCACCTTCAAACTGGAAATGCAGATGAGGCGGTCCAGTTATGTTTCCATTTCAGAGCATCAATAAGCCATTGTTACTGTGTGTCCAGTGTGTTTATTTATTTGCTAAGTTTAGCAGTCCTTGGATGAATGAGCCCTTTCCTCCAGGAGTTGTTATTATTATTATTACTACTATTACTAGATTGCTATTATTAGCCGTCCTCAAGTTTGCCCCTGACTCATGATGACAGCAGGACCTAACCCTGGCTCTGTGTCATCGCCTTGGTGGGATATAATGAGAATTTTGTGATTCAGAAGGTTCCGTTGATTGACTTCTGGAAGTAGTTCTCCCTACATTTCTTCCTATTCTTAGTATAGTACCTCCCTTGACATCTGTTCAGCATCAAAGCCATTTACAAGCCTTCACTGATAGAAAGTGGATACCGATGAGGTGAACTGGCTTGGGATTTAACCGGGTTTCCTGTGTAGAAAGTGAGAATTCTAACCCTGAGCCACCAATATCTCAGTCCATTTATACCTTGATGGTGTAAAAGTTCTTCTCTTTGTGTAGATATTTTTTTCTTTTATAGCTTTATGCTGGGACCTCAAACTCAAATGCCTTTCTGGGCCAGGCTAATAATAAAGATGCTTGATGAGGGGTGCTATTTTACAGCAACTAGAGATTTCATATTTTGTCAAAAGGGAACAGCCACACTTTAGCACTAGCTAACCAAAGTAATGAGGGCTTAGAGTTGCCAAATCTTCACAATTTTAAAGAGAAGTCAGAAGCCATGATTTTTTAAAAAATAATTTTAATGAACATTTACAGAGATTTTGGATTTCCATTCATTCATTGCTGCACTTCTCTCCCCGCCCCGGCCCCCCCCCCCCAGTTCGCTCCTCTCTTTTAAAAGTAAAAGAAACACTACCTCCCTGGTACACAATCCCTTCACACCCCTCCCACCGCCCCAAGTACATTCCACTATGCAACCTTAATTGTGGACTCTTGTGATAACCATAATACCGTATCATACATCGCTTTTAAATTACTCACTCCCTTATCTGTTTCAGTGCAGTATACACAATTTATCCAGTTTTTCTCAGTCTTACCCCAACCCTGATATCAGTCCCATTTTACAGCAGTGGCACCATGCAATATTTGTCCTTTTGTGACTGAGATATTTCACTCAGCGTAAGGTCCTCCAGGGTCACCCATTTTGAATAATATTGCATGAGTTCCTTGCTTTTCAATGCAGCATAGTGTTCCATTGTGTGAATATACCACAGCTTCTCTATCTATTCATTTGTTGATGGGCACCTGGGTTGTTTCCAACTCCTTGCTATTGTGAACAGAGCCGTGATAAACATGAGTGTGCATAAGCCATGATTTTTATGTGCAATTTCCTAGTTTTTTAAATGTTGTCAAATGAGCCTAAATGCTCTGAGACATTGCTTGGGACAACAATGTGTGAACCAAAGCAAAGACTTCTGTGAATGGCAGTTCTCTTCTGGATCATCCAGCTGGGACATCTGATTTAAGTAGAAATTCACCGCTAACTGGTTTCCTTTTTTTCAGCAGGCAGTTTCCACTCTAAGATCAGGTTTCTTCATTGATAACATGAGATGCTTAAACATCCTGCTGGTGGCATTCCGCCCGTAAGGCCATGGCTTTTTTCTCATCAATTTCTGGACACTCAAATGGGTCTTTCAACAGACAGCTACTGTGTACTTGTTTTGAACTAAAGAACAAAAACAAAAGCTAAGTTATCCATTGGAGTGGATGATCTTTAACCATTTTCCTAAAGGACAGAAATAAAATCCGTTGTCTTTATTTTACAACTTATTAAACAGACAGGCAAATCAGAGTAGTTTTTCCTCATAGTCTCAAAATTCTACCTTTTAGTCTACCTTTGCTGCCTGCCTAGGACAGCATAGATGGTAGATCTAATATTGTGTACGCTTTGCTTCCATTTCTCAAAGCTGGTATGTGGGATGTAGGAGAGGAAGTAGATAGGCACTTACCATCCCCACATCTTGTGGAAAACTGCAAACAGGTGTTTAGCATTTAACAAACGCTACATATATTCATAAAATAAATTCATACATAAATACATAAAATGGCACAGGACAGAGCAGAGTTTAGGGCTGTTGTACATAGGGTTGCTATGAGTCACAAGCAACTCGTCGGCACATAACAACAATGACAACCACACCACCACCACCACATAAATTCAGAAAGTGATGCTTCAATGTCTTGTGAAGAATGGCTTTAGTCAACATGTATTGAACAATTAATGTCTGCTATGCAGTTTATCTGTGAAACTATAAACTCGCTGCCGTCAAACTGACTCTGACTCATTGAGTTCTTGAGGTTGTAAGTCTTAATGGGAGGAGACTGACCATTCTTTCTCCTTTGGAGGAGTTGGGGGGTTTGAACACTTTTTTGGCTAACTATGCAATATGTGATGGACTACCTCACCAGAGTTTGAGTTTAAATAGTGCTAAGCTGTCCTTAAAACAGTCCTAAGCTGGGTGAACTCAAGGCCCAGAGATTTTTCTCGAAGTGCTGGGGGTGTGGAAAGCAAAGCTTGGAGTGCTTACATACTTTTCCCAATGTTATGAGCCACAGTTCCAGTGATATGTATAATGTTCTGGTCTGTTAGTGCACTTCCAAGTTTAATCAATAACAGCATACTTTTGGGCAAACACTGTGCTAAATAGTCTTAAAAGTGGTTGTTGTATAGTTTCATTATTTCAGTTTTGAGAGGTTAGAATAATTCATAGAAATATTAGTCTTATGTAAAATTCAAGGACACAAATAAAGGCACGTAAGCTTTAAAAGAAAAAGAAATTTGAAATTCCCAAGACTCTTAAAGTAGAAAAAAATAACAGGAAAACATGAAATGGAAGGCAGATTGTCACACACTGTGCTATAAATAAAAATGATACTGAAATAGATGATGTAAACCAATTTAATAATGGACACTTGCTAGACTAATAGACGTTATAACTGAGGCTGAGTCCTCAAATTTGGAAACACAAAGGAGAAGGAACAGCTGTAAGCAGAATCTAATGATTGGAATGTGGAATGTGGTAAGCATGAATGTAGGAAAACTGGACACAAGAAAGAAATGGAATGCATAAATATTGACATATTGTTGTTTATGTTAAGTGCTGTCAAGTCGAGCATGTCTCATTGCAAACCTATGAACAAAAGACCTGAATCTTGTTCTCTAACTATTGCCATTTCTCTAAGTTCATAGCGTTTCCAGAGGCATATTGTTTAGGAAGTGGATGCTACTCCTGCTTCCAAGTCTGTCTTAATCTGGGAGCTCCACCAAGCTCTGTCCACCATGGATAATCATTATGGCATGCGACACGCCAGTGACACAGCATTCAGCATCACAGCAACCCCAAGTTACTTCAGTACAGCAAATTGACAGGCCGGGGCTGTACCACTCAGAAGAATGTTTATTCCAAAAACAGTTAAATACACAGGCCCACCCACCAGGTCTTGATTGATTCTAAACAAGAGGATGTCAGCCCACAGCTCATTGTTAGCTAAATCCAGCAAATCCAATCAGCTCACACATGGTTGTGAACAAAATAAAAAAAAAACCCCAAATAATCCACACCTGACCCTCAACCAAAACAAGAAGAACCTGCCTTCACAATCCAACCACTTCACACATGAGCCTCCAACATATTAGGTATTGGTAAATGAGGTGGATTGGCAAGGGGCATATTGAATCAGACGACCTTATGATCTACTACACTAGAGATGAAAAGGTGAGAAAAAATGTGGTTGATTTCATCGTTTAAACAGCCATTTCTAAATCCATCTTGAAATACAATATTGTGAGTGACAGGCCAATATCCATACACATTCAAGGAAAACCTATTAATACCACTATCATTCTAATTCATGTACCAACAACCAGGGCCAAAAAAGAGAAAGAAATGATTCCTACCAACTGTTGTTGTCAGAAATCAATCAAACATGCAACCAAGGTGTGTTAATAATAATGAGTGACTAGAATGCTAAATTGGAGAACCAGGAAGAAAAATCAGCAGTCAAAAAAAGGACTTGGTGACAAAAATGAGGCTGGGCATAGAAAGATAGAATTCTGCTCAATGAATGATTAATACACTTTATAAGAAACATAAACACAGGCAATACACATGGATTTCATCTGATGGTATGCACAGAACTCAGATCAATTACCTCTGTGGAAGGACTCATTGGAGAAGTTCAATATCAGCAGTAAAAACTAGGACAAGTGCTGATTGCAGAACAGACCATCAACTACTCATATGCAAGTTCAAATTAAAGTTAAAAAAGGTCAAATCAAATCCATAGGAATCATAATTTGATCTTGAGTCTATCTCCTCAGAATTTATAAACCAACTCAGGAACAGATTTGAGGTCTTTTTTTAATTATTATTAAATTTTATTAATTTTAATGAACATTTACAGGGACTTTGGGTCTTCACTCCTTCACTGCTGCACCATTCTCTCTACCCTCCTCCCCAGTTTGTTCTTCTTCTCCCGCCATCCGAGTGTCTGTTTTAATTGTCCAGTTGCCACAGTGCTTGTCAAAGTCAGTTCTGATTAATCTCCTTTGTCAGTGTGTCCTTTGCCATTCCCTATCACTCCTCCCTGAGAGAGACTTCACCCT
>NW_006399888.1:5838259-5839735 GCF_000299155.1 Elephantulus edwardii | reverse complement strand
TAAAGAGCTAAATAGAAAATTTCAAAGGGATGCTCTCGATGATAGAACAAAATATTATAATAAAATGTGCAAGGTGCTGGAGTCAGAAAATCAAAAGGGCTGAACTTGCTTGACATTTCTTATGCTGAAGGAATTGAAGAACAAATTCAAACCACGAATTGCAATACTTAAGGATGCTATGGGCAGAATACTGAATGATCCAGGAAGCATTAAAAGAAAATGGAAGGAGTATACAGAGCCACTGTACAAAAAAAAAAAAAATGGCTGTCACAGAAGATTTTAAAGAAACAACACACAATGAAAAGGCAATTGTAAATAAAAAATTGCATAAATCACGCTGTATATGAATGAAACATAGAGTAAAGGAATTATTATATGGCAACCAATAATTTATATTTTTAAAAAAAGGCAATGGTGATGGAAGAGGAAGTGCAGGCTGCTGTGAAGGACTTGGCAAAAATTAAGGCCCCAGGAATTGATGGAATATCAATTGACATATTTCAACAAACAGATGCTGTCCTGGACATGTTCACCAGGTTATGCCAAGAATTCCGGAGGACAACCACCTGGCCAACTGACTGGAAGAAATCTGCATTTATTCTCATTCCAAAAGAAGGTGATCTGGCAAAGTATGGAAATTATCAAACAATATCACTAATATCACACACATGCAAAATCTTGTTAAGGTTATCTAAAAATAACTGTGATAGCACATCAACAGAGAAATACAAACTGGGTTTAGAAGAGGTTGTGGCTCTAGAGATATTATCACCAGATGGATCTTGGCAGAAAGCAAAGAGTACCAGAGGAATGTCTATCTGTATTTCATTGAGTACACAAAGACATTTGATCATGTGGATCACAACAAATTGTGGCTAACCCTGAGGAGAATGGGAATCTCAGAATACTTGTTTGTGCTCATGCAATATCTACACTCAGACCAGGAGGCAGTTCTTTGAACAGAACAAGAAAACACTGCAGGGTTCAAAATCAAGAAAGGAGTGAGTCAGGGATGTGTCCCCTCTCCATACCTTTCCAATCGATATGCAGAACAGGCAATTTGGGAAGTTGGGCTTTATGAGGAGGACAGTGGCATCACTTGGATTGGAAGAAGTTTCATCAACAACCTGCGTTATGCAGATGACCCAACCTTGCTTGTTGAAACTAAGGCAGACTTGAAGTGCTTGCTGCACATGGTCAAGGACTGTGGTCTTTAACATGAATTGAAGCTCAACATCAAGAAGACAAAGATTCTAACACTAGGACAATTGACAGCATCATGATGGAGAAGAGATTGAGGTTGTTAACAATTACAGCTTGCTTGGCTCCACAGTCAACACTATTGGCACCAGAAGCCAGAAAATCAAAAGACTAATTGTACTGGGGAAATCTGCTGTCAGGTATCTCTCCAGAGTATTGAAAAGCAACGATATCAGTCTAGAGATCCAAAAGCACCTGATTCAGAGAGCTGGACAA
>NW_006399888.1:5828686-5837827 GCF_000299155.1 Elephantulus edwardii | reverse complement strand
GATGACACATCTATTGTTGATAAATATATATTTATCTTTTAAAAAATATTTGTATGGAAGTTTTCAAACAATGTTGATTATTCATTCAATTCTTTAAGTACATGTTGTTTCATATTAATTAGAACTAATGAATATAATGAATTCATTATACAGCCCATTATAATATATTGCCTTTCCAGTCATGCTACATAATTATTTAATTAATTATTCATTCATCCCTCTCTTTCCATTTTTTTATAACTATTGTTTGATTGTTTTGTTTTTCCTATTCTTAAATTTTGTCCCTCATATTGTTTTCAGGGAAGAATGAAAAAATACTTTCTTCAAAACCCCAACATTCTTAAGAAAATAGCAATAACAGACCAATGCTAGAAGAATATAAGATAGTTGGTCTCAGTAGGCTAAGTTTCCATCTGTATTATAAATAGAGATTCTCTGACATGTCAAAGAACAAACCAGTGAAATGCTCAAATCTTTACTATACTCTGTGGTATCTTAACATTCAAGGACGTGATCCTGAAAAATCCATGCACAGTAGTAGCCTTAATAAAGTTTGTATTGAATGTTCCATGGGGTCATATTAAAGGTTTATTTTTCTCCTTCTAAACATGGAAAGTTAGAAAAGAGAGAAAATGAAATGACAGTCATGTGTCCTCTTGCTTCTGGCATGCTATGCGGGCAAGCACCACATGAGGGAGCGCTGGGACCTCGAATCGAGAAACGAAATCCCACCTAATGCGTTCCAGGAATGCTCAGCATATTAGCAGATTCTTATTAAACTGTCAGAAAAAGGGGGGCGGGGGAAAGGAGTTTTTAAAGAAATTCTTGTCCCTGGATGCAATTAGAGGCTACCACACAGGATTTGATGGGCCATAAAACCATTAAATCCAAACACTTTCTTTTTGAGCCTAAAAGGCCAGAACATTCCAAAGTGAAGTTTTGGGACTGCGCTCTGAGCTGACCACCTATTAAGGTGCAGGTGGAACAGATTGGAGAGTAACACAAAGAGGCATAGAAACCCCGCAGAACTGAGTCAGGGTGGAGGTGAGAGTGTTAGCTGTCGAATTTTCTGGATTTTCCGAGATTAAGTGATCAGACTTAACAGTGAGTGAAAGAGCATTCAGTAGGGAAAATGGTCATTTCCTCTGCTCCAAACCCAAATGACGTATTTTTGAAAGCTTTATTAATTTATATATTTATGAGTTGTGCTAGGTGACCAACTAGATACACAGTTCAGCATACCTACAAGGAAAATATCACCATTATTCTCAATTTTACCTAATCCAGGCCAAGCACAGGTTTGCTTGAAATGAGTTTTTTTTCTTTTTTTCACTTTTTCTGAAGTGAGTGACTTTTACGCACCAGGTGCAAAGTGGCTTTGCCTCCCTGTCATTTAATTCTCACAACAGTCTGAGAGGTGAAGACTTTTCACTTGACAACAGGAGAAAGGAGCCCTTGACTGAGGTGTAGTGCTGGTCAACGGTGGAGACAGGGTTTGAAAGCAGGCCTGTGTCACTAGAGTCTGGCTCTGATTGTCAGCTCCAGTACATGTTTTTGTTTGCCAATTATCACTAATAAAGACATTAAGGTTGGGAAAACAAATAAAGAAGCACCCTACTAAAAAGTTCCCCATTTCTCATTGGCTAACGAAGGCAGAATGTTGGATGACACAGGAAGCATCAAAAGAAGAAGGAAGGAGGACACAGAGAGACTATACCAAGAAGAATTGACTGACACAGAAGAATTTCATGAAAACATATGATCAAAAGCCAGTGGTGATGAAGGAAGAAGTTGCTCTGAAGAAATTGGCAAAGAACAAAGCCCCAGGAATTGATGGAATACAAAGTGACATATTTCAACCAAGAGATGCTGCCCTGGATATTGTGACCAGGTTATGCTTAGAAATCTAGAGGACAACTACCTGGCCAACTCATTGAAAGATATCTGTATTTATTCCCATTCCTAAAAATAAAAGTGACCCAACAGAGTATGGAAATTATGAACATATCACTAATGCCACATGCAAGCAAGATCCTGCTGAAGATTATCCAGAAACTATTGCATCAACAGAGAACTATCAGATGTTGAGGCTGGCTGTGGCACTATGGACATCATAGCCGATGTTAGATGGATCTTGGCTGAAAGCAGAGAGTTCCAGAGGAATGTCTATCTGTATTTCATTGATTATGCAAAGACATTTGACTGTGTGGATCACAACAAATTGTAGCTAATTTTGAGGAGGATGCGGATCCCAGAACACTTTATTTGTGCTCATGCGAAACCTATGCAGAGCAGGGAAACAGCGCATGGTTGAGGGTCAGGAAAGGTGTGCATCAGGGATGTATTCTATCTCCATATCTTTTTAATCTATATGCAGAACATATCATTAATTGAAGAGGAATGTGGCATCAGGATTGGAGGAAGATTCATCAGTAACCTGCATTATGCAGATGACACAACCTTGCTTGCTGACACTGTAAAGGACATGAGGCATTTGTTGCAGAAGGTCAAGGACTGTTTCTTCAATATGGATTGAAGCTCAACATCAAGAAAACAAAGATTGTCAACACTGGGCCAATTGGCAGCTTCATGATGGACAGAGAAGAGATTGAGATTGTTGATAACTTCAGCTTGCTTGGTACCACAGTCAACGCTGTTGGCACCAGCAGTCAGAAAATCAAAAGACAAATTGCACTGGGCAAGTTTTCTGTGAGGGATCTTTTTAGAGTACTGAAGAGCAATGGTGTTAGTCTGGAGACTAACATGTGACTGATTCAGGACATTGTCTTTGCAGTTATTTTCTATGCATCAAGAGAGCTTAATAATAAGTAAGGATGCTGGAAGAAGAATTGATACCTTTGAGCTGTGATGCTGGAGAAGAGTCTTGAACATATTGTGAACAGCCAGGAGAACAATCAGGTCTGTACTGGAAAGAGTGAAACCAATTTGTTCCCTGGAGACGAGGATTTAGAAGGTCCATCTCAAATACTTTGGGCACCTGTCCAGGAAGGCCCAGGCCTTGGAGAAGGACATCATGCTTGGAAAGGTGAGGGGACAGCGCAGGGGAAGAAGACACAGGATGAGATGGACTGACTCAGTGACTGGAGAAATGGGATTAGGTATGTCAGAGACGATGAGATTGGTTCAGGGTAGAACAGAGTTCAGAGCGAAAGTACATAGGGTCACTATTAGTCGCAGGCGACTCAATGAAATATAACAACAATAACGAGAAACATAAGAGAATATTAGTTTACACTTTTTATTACGCGTCTGTTCAATGAATTTCGGATCAGCTTTGTGTTTTGGATTTTTCTTTCTAACCAACAAAGGGCATGAATTCCCACTTTTTGTACACACAAACACATATGCATACATGCTCATACACGTGGATACATGTGTATGTATAAAATGATTATGAAGCTACTTTATTGTACATAGATAAGTAATGGACACACACAAACACATATATGCAATATTTAGCAAAGATCATTTGCTCAAGGATTTTTTTACTTTTTTTATTCATTTAAATGAAAGTTTACAGAGATTTAAGATTTCCAGTCTTTCAAGGATTTTTTAAAAAAATTGTAGATTCAATGTTGAAATCACCTTGAAATGAGACTAACATCATTAAGAGAACATAGTTATGAAAATTTCAAGTCCAGCTATCTTGAACATCTGCATCAAAGAGTACTATTTGGTGGAATTTTCACGAAAATGTAAGCTTCTTTGGGTAGTTTTTCTTGAGAGCATGAGGTTGCTTCCCTTCTGATACATGTCTGTGTCTCCTGACATCGGGTGACAATGTGAAGTCACAGGTTCACATATGTAGCCCAACTGCGAGGTTATTCAACTATGGGAGGTTGATTAAAGATGTCATGTGCAAACCTGATGATTCTCTGTTATTAAAAGGCATCTCACAGCAGTGTGGTTTCCATGTCAGCTGCCAGTTTTGTCAATGCCTGAGAAGTCAATAAAATGACAGAATACCAGCAAGCGTTATGGGATGGGGCGGTGGCCCGAGCGGTGGAGAGGGGAGCCGCTGACCCAGAGGCTGTGTATCTCCTCAGGCCGGAGTCCACCAGCCAGCTGCTCTGGGGAAGAAGGATGGGCAGTCTCCTCTGATGATGATTTGTTGTTGTTTTCATTTACCGTTGAGTCAACACCTACTTATAGATGACCCTCCTGTGGGTTTTCAGAGGCAGTTAATCACACGGAAGGAGAGTGCCCATCTTTCTACCACAGAGCAGCTGGTGAATTCAAATCACATGCCTTTGGGTTGGCAGCTCAATTCCTTATCACTAGGGCCACAGAGCCCCTACAGCCTGGGAATTCCACGGGGGGATCACCGTGGGCTGAAACTGACATGACAGCAGGCAGTGAGCTTGTGTTTGAAATCACTACAGGAGCACTGTTGTTAAACTCGGCCTCAGAGATGAAGTGAAAGCAGCAAGAAAGGACTGAGATGTCATGGAGACTAATTGTTCTTTGCAAGTATGTCCAAGTAATTAAAAAATAAAAAGGAAGTCTAGAACTGTAGTGGTCCGGTGATCCTGCAAAATTGTATTGCTGTAAATTCAGACAATAGATCATCCATAAAAACACTAGAAAGATTACATCTGGTTTCCTGATCTTTCTTGGCAATGTTTTAAATTGCTAAGTTCCTTAAACCATAAATTAAAGTTTTGTCTGGACACTTCAAAGTATTTCACACAGAAATGTGGAACCTTTACTCTTCTTCTAGATGGCTGACTTCAGAACATGATTTTATGACTAATAGCAGTTGTCATTTTAGATATGCATACAGTGTTAATCAGGCCTTCAACAAAGCAGTGTGCTAATAATTCTGTGTAAAAGAGGCACAAAAGGACATTAAAGGGCATGTTCATGCAAATCCACTGATAAGTTTAGATCTTGGTTTAGAAGCATTCAGCTTTTTGCTACTTCGTCGTTATGTACTTCACTACCACTTCCTGTACAGATGACAGAATACATTTTCCAACAAGATGGCTTTTGTGCAGCTGTTCTGGTGACTAAGTTTTGCAGGATGGTTTTATTGTTTGTTTTTTAATAAAATGTACCTTAAAAAATGAAGGGGAAAAATGAATTAAAAAACACCCCAAAATCAACACAACAAAATACTTTAGGTCCTTTGAATGTGTGATTCTTTTTTCTCTTCCTTTCATACATTATTTTGCAAACTCTGTTCTCCTTTTCCATGCTGTCAGCATATGACTCTTCTCATTTGAATTGCTATTGCAAACAATAGATATTAAGTACAAGTAATTAATGCATTTGGTGGCTAAACTTTGTTTTTGGCTTTTTTTTTTTTTAATCCATAAGTACCTCAGAAGAAAGGTCTAATGATTTGATTCTAAAAAAACAGCCACCATATCCCGTATAGAACACAATTTTTCTCTGATGTATTTGGGTTCACAATGAGTTGGATCTGACTTGACTGTAACTGGTACTCCCATCGATAGCTAGTGTTTTCACACTTTGCTTTCTGATATGGTCGTGGTGCTGATGGTAGTGACTATGGCTGAACTTAATTGTCTAATCTAGTAAAATTCTTGTCCAGCCTAGAAAACTTTAGTTTTACTTGACCATTCAGCTTCTTACTTGTGTGGATAGCATCGCTGGATCTGAACGAAACATTTGGGAGTTATTTTACTATTGGTAAATGGTGTCTTCTCAGTTTTGAGTAGCCTGTCTTCTTCCACATCTTTGTCTTTGACATAGACAATCTAATCTGTAATTGAAAAAGACTTAAACTCTTTGTCATTGAGTCTAACTGAAAGCCAATGGCTCTTTTATTGTTCAAATTTACCAGAAGTTTCGAGGAAGATAGATGGGAAATCTCCAGCACAATTTAAAGTCTCTGAAACCCACTGGAGGATCAACTGTGAGTAGGCTCCCACTCAATAGTAATGAGAGCGAGTGAATCTGAAATCAAAGAGGTGGGTATATCCTGTGTAAGGTGCATCTGACAGTTGTAGGTGCTAGGCTACTGCTGTTTCATTTGTTGACCTTAAAGTCAGTAGGAGTGAGCTCTGGTGGCCTGGTGATAAGGAGTCACACTGCAACACGAAGGCACTCGGGTTGAATCCAACAGCTGCTCTGTGGGAGAAAGATGGACAATCTCCTCCCGTATGATTAAATCACCTCTGAAAACCTGCTGGAGGGTCAGTTATGAGTCTGTTCCAACTGTGGCAAAAGAACTTGCGACCTTCTCCAGCAGGACCTCAATAGGGAACAATACATTCATCAGCAAGGCCTGAGATGAGTTCACTGTCAACCCCATGTGGTTCCCTATACTGAAGTTCAAGAAACAATTGGAGAGTCCTGATGTGGACCTGTGGGTGACTTCCGGCCAGTGGCATAGTTTAAACCCTCAGAAAATGAAGCGCAGTTCCAGAGTCAACATACAGCTTCTTCCTTTCTCAAGTTTCCCTGTATTTGGAGAAACTCCTGACTCCATGAAGACTGAACATTAGGGTCTGTAGGGAGTTTTATGGGTGTAGGCTGTCAGGAATGTGCTGCTAATTCAAAGCAGATGAACCTCCTCTCTGGAAGTTCAAATCCACTAACAGCTCTGCCAATGAAAAATGATAATCTCCTCCTGTGATATTTTAAGCCTCAGAAACCCCACTAGAAGGTCAGCTCCTAGGCAGTTCTGATCCAAAGGCAATGAGATTTCTGAGTCAGGAACTCCATGGTTACAGGCTATAGTGCTACTAACAAAACAAAATAAAACAAAATTGAACTACTAACAACAAACACAAAAAGAACAAACAAAAAACATTGCATTTCTGGTAGTTTGAATCTACCAGCAGCTCCAAGACAGAAAGATGAACAGTGGCCTCCAGGTGAGATTTACACATTTGGATACTTGATGGCAGATTTCGATGAACAGGAATCAACTTGGAGAGTTTTTAGAGTTTTGGGTATGAGAGAGTAGTAAGTACGAAGCAGGCTATATATAAGTGAAAGCCATGGAAGCAGGAGTGGCATCCACTTTCTAAACAACATGCCTCTGGAAACTCCATGAACTTTGAGAAACAATTGTAGTTATAGAAAGGCTTCAGAGCTTTTGTTTATGGGATCGCTCTGAGTTGTGCTTGACTTGACAGCAATCAACAACATGGTATACAAAACAGTCCTCAGTTGTAGACCTAAGAGGGATAGGAATCAAGCTTAATATTCAGGCCCCTAATGGTTAGGTCAACATTCTGACTCACAGCCACCAACTGGAAATCAATTCATTGTTGGCCCTCCAGTGGGTTTCCAGAGGTATAAATTGTGTAGATGTAGATTGCCCATCCTTCTCTTAGGACGTTGGACGTGAGCCACCACAGAGAGGCAGCAGCTCAACTTCCTGAAGGCTACACCACCAGCCAAGCTCTCTTAGTCCACATTAGGGTTTTTATTTTCTCTCTTTCACATCTAGGTTACCTGGACCAGAAAGAAACATTTTCATTAAGGCTTGATGTAGAGAAACCCTGCCAAACTCTTGGAGCACAACTGTGTTTCTCAGAATTGGGTTCTGCCAGTTCATGCTGCTTTGGAAAGCTGTTTACCTGTTCTAGCCCATTTAAATCACTGAAGTACACAGCCATGTAGGCTTTATTTCGGCCCTGTGAGGTGGCTACGTTCACACATAGTGGGAATTGATGTATCCCTCAGTAACCGATTATAATTTCTATAGTGTGGAAATTGAGTTAACCCTGTACTTACTGACAATTTGCGGAGATAGAATCACTCCTATTTTTGCTAGACGACTGAGGATGCTTGTAGCATTGCTCCACTCCAGGCCGCATGATCTTACTGTACTAAGATTGGTTTCTGGTAGACCCGAGAGTAACGTTTATTCTCTGAAGCAGAGCATGGTAACATTTTCCATTAAAACATAGCCCATTTTTGTGTGCATGAGGGAAAGGAAACAATAATTTGAAAACCGTTTACTTCCATCTCTCTGTGTTTGCAGTTATATTGCAAATGGCAGGAGAGGGGAATAAAAACCAAAAATACATAGCAAAACTTTATATGTAAAAACCATTTCCTTCTAGGTATTATTAGCCAATTCTTGTCTTATACCAGTCAAATGCTTACAAGCCTTAGGTCAATTCCATAGTCCCCTCCATGGAAATCGGTAGCTAGGTTTCAGAGGGGAAAGGTGTCTATTTTTTAAATTATTATTATTATTAATTTTAATGAACGTTTTTAAAGACTTTGAATTTCCTTTCATTCACTGTTGCACTTTTATCCCTGTCCACCTCTCTCCCTCCCAGTTCGTTCCTCTCCTTGAAAAGTAAAAGAAAAATTCTTTCACTGTTATACAATCCCTTCCCCCAAATCCAATCCACTGTACAGCCTTTGCTCTGGACTCCTGTCATGACAGTAATACCTAATCACATACTCCTTTTAAATAGTTCTCTCTCTCTCTCATCTGTTTAAATGAAGTATACATAATTTAACCCATCATGTGTTTTCTCTTTTCTTGTCCTCCAAAGGAATAATCATTCTGCACTGGGGATGTAGGGATGACCTCTGCTGGCATTGTTTGTTTGGTTTTTTTTAAACATTATTTTTTATTCTAGTTTATTTACAAAATTTGAATACATTGTTTTCCATACCAGATCCTTCCCATTTCCCTCACTCTCCCCACCCATCAAATAGTGCGACCTCATGATTAATCTTCCCCTACTGCACAGTCTCACCCCTCTGCTTCCACCCTATCCCCCTTGGATCCTCATCCTCATTCTACAATAGTAGCTTTATACAGTATTTGTCCTTGTGGGACTGAGTTAGTTCACCCAGCATAATGCTCTCCGGTTCCTTCCAAGTTGGTTAATAATTTACAAAATCATTGCTCCTACATGCTGCATAGTATTCCATTGTGTGAATGTGTGATATTTTCTCAATCTACTCGATTGTGGCTGGACATTTGGTCTGTTTCCATGATGTTCAATGGTGAATAACACTGCTGTGAACATTGGTGTCCTCTGTTTGTGTCTCAGTTCTCATTTTCTTAGGGTATATTCCATGTAATGGAATAGCTGGGTCACATGGATTTTTTTTTTTGTGTTCAGCTTTTTGAGGAAGCACCAAACTGCCTTCCAGAGTGGTTGCACCATTTTATAA
>NW_006399888.1:5811417-5828586 GCF_000299155.1 Elephantulus edwardii | reverse complement strand
CTCTCCAACATTTATTACTTTCTGTCCTGTTAAACTTTCTCACTGTTACTGGAGTGAGATGGTATCTCATTGTGGTTTTGATTTTCATCTTTCTTTCTTGTTTTCTGGCATTGTTTTTGTGTTTGCAGAACTTCTGGATATAGTTCAAACACTACTGCAGACAGAAAGGCTGGGGGTTTGAGTCCACCCAGGGGTGCTTCAGAAGAAAGACATGAGAAATGAGCCATGAAAGCCTCTTTAGAGCACAGGTGTAGTCTGACATGCGAGGCGTCTCTGTGAGTTAGAATCTGCTCCGTGGAAACATTTTGTGTGGTTCTCCTCCCCTTTTATTTTATATTGGTTTGCTCACAAAGTTCACATACGCTTCACACTATTATTCATTTATATTGTGTTTCATACAATCATTCCCATCAATGGCAACTTTTAAAGAGTAACAGTCCTGACCAGAGGCTTTTTTTAATCTTGAAGAGAAGTCCCCTTTCCTTTAAGAGCTTCCCCAAATGTAGTGAGCATTTGACATTGTATTTTCAAAAGAGCAAGGGCAGGGTTTCTTAAGTATGGACACCATTGCTGAGGAAACTTTTGAATGGAGGTTAATTAGCAGTGATAGGAAGTTCCAGGTCATTGTCTTTAATGATTTGCAGAATATGTTTGTATAACCCAACCAAACAATAAAAAATAAAGATAAAGCCAAAAGACTTCCACCCGCAAATAGTGATAAACATATTCTCCCCTTTACAATTGCATAGCATTAGAGTTTACACCACAAATATTCACAAACATCGCCTTAACAGGCTTCCAGAAATCTGATTAAATGATCAGAACAATATTGGTAGAACCATGTTGTACACAAAATATCCCTGAATGTCAAGACTAGTACTATAATCCGGTCCTTCTGACTATCAATCCTTTATATCCTACTATCTTTCTGAGACACAAATCTTGGTTCACATATTTATCTGAGATGTTTCAATGCCTGAGAACTTAATGTTGTCATTATGTACCATCCAGTTGGAACTAACTCATAGGTAACCCTCCAGTGGGGTATTCAGAGGCTGTAAATCATGCTGGAGAAGGTTTCTCATCTTTCTTCCCTGGAGTAACTGTTGGGCTCGAACTGCCTGCCTTTGACTTGGTAGTACAACTACTTACCAACTAGGGTACCAGAGCTCCTTTACTAGTTAGTGTCTCTTATAAGGAATGATATTTGGTGTGTGTGTCGCAAATGTTCTCTTATAGTAATGGCATTACATCACCTTTAAAAAAAAAAGCTAATTACAGAGACTTAGGGTTTCCAGTCATTCATTGTTGCACTTTTCTCCCTATCCACTCCTTCCTGCTCAATTCACTCTTCTCCTTGAAAATAAAAGCTCTTTCATTGTTATACAATCACGCCCCCCAAGTCCACTCCACTATGTAGCCTTCACTCTGGACCTCTGTAATGACAAGAGTGACACTTTTAATAAAGTGAAAGACTTGATGAAGGTAAACAATGTGTTTGCATTAAAAATACTAGATATATTGTAGTGCTGCCAGCCAAAAGGCTATGCATCTCCTGCTTTTCAAATCCACCAGCAGCTCTGTTAGAGAAAAATGGGTCGTATACTCTCACTAACATTTGCTGCTTCAGAAACCAATGGAAAAGTGTTATAAGTTGTTATAACCACAGTGAGTTGAGGGATCATGACAGGAAGTGAGTGTAAGTAGGGAGGTAAGAGCTCTCTGTAGGGCCAAGTTTACTTGATTCTGTAGGCTCCTATATACACAGTCTCTAGACTTTACTGACTATTACCTAAAGCCAAAGAGCCCTGTTGGCGTGGTGCATGATGTATCAGGCTTCTAAGTGAAAGATCAGCAGTTACAATTCACCTGCTTTATGAGTAAAAGATGGGCAATTTCTTCCTGTAATGATGTACAATTTTGAAAATACAATGGAAGGTCTCTCTGTGTCATAACCTATTGGACTGTGATAGGTTTGGTTTTCTGAGTGGCATCCACTTCCTAAACAACGTGCCTCTGGAAACTCTATGAACGGTGATATATGTTGATGGTTGTGGAGGGGCTTCAGGCCTTTTGTTCATGGGTTCGCTGTGAGTCTTGTTTGACTCTAAGGCGCTCAACAACAACAACAACAACAAAGTAAAAAAAAATATTTGGGACGTTGGTCATGAGCTAATCAGTCCTTGTCTTTAAGATAAAAAAGATTACCTGAGTGATGATATCCATTTTGCCAAGAGTTGCAAAAAATACAATATGCATCAGTTTTATGTTGTTGTTATGTCCTATTGAGTTGCTAGCAACTCATAGCAACCCAACAGCTCTGAACCTTGCTCTATCCTGAGCCAACCTTATTGTCTCTGACACACCTACCTCCATTATACCAGTCACTGGGTCAATCCATTTCCTTCAGGTTCTTCCTTTCTTTCACTGTTTTCCCACACTTCCAAGCATGATGTCCTTTCCCAAGGATGAGTCCCCAATCCACCCCGGTAACATGCCTAAGGGATATCTGATGGTACAGTATGATAAATAGTTACAAGATGGAAACTGACTTTCAGAAAAGCTGACCTGACCCTGGCACCTGTACTGTCCTGGTACCTGGTACCTGACCCTGGTACTTATGAAGTTATTTGTTGTAGTTCCTACTATGGAGAACACCAGGTCAGAGCTTCATTGTGGAACATTTGTAGAAGGAGAAAAAGTACTTAAAACACATGTATCCTTTCAAGCATAAGGTGAAAATAACCCTAATTAGGAGCCCTGGTAGCATACTGCATTACATGTTAGGCTGCTACCTGAAAAGCTGGCAGTTTAAATCTATCTGAGGGAGAAAGATGAAGTGTCACCTGTCTTTTAGCCTCAGAAGCTGAGTGGAAAGTCACAATGAGTTGGAATCACATCATGAACTGTAGGTTTAGGGTTTTTTTTTCCCTGGAACAAACTCTGACCATACCATTCAGAGTGCTGCCTTTAGTGAAGGCTTCCTTTTTCGGTTGGCTCTGAAGAAAGAGCCTTGCCTTTTCTGAGCCTCTGCTTCTGCGTGATCTTGATGCAGCTCAGCGTCTTTTATTTTTGAGCCCTTGTTTAATCTTTCTAAAAAAACCCTCAAAATACATGCTAGACTAAACCTGTCTTACTAACATAATAATGGTAACCCACAGACATATAGGATAGGATTTATAACACATCTTTTTTTTTTTTTTACAGAACTTTTGGGTATTTTTTTGTTTTTTTATTAATTTTAATGAATGTTTACAGAGACTTAGGGTTTCCAGTCATTCATTCTTGTACTTTTCTGCATGCCCATCCTTTCCCCCCAATTAACTTTTCATTGCTATGCAATCCCTCCCCCAAAGTCCACTGTACTGTGCAGCCTTCATTCTGGACTCCTGACATGACAATAATACCTAATCATATATCCCTTTTAGGCAGTTCTCTCCTTCAACTGTTGCAATGCAGTATACATCATTCCTCCCCTTCTTCTCTGTCTTCCCTAAACCCCAACGTCAGTCCTGTTTTACAATAGTGGCCCTATGCAATATTTGTCCTTTAGTGACTGGGTTATTTCACTCAGCATAATGTTCTCCAGGGTTATCCACTTATAATATTTCATGAGTTCTTTTTTTCAGTGTTGCATAGTACTCCATTCTGTGAATATATCAGAGCTTCTCTATCAATTAGTTTGTTGATGGGCACTTGAGTTGTTTCCAGCTCTTTGCTATTGCGAACAAAGCCGCAACAAACATGGGTGTGCATATATCTGTTTGGGTAGAGGTTATGATTTCTTTAGGGTAAATTTCCAGAAGTGGAATTGCTAACTCCAATGGTATTTCTATATGCAAACTTTAGGGAAAGTGCCATATAGCTTTCCACAGTGGTTATACCATTTTACATTCCCACCAACAGTGAATAAGGGTTCCAGTTTCTTCGCACCCTTGCTAGCATTTGTTTGCTGTTGTGTTAAATTTTGCTGTTCTTACTGATATCTCATAGTTGTTTTGATTTGCATCTCTCTTAGAGCTAGGGATTTTGAACATTTCTTCATGTGTTTGTTTGCCATCTGAATGTCTTCTTTGCTGAAGTGTCTGTTCATGTCCTGTGCCCATTTTTCAATTGGGTTATTTACCTTTATCTTGTTGTGCGCTCGAGTATTTTATAAATTCTAGACAAAAGTCCCTTGTCTAACATGTCATTACCAAATATTTTTTCCCAATCTGTAGCTTCCCTTTTTATCCTGTTGGAGAAGTTTTTGGATGTGCATAAGGATTTGATTCTTAGAAGGTCACATTCATCTATTTTATCCTCTCCTGGTTGTAGATTTTCCAGAATGTATGGAAGACTGTTTATGTTGTGAATTAGGACTGCTAGGATTCTTCCAAGCTTTTCTTTAATGAAGTTTGTAGTCCTTGGTTTTAGTCCTAGGTCCATAATCCACTTTGAGTTGATTTTTGTGTATGGAGTGAGGTGTGGATCTTGCTTGAGTCTTCTGCAGATATTTTTCCAATTTTACCAACACTATTTGTTAAAAAGGCTGTCATTTCCCCTCGTAACTGATTTTATCTCCTTGTCAAAAATCAGTTGACCATAGGTAGATGGGCTGATTTCTGGATTCTTCATTCTATTCCATTGATCTATATGTCTGTCATTGTATCAGTACCAAGCTGTCTTGACCACCACAGCAATGTAATAAGATTTGAAATTAGAGAGTGAAATGCCTCCTACCTTATTTCTCTTTTTAAGGAGTGCTTTGCTTATTCAGGGCCGCTTTCTGTTCCAAATAAAACTGGAGATAGCCTACTCTATCTCATTGAAGAATGGAATTTGTATTGGGATTGCACTGAATGTGTAAATTGCTTTTGGTATTATTGTCATTTTCACAACATTGAGTCTTCCTATGCATGAGCAAGGGATATTCTTTTACTTCTCCAGGTCTCTTTTTGTTTCTTGTAGTAATGTTTTGTAATTTCCTTTGTACTTCTGGTTAGATTTAGTCCCAGATAGTTAATCTTGTGATTAGCAATTGTGAAGGATATTGTTTTTCTAAGCTCCAGTTCTGTTATCTCTTTGTCACTGTAGAGGCATCCAATTGGTTTTTGTATGTTGATTTTGTATCCTGCCACTTTGCTGAATTGGTCAACTATGTCCAGTAGTTTTCTTTCTGAATCTTTAGGGTTTTCTAAGTGTACTAAGTATACTATCATATCATATATGTACAGAGATAATTTCACCTCCTCTTTGCCAATTTGAATACTATTGATTTCTTTGTCTTGTCTTATTGCTATCGCTAATATTGAATAGGAGAGGTGATAGTGGGCAACACATCTTTTTATAGGCATATGATTTAATCCTCAATATTATGTAATATATAACTATGGTCTAAAGAGTATATTGTTCAAAATGGCTTTCTTAGCCATTTGAGTTTGGATGGGTAGGAATATGCGAATAGGATGTGTTAGCATATCCATAATGGGATTGAGCAGATCCAAGAGCAGATTTGGAGAATCTCACCACTGGCAAATAAGCAGCAAGAGAATGCAATGCATCTTTTGATGTCAGAAATTCTTGTGCAGCCAGACCAGGGTCTATGCAATTAGCAGCAATAGCAGCCAGCGTCATAGAACCACAGACCTGATATAAGATGAAGCAGATCTTGGAGTTGTTATCCTTCAAATTCAGATCTAAGAGATTTTTGCTGAATATTTTTGGAGGGCTGGAGGAAGGGGAGAGCCATAATTGGCAGCACTAAGAGCATAAAATTATTAGGTTAAAAACTAAGGTGCTTGTGAGCATAATTTTTAAGCTTCCCTGACTAAGAAATTGTATTCTATTAACCTGAATTAAAGCTTTTTGACTTCTCTAACAATAATTCTGTGTGGCCTGTGAGCAATTGCAATGGATTTTGTACTCAGTAAGATTGGTGTTAAGATGAATAGAAAGGGGTGTGGGAGTGTGGGAGGACGACTGATAGGGAAATTGGTTTTGTGTTGTTGATGTTATTGACAGGGACAGTTCACCTTTGTGGAATTGGTAAGGGTCAGTTATAGCCACCCCCAAATTGCCCTTGCTCTTTTTACAATAACATTTTAATGTTTGTAATTTTTGTCCCCCGAAATAGTGTGAGATGAAAGGCTATATCTTTTTCTCTTAGACAAAGGTGATATTTGAATATTTAGCAATTAACACATTGAAGAGGCTTGATCATTTAGAAGAGACTCTAACCTGTGGTGCTTTAACAAGGTACTAGACACTCTCTGTCCAATAATAATAAAAACAAAATCTATTGATATTATTTTAAAGTTTGAATACATTGTTTTTCACAAAAGATCCTTCCCATTTCCTTCACCCCCTACCCATCGAATTGTGAAGTTTGAATACATTATTTTTTTACAAAAGACCCTTCAAATTTCCTTCTTGATATTATTTTAATATCAAGGTGTGAGTCTGGGGATAGAAGCATTGGCATAACCTATTCTTAAGACTATTTTTAAATTCAAGTAGAAGAGATTCAAAATTACATTTTGGTTTTTGAACTTGATTTAATTTTCTTCAGCTTTAATTTGTACTTGCATATGAGTAATTTACAGTATGTTCTATAGTCAGCACCTGGCCTGATTTTGATTACTAATATTGAGCTTTTACAAAGATTCCTACAACAGATATAGTCAATCTGACTCTTAGGCACTTCATGTGTAAAGTCATTATTTGTAATTTTTCTAAAAATGTATTTGGTGGTGAATAAATTGTTGTATGTATTAAATTCAGTATTTCTATTTCCTGCTTCATTTCTGTCACTAAGTTTGTACTTTCCAACCTACTATACCATTCCTTCTTCATTGCTTCCAACTTCTGCATTCTGGTCACCGATTATCAGTAATGTATCTTAGTTTGCATGTTTGGTCAATTTTGGATTACAAAATTTGGTAAAAAGGGCCAATTTTCTCTTTTTTTTTCGCTTTAGCTGTTGGTATATATATTCTTCTAAGTGGTATAGCACTAGTCTGTTTATTTCCTGTACAGAGGTAACTTGTGGTTGCTGTGATCCTAAACACTGTGACACTGATGTATCAAATGTGATAATGGTAACCCATGGTGGACAGTGTTTGGTAGAGCTCCCTGATTAAAACAAGCTTGGAAGCAAGAGTGGCATCCACTTCCAAAATAGCTTGCCTCCAGAAACTCTATGAACTTGGAGAAACAATGAAAGGGTTCAGGTCTTTCATTCATAGGGTCACTGTGACTCATCTATGACTTGGTGACACTTAACATATATATTTGAATAGTAGTCATATTAACAGGTCTTCCTTATATGTATATGGATACTATTGTATCACTCACAATATTGTACTTCAGGATAGAACTTGAAATTGTCTTATTTAACTATGAATGCAATGCTATGCTTCTGGGTTTTTTTATTCCCAGTAGAATACACTATGCGATTATCTGATCCAGAGCCACCAAAGCCAGTCCATCTCACCTCACTAATGCCTAGAAAGTTAATTTTTATGCATACCATTTCATTTGTCGCAACTTCTAGTTTTCCAACATTCATACTACATACAGTCCATGTTCTAACTATTAAAGGATGTTTGCAGCTGTTTCATCTCACTTTTATTGACTTTCAATCTGGGTGTTTTTTCTAATACTGTATCTATATTTCTGTATTGTTCATAGGATTTTCAGAAGCCTACTTTTTAAGAAATGGATGAGCAATCCTGCCCCTAGTCTATCTTAATCTGGGAGCTCGGCTAAAATCTGTCCACCATGGATGATTCTTCTGGCATTTGACTCACCAGTCTCACAGCTTTTATCATCACAGCAACATACAAGTTATGCTAGTGCAGCACACTGACAGATAAGTGCTGTACTAATAAAAACAATGCTAAACAAACAATAATGTAAATGCCTAAGTAGAATGTAATTAACATATGTAGATTATACAATACTCTGACACTTAAATCTCACAGTTTTCATGGCTTCAAGTCTCAATTCCATGCATTAGCTCTTCCTTGAAGTTTCCAAGTTTAGAGCAAGAAAGCATTGGCAACAGAAGGAAGCATCTTGATCCTGGAGCACTAGCATGCCGGATCCAGCCTAGACATTGATCTCACCTGGAACATGATCCTGCCGTGCCAGTCATGTGCCTCAACCGGAACCTGTAGCACCTACCATGCATAGCCCCATCCTGTCACAAAGCCACTGGCCTCAGATGGGCCCTCCATGATTTTCATAGATCTGGTTTGTTATCTGAGCATGTACACTACACCACATTGAGACAGGCTTAGACACAAGCTCACAGACAAAGGTTGTTCTCCATGACTACCAGAGAGAAAGTGTTCCCTTCAACCTGGTGCCTGGGATTATGACAGACTAGTGTATTTTCTACCACTAAATCTAACTCCAATATTACTGCATATTTTTGGTGCAAACCCTGTAAGTTCCATTATTTGAAGTCCTTTAAAACAATTGGTTAGATAAATTAGTCTAATGTTTAGTTTATTTTCTTCTTTGTTAGGTCCTTCACCAAAAGGATTGGCAGTAACTTCTATCTACTTGAGCTATGTAGAGTATATTTTTTTGTAAAAATTAAAAAGATAAAGAATAGAATATTAATCATTGATAATACTTTAAAAGATAAAGACAGAAACAATTAAAAATCAATAGAGAGTTAAACAACCTACAAATCTATTGTCCATTATAAGCATCTAGTTTAGGTTCTTATATAAGTATCAATATTTTTACAATATAGAATTATGCTAAATATGGGTGTTTAAATCTTTTTGGTTTTTAATGGACAAAAACTTTATTATATTATTTAAAAAGTTTATTTTATATTTATACGAATACAAAATTTGTGTATGTTGTGTTTCACAATTTCCTTCATTCATATTGTGTTTCACATATCTTTAAGATCTTGAAAATCTATATCCAAATATATATTTTATCATATTAGCTTTAATGATTATATACACTTTTTTTTCTATTGAGCTTGAGTTTAACCAATTTCACTCTTGTATATAGGACATAAATTTTTATTGAACTAATTTTTATTTTAAGAGTCAAGTCAGAGTCTGGGAAAGTGAATATTTCCAATTATTTTAAGTTTCAAATTCATGTTTCCAGATTACCTTTGTAGAAACTTTTTCCTGTTGAACTGGAATAAAAACACTTGAGGTGGAGAAATGGCGAGGCCTATACTGAGCTGTCCTTTCTCCTCAGCCTGTGGATCGCTGGGAACTGGCATGATGCTGAGTTCCTGGGCCACCTCCTCAATTGAAGAAGTGGCAGAGGCTGGTCCTAATACGCTTCGCTGGCTGCAACTCTACATCTACAAGGATCGTGAAGTAACCAAGCAGCTTGTGCGACGGGCTGAGAGGATGGGCTACAAGGCCGTATTTGTGACAGTGGACACTCCTTACCTGGGCAACCGCTTCGACGACGTGCGTAACAGGTTCAAACTGCCACCACATCTCAGGTAACCAAGAGTCTTTGATCATTGGAACCCTTGAGCTGGTTTTTCATGAGTTAGCTCCAGACATTTTCTTTAGTTCCCACATGGGAGCCTTGGGAAGACTAAATTGTCACAGAAGTGTTTGTAACAAGTATGGCTGAAAGAGCCCTTGTCTAGGCATGCTAGGATATGGCTTCTAAAGATACCTTCATTTCTAGATAGTTACAGAATCTACAGCAAATCTTTCTCTTTTTTTTATGAGAGTCAGCTAATTCAGCTGTAAAACAAACAGGGGTTGTCACATATTTGCAAAAGCCAATCAAATCTATATACTCAAAGTGCTTTAAGATCTTTAAAAAGTATAAATTTCTTCTCAGTTGGGAAGTGGTTAATTTAGCAAGGAAATGGTTGCTTTATTGTGATCCTTGTGTGCTAACTTTTATCTATTGAAATCAGAGATAGCTTTTAATTTTATTTCAAATTTTATTTGAAATTACTGAACCTGGGTAGGTTGGAAAAAGATAAAACATATGAAAGCATATATTTGGTCCCTACTTCATCTCTCAGATGTTTGATCCCTACCTCATCTCCCACTTCTACTTTTCAGCAACATTACTCATTTATTGTGGCTAACTCTTGGGTCAAAATTAGATCATTCATTTACTCTTATTAATGAAAATAATCTATCAAACATCCAAAGCTAAATTATAGTGGATGTAGGGACATCCAAACTATTATTACTGTTATTGTTAGGTGTTATTGAGTATGATTCATAGTGACCCTATGGGCAACAAATCTGGACCCTGTCCTATTCTGAGATGTCCTCATCATCTCTGATACACTTGAGCCCATTGCTTCCATCACTGTGTCAATCTATCTTGTTGGGGGTTCTTCTCCTTCATGGACCCTCAATTTTTTTCAACCTTGATATCTCTTTCCAGTGAATAGCCGCATCTAGCCTATTTTTTTCTTTTTACCACTTCTGATTATTTTTTCTTTTATTCTGATTTATTTACAAAGTTTGAATACATTGTTTTTCCAAAAGATCCTTCCCATTTTCTTCACCCCACCGACCCACTCACTGAATTGTGCAACTGTATAATTAACACCCTACTCCCCGATCCTTAACCCTCTATTTCCACCCTCTTCTGCACCTTGAATCCTCATACACATTCTACAGTAATGGTTTTGTACAGTGTTTGTCCTTGTGGGACTGAGTTCTTTCACTCAGCATAATGCTGACCAGTCCCTCCCAAGTTAGGTAGTAATTTACAAAATGATTGCTCCTGCATGCTGCATAGTATTCCATTGTATGAATGTACTACAACTTCTCAATCCATTTGATTGTAGTAGGACATGTGGGCTGCTTGTTTGTTCTTGTGAAGGTGAATAATGCTACTATGAACACTGCATATCTAGCCTATTATTAGCAGAGGATTATTGTTCCTTTCCCTGAAAGATTTTAAACTTACAATCATTTGTAAACAAAGCTATAAACTCAGTGCAGTTTATTAATAAACTAATATATATAAAGTTTAAGAGACTTCAACTCTTAAACTATAGCTCTCATTTCTCCATTTTTTTTTCTTCCCGTGGTTCCCACCAATAATATCTTAGATTATTCATACCAGTTGTGTGACTGGTAAGTGATTGGTAGCCCCTGGATTTTGGATATGAATGAAAAAATTTATTTCGGTGGGGAATATTTTTCATGATGGAGTTTCAAAACATATGCCGAAGCATGTGAGAATATACAGGTTGTCCTTAGACTTTACTGTGCATAGAACATTCTCACTCTACCTGTAAGAGTAAGCCTTCTGAAATATTAAAAATCAAATCTATATTCCAAGTAAGGATAAGAAGGTTATCAGAAGTCATACATTTCATATATATTATAATCAGAGTGAAGCACATGGCAATCATCACATCTGTCTATACATTATACACAGTCTTGTGTGACAGATGTTTGACAAGTAGTTCTACTCTCTAACAACTATGTCATTTCCATCACCTTGTTAGATAATTCTGCGGAGACATTTCATTATCCAGAACAAGGGAATAGTTCTGAAGGTGTACAAAAAACAGGAGAAATAAAGTGAACACAACAGTCCGTAGTTGCCTCACTTCTCTATCTTTCAGTTGCTTTTTTTTTATTAAATAATTACTTTTCCATTACTTAAGCTTCTGATAGGAAACATTCCTCACCGTTTCCTCTTAGTCATTTGCAAAAGAATATGCTACTTCTTTTCTTTCTCTTCTTCTTCCTCCTCTGACTATTACTTACTACTAAATAATATGCATCTTAATTATTTAACTTCAGAAACATTTCCTTGCTGTGGATAACAAAATGTGTTTTGCAGCATTATCTGTCTAGATGATGGAAATGACATAGCTGCTAATTTGGGCTGGTGACTCTCTCTCTCTCTTTCGGTACCGGATCCACTCGGTGAGGAGCCGGAAGGCTCCTTGGTTTTTTTCTCTTGTGCGTTGCTCCTGGGCATTCGCCCAGCTGACGTGAAGTGAAGGGCCTTGAGACAAAAGCCTCTTTCAGCTGCCTGTCCGTCTATGTGCGCAGGAGTGGTCCTGGCCGCTCAGCTTGTCACATCTCCCACCTGAAGATGATCAAACCATGAGCAATACATCCAGGTTATAGAGAACACAGGAAACAACCCCCCAGATGGGGTCACCCCACAGTGCACACTGGAGTTGTTTGTCCCCGTGGACGCAGGGCGGGGCCAGCGCCTTCTGGTCAGTTCCTCCCCAGCCCACGTCCAGCTCTCGAAGGCAGAGCTCACTAATGGGAGGCCCAGGCTTCCTCTCGAGACCCACGTACAATCCAACAAACTAATCTGCTACCGTCTGATATGAAATCAGATTTCTTTCGGCAGCTGACTTGACTCGGAGGAGGTGAGGCCTGGCTTTTCAGAAGTGAAGCTTGGCAAAGGAAGGAGGCAGGAAATCCAGGGGAGAATGAGTCTGTGAGGCAGTGACTACTTCCAGCTCTCCTGCCTCCCTGCCGGGCTGGGGGCAGGGTCTCCATTCTGGCCATCTGGGACCAGCAGGAGTTCTGGAGTTTGCTGTTCTCTGTTTGTTCCATCAGCAGAATATATGTGTACGTGTGTATGTGTGGAGGGTCCCAAACCCTGAAGGAGTAAGGGGGAGTCCCATTTGTCCCATCAGTCAATAGAGAGCTACATGGGACTTGGAGAGCGACACCTCTCTCTAGTTGTCCTTGATGGAGATGCAATTGTGCCCTCTGGGTGGCTATTTTCCTCTTTGGTGAGAATTGTTTGAAGAATCTTCAATCATTCACAAAGATTCTGGTAAATCCCGACAGACACCTACCTTTATCTGCATTTTTCCCAGTGTCCTTTCTTAAGTCTTGAAATAATCTATCAATAGCAGTCAACTCAGCTCTCTATTGTCATGTTGGATCAGACTTTGAACTGACCCTCACTGGGTTTTCTGTGCTATAAACGCTACTAGAGGAGCTTGCCTGTCTTTCTCAGAGGGAGACACTGGTGAATTCGAACCACCAGAGAGGTGCACTCTGTGGGTTAACAGTGCAACTTCCTAATGGACTATGACACCAGAACTCCCTATTTACACATCCAGATTAGCTTGTTATGAAACAACAGTTTAAGATACTCATTCCAGGCCACTGTTGGATTCCTGGGAACCCTCCTGAACATAAGCAGCCAGTGAGATTTTGCATGAGCAGGTCCACAACTTTTCTGAGCTCTTTACCCCAGCACTTGTCACTGTCCTCTCCGTCTGTTCTTCCAAGGCATAGGGCATGCTCAAGCTTCGAGACTTCCCTTCATCTGTAAATTCCTTTCACTGGTAAACTCTTTCCTCCAAATCAACATGAGACTATTTTTCTCATTTGCCTTAAGTCTTGACACTAGAGATGTCTCAACATTGGAAAATCAAGTAGAATTTGAGAATGAATACCATGATAGAAATAAAAGGAGAGAGGGAGGAGAAAGATAAAATGGAGAAAGGATGGAGGGGGAGAGAAAGTGAGAATGAGAGAAAAAGAGAAAGGGGAAAGAAGAAAAGAAAAGGGAAAGGGGAAAGAAAAAGAAGAAGAGAGGAGAAAGAAAAATCTGTGCAGACATTCTTGACTGTTCTTTCACTCGTCCCAAAACATTCAACACTTTGTAGTAGGTGTTCAAGAAGTAACTGGTAGATCAGTAAATAATAACTTATGAGGACATAGGAGAAACGGAGATGGTGAGCAGGAGAAAAAGTGCAAGATAGAGAGATTTGTATAAAACTTGGTGCATGACCTATTCAAATTCACTTAGTGTCGCCAAGTCAAGTTGCTATCAACTCAAAAGCAATCCTCAATTGGATTTCTAAAGCCATAAATCTTTACCAGAGAATTTACCAGAGAAGACTTCCCATACTTCTCCAGAGAAGCATCTGGTGGAATAAAACCAACAGTATTGCGGTTGGCAGCCCAGCTTGTTATACACACACCACCAAGACATCTTACAAGGCCTACTCATCCATTTGTTTTTCTCATTGCCATCAAGGCAGGATTGACCCAGGGGTGATTATTGGATTTCTGAGAAAGATTGCCTATCTGGGGAGTTATTGGTAGATTCAAACCTCCAGAGAGGCACAGCTTTGTGTTAGCAGTGCAACTCTCCACAGACAAGGCATGACCGACTAGCCTCTAATTTTTTGGTTAGGACAACAATCACACTAATAGTTGTGGAAGGCAGACTAATGACCTCCCATAGACATCCGTGATCTTCTCAATCTTCTAAATTGCTTTGCATCTGAGAGCTGAAGAATTAATAAGAATGACAGAAGAAGAATTGATGCCTTTGAGTTCTGTTGCTGGAGAGGAGTATTGAACATATCATGGACTGCCAACAGAACAAATAAGGAGGTCTTTCTTGGAGAGAATAAAACCAGTTTGTTCTTGTGAATCAAGAATTTGGAAACTCCACCTCACATACCTTGGGCATGTTGTGGGGAGGTGCCAGTCCGTGGAGAAGGATATCATGCTTGGAAGGGTTGAGAGTCAGTGCAGGAGAGGAAGACCATGGATAAGATGGATTTACACAGTGACTGTGGCAATGGGGTCGGGTGTATTGGAGATGGTGATATCAATTTAGGACAGAGCAAGGTTCACAGCGGTTGTTCATACAGTTGTTGTGAGATACAGTGGACTCGATGGCATGTAACAACAACAGCACAAAGACCTTCATGCTCTAATATTTTGTGAGTATGCTACTTGGTAAAAGGAATTTTGCAGATGTGTTGAAATGGAATATTTTGCGATTGGGAGATTGCCCTGGATTATCTTGGTGGATTTCATGTAGTCATAAGAGTCTTACAAGTGAGTTGCAGGATCAGAGAAGAGGGTGTGAGGTAAGCAGCAGAGACTAGAGTGATGTATTGTCACAAGTGAAGAAATGCAAGTGGTCTCTTTATGTGTCATTGAGTTGGAACCAACTCCTAGCTGACCATCTAGTGGGTTTGTAGGTGATATACATGGCACGGGAGGAAATGACTCATTCTTCTTCTACACAGCAGCTGATAGATTCAAGCTGCCTGCCTTTGGGTTAGAAGTGCAACTCCTTGTCACTAGGCCATCAGAGCTCCCAGAAACCTGAGAGCCTTTCCTTGGCTGTAAATGGCATTGATTTCTAGAAGTAGAGAAAGGCAAGAAAAGAGACTCCCCTAGGGCCTCCAGAAGGAACACAACCTCCCCAAATCTCAAGTGGAGACCAATGGGACCCATTTCTGGGTGCTTGCCCTCCAGACCTGGGAAATGATTGCATTTCTATTTGGTTTAAATGACACAATTTGTGAGCATTGTTTAAAGCTTCTGAGGTCATTCAGAGTCATAATCATCCTAGAACAGAATATAACTGCCCCGTGGGGTCTCCAGGACTGTAGATCTTCACGAGAACAGACTATTTCCTTCCTAGCAGAGTGGCTCAGAGATTTGAACCACTGACCCTTTCGTTAGCAATCTCATGCTTACCCACTGTGTCACCAGGGCTTCTACAGCAGCAGTACATTAAAAACCCCGTCACTGAGTTGGCTCTGAGGCTGTACATCTTTATGCTAGTAGACTGCTTATTTTCTCCCAAGGAGCAGCTAGTGGATTTGAACTTGCTGCATTTTGGTTAGAAGTGCCATAAAAGAAGGAACTCAGGATAACACTGCTCTGCTGATTTCCTCCTCAACAGAGCTTCTAATGAGCTCGACCCTAATAACTGGACTTAAAATTGCCGACTGAGCCTCAGCCAGCTCACATCCCTCCTATTCTGATTTTTGTCTTTATTTATGTCATTTACCTTCTGATAATTGTACTTTCTGACAATGTTGATTTTTATTTTCTATCACTCCTTATTTGATTGCTAAGCCTGTGCTGATGAGATTTTTGACTATTCTATTCACTGAGATGGTCCCAACATCTTAAATGGAGTGTAAAATATGTGCTCAAGAAGTAATTGGTAAATCAGTAAATAGCAAATTACTAAGAAATATGAGGTGTACCCAGAAATAGTAGGGCTGGTACAGATAAGACAGGAGGCCGATCTGTTGTTTATAGGGCCCCTATGAGTCGTCCTCAATTCGATAGCACCTACCAACAATAATCAATAAGGAATAACCCAAAGGTGATGTCTCCCTGATGATTCATGTCCACCAAGCAACTCTGCTGGAACAAGATGGTAATCTCCTCTGACGCTATGTACAACCTCCGGAATTCTGCTGGAGGATCAGTTATAAATTGGTGCAAACTCAACAGCAAAGAGTTGGTGGTTGGTTTGTTGGCTTATTTTATTTTAATTTTTTGTTTTGTTTTAGTTGAATAAGAAAGAAGAGCCCTAGTGATATGATGGTTAAAACATTTGGTTATTAACTGAAATGTTAGTGGTTCAAACTCACCTTTCACTCCATGGAGGAAAATGTGCTCATCTGCTTTCATAAAGATTACAGGTTTAGAAACCCTGAACGGCAGTTCTGTTCTGTTCTGTTCTGTTCTATTTTGAATGGTTGTTATGAGTCAGGACTCAAATGCCAACTGGCTTATGAATTTACTAAGAAGTTGGATTCTTCTTATCTAAACCTCATCCAAACATTCTTATTGAAACCTAGGCTCTATCTTATCTTCAAACTCTCCAGTCACGTTAAGGAAGAAACTGTTGTTGTTGTGTAACATTGAGTTGTCTCTGACTCATAACTGATCCTCCAGAGCATTTTCTGAGGCAGTAAATCATATGGGAGTTGAATGCCCATCTTTCTCCCACAGACCAGTTGATGAATTTGAACTATATGTCTTTGGGTTGACAGCACAGCTCTTTACCACTAGTCTAGGGATATATTAAGAGATGATTTTTTAGTAACCCAAAAGTTTTGTTTTAATTAGCCAAAAATTATAACCTTCAGTATGGATTATGCCTCAACATAAAGGAAAACTGAACCAACAAACACCATTGTGATAAACAGAATAGTTTAGAATTGTCAAGGCTTTCATTTTACTTGCTTGAATGCACATTCAATGCTCATGGAAGTAGCAGTCAAGATATCAAATTATATACTACATTGGACAAGTCTTTTTGCAAAGGACCTGTATAAAGTGCTAAAGAGCAGGAATGTAACTTTAAAGATGTCAGTATATCTGCCCTAGAAATGACATTTTCAAAAGCTTAATATGCTTGTGAAGCCTGGACAAACACTCTTGGCACCAG